>NC_134171.1:2532640-2835846 GCF_964188355.1 Buteo buteo
GCTATTCAGCACAGAAGTACAGCAACTGCAAGCAACCAGCACATCATCACCCTGGGCCTCACCCAGGAGAAATTAATTGCCTAATGCGGACTTTGCTTCCAGAGAAAATTAATTCTGCATTTTTTTGATATTACGATTTCCAGCCCTGCATCTTAAAAGGAAAAAAAAAAAAAAAAAAGAAAAAGAAAAAGAGATCAGCTTCCTTAGAAGTAAGACAATCCATACATATCTTACTCTCACATCCAAAAAACCCCTCATCCTAAGAAATCCTCCTGGTATTATTAAACCTGAATCTCCGTCTATGTCTCTCTGTTCTCCTATAACTTTTCTTACTTATGCAGCTAAAGTTTTGTGACAGCCACACGAGCAGACTTCCAACACTATATGTAGATATTACAATAAACCTCGCAAACAACGTGAATTACTACAGTTCATCCCAAGTACAGCTCAAGTTGTAGATATAAAACCCCAAGATTTCAGTGCTTGAGTAAAAGGACAAAAATCCCATGCAACAACACAGCACTTGGGAAAAGTTTAGCATGAGCAACATTCAAGGCTGCTGAAGCCACCACCTCCAGTAAAAAGCACTGAAGTTGCAACACATCCTAGCAAGGGTTAACTGCCTTTGAAAGAAACCCTAGCATTTAAGGATTTAAGAAGCTGCTAACAAAAATATAGCTTAATATGAAAGGGAACAACTTCTAAAAGGAGAAAAATGTCATCGGTTGATGCCAAAAATAAGAAGGCAGGAGCAGATAAAAAGGAAGCAGCTGTTTCATGTTTTAAAGTATCATTCAACTGTTCTGTTTTAAATCTTTCTGTCCCCAGCAGAAGATGTCAGTTTGCCTGTTCTGAAAAATCAGCATGTAATTGCATGTCTCCAAAAGTAATTACATCCAACAGCAAATTTCATCAGATTAACAAATTGATTTACGTTTCATTGTTCGGTTTAAAGCAAACTTCTCACCATGGCAAGAGAGATGCAGTGAAAGAGGCTCAAAACCACCTGCAGTTATAGCTAAATAAAGGCAAGGGACATCATTAGCAAACAACTTTGGCATTCCAGTGCTTTCAGAAGCAAAAGAAAAAGAACATTTTTGGAACAGAAGGGGCACAGAGAGCTAAGGATGATTATATCTCCGTACCTACATCTACTCCTCATTAAAGGTGCATGAGGCACACTGAGGACCTAGCAGAAAAGCTATCAAGATCACCATCCTCCACGCAGTTTCAAGCCTACATAATTATTTTATCAAAGCAATCACTACCTATCCATATGTATTTTATTCTCTTTGGCCAACAACAAAGACATTTTTTCTTTCCCTTTACCCTCACTGAGAGCTTTCATTTGATTAGCCTGTGGCTTTTGATTACAGAACGACATTAATTTAGAGAAAGGGTGGAAACCTCCACGGGCCATGTCCAGTCCTCAGGGATATTTATGCCCTGTATCAAATACCTAATGTTTCCTCCAGAGACGAATCAGGGTATTAGAGTCGGTTACAGACTCTGCTTTTTAACGGCAGTATGCTTTCTTCGCTCTATCTTATTACGTGCATTATCAAAGCCTTTTCGTCAGGCTGTAAACCTCAAAGAGGTAACCCTAGAGAGCATCACGGCTGGCAATATTCTTGTCACCTTAAAGAGGTCGAAAGCCTAAAAATAAAAGGAAGGTGGCAGCGTGGGATCCGACATACCTCCAGCTCCGTTTTTAAGCTGAGGGGTGCTGTCTTCCTCTGCTGGCAGGAGCTAAGAGTACCCCAAAGCTTTCCTTGGCTGTAGCAAAGTGTCATCCATCATTTAGCTCTGCACAAAAACAAATGCTTCCCAAACCACATTAAACGCCGAATGGCAAGTAAAATTAAAGCTTAACTGAAACTGGTATTAAGATGTGTGCTAATGGAGACCACCTGTTTTATGGGTAACATTGCCAACAGAAATACCAGGATGGGGAAAGAGTATCAGAAGAAGAAATTTAATCCAAAACTGCTTTAATGAGGGAGATTTCCTTTGAAAAATGAGAACTGGGGAAGATTTCCGTATTTGCATACTGCTGGACACAAGAACCATGAAACATTAATATAACGATGATAAAGATCAGAGTAAGAGCTTTGTCTGAGGATTGTGAAGACTTTTGAGGAACGTAATTCCTGGCACTTTATGAAACATTGGCTACTATTTCCAACTTAAATAGCCACGTTCAGCATAAGAGAAAATGAGCCTGCTTTAATCAGCCAGAGAGCCATTCCATAGAAGACTCTCAGTCTAGTTTATAATTCATCTCTACTCTGAAATCCAGCTGACACCAGCAGCATATGGCTCCACGTGAACTTTGCCTACATACTAACACGGGAAATATCTACTGGCTTAAGAAAAAGCCACATTTACAATGTTATTGCCAGCTCTGCAAAGCCAAAGAGATGCGAAGGGAATCTGCTCTCTTACATTCCTACATACATTTTCAGCATATCACTGTAAACCAGTGGGAACTGTTTGACAGGTCAAAGGAGGCCATTAGTGAAAATAATACGATCCCAGAGCAAACCCTTGGGCTGCTCTGAGAGGCAGAGCAAAAGTCTTCTGATGCAGAGGAATAAACAGAGCTTCTGCTGTTCCCTTCGACTAACAACTAAGGCAAGAAGAAAAGGTCATAAAAATGTATCGAAATTAGTAGTCACAGGTCTAATGTACAAAGCACTCGAATCCAAGAAAGTGTCATTTCTGGAAGCTTATTCAGAGCAGAATCTATTCCCACATCTATTTGAAATCTTATTCAATCGCAGAAGCGCAGCTCTTAACCGGAGCACTAAAATGTGTATTTTGCTTCCAAATTTGGATGCAGTCATCCTGGCAACATCTGCGCCAGCGGGAAGTTAACAAAAGCAACACGAGGCAGTGACGGCAGGGCCCCAAAGGAAGGTAGTTCATTAAAAAATACATCATCCAAGAGGTTTGCACGTTAATGGTTTACATCTCGTTCCGTGGGACAGCGCACGCAGCAGGCACGCCATGTCACCCGTGGACGTGTGAGTGTTTCCACCCAGGTTAGGGACAGTCACCCGGTCCATCACCGAAAGCAAGCGCTGCAAACGAACGGCTGATTTAATTACAGCGTACCTGAGGCTGTCCTCGATTCTCAGGTCTCCCATTTATTACGGTTTCTGCGCTTGAACTTTTAGCAGCTCCTCAGAAAGCAGCGATCGATTTAAGGGAGATAAATTGTTTCCACCTTTTGGTTCACCATTCACAATTTCAGCTGATGAACTGAACAGCAATTCAACGTTTTGAGTGGGTTCACAAATATTTTCCTGTCACAGCAAAAAGCGTATTTTGGAATATCGAGGATAATTATGACAAGACATTATGTGACTGAATTAAGCTATCCACAGTGCATTAACTTTCTGTGTAGAAAGGAATAAAGCTTTAGAAGGGGCTATATAGACCCACAGTCCTGAAATAAATCAACTGGAGGAACACAGAAAAAAGCCTCAAGAGCCCCTGCAGAAGTCTGAGAAACTAAAAAATGTAAACAGCAGAGGCAATTTTAGCTATTTTTCCACTATAGCCTTTATGAAATCGGAGTGGAAGGCAGCAATTTAAGTGACTTGAAAATTTCCCACCAGTTATCAAACACTTCCAGTCCTCAAGCAGCGTAAGCCGTCTAACACCGCTGCAGCACTCCACCAAGCAGCACGTGCAGCAAAGCTACGTAATCACGGCAGCACTCTTTTGAAGCCCGACACGACGATGAATTGCCGAGCAAACAATATATAGTGACTATCTAGCGAGATTTTGCAAATGGTATATTTTGTATGCAAGAGGCTGCAAAATCCGTTCGCCTTTCTTTGTTCCTTGAAGCATTTGGCTCATAATTAACGTTTAAGCGCATTCAAATTAAAATACTTCAACCAACACGAGGGAAAGAGAGGAGGCAATTGCCAGTTAATGATACAATTACAAACTGTGTTTTTTCCTTAATCAGCTTCTAGGCGTCTTACATATACCCAGAAAGTAGAGATCAATGCAAAAGGCTTCACAGCAAGGGCTCTGAATCTGGGAGAAAAAAAATATCTAAAATCAAATGGGACAGAGCGTTAATGAAAACAATAGTCTGGGCATGAAACAAGACAAGAACACAAGTTTATATTTAGTGAGTGGCAGAAAACACCTTCAACAGTAAGCTGTAATGGAGCAGAAAGCTTACAGCCGTTAAAAAGAAGGGGCTGAAGCTAGCTTTATTAGTAACTCTAATTTTCACCCCCTGTGCATTCAGGAGAGGGACTCGCTCGAATCTGCTCCAGGTAAATACATGCTAGTTTAAACGTTGTTAAAAACTGCTGACATTTACCCAAGTATCAAAGAGAGTTTCAATTTCTCATCATTAACTACTTGTCAGCTCCAGAACTGAAGTTTCACCTCTGAGTGAGCTGACTTTTGCCTGGATTGGAACCCATGAAAAGAAGTCCTCTGAAAGTTTCTGCATTGAATTTCCTTGCTCCTTACTGTAATATAGCTGATGATTTGTATTCTATAGCTCTTTTCTAATGTGAGATATATTTTGAAAGAATAACAAAGCAAACTTACAACAAAGATTAGGAAAACAGGAAAAAACAGTGGGGGAAAAAGATCATATTGCATTTACATGACTACAGAAAAACAGCAACCCTAACAACATCCACTAACGTCCTTTCCTAAAGGGCGCACACTCAGTTTGGTGGAAGATCAGGAATATTTAGGGCAGTTCTTTCCAAGCAAAAGAGAAAAAGCTGAACAGCTGGGGTTTGCACAGCGCTTATAAAGTCACCGTGGCCGTGCCAGACAAAGTTTGTTAGCAGAGAGGAGCTGCAAAGCAGAGAGAATGGAAATATCGAGATGTTTTTGACAAGACCTTACCTGGGTTTTCAAGAAAGCTTGGCAAGCTAAGGTTTTAAGTGAACGCCGCAACGTAGCTTTCATACTCAAGAACCACTCAGACGGGACGTATTAGGAAGCAGATTGCTGTAGTTTGAAGGCTTTCTGCATTTTGCAGCTGTAGTTCTTTCACAAAATAATCTTTTCAAGTCATTAAAGCAGGCAGGGAAAGACATCCTAAACCAATATACTTCACAACCCCCCCCCGAACTGAAGTGGTTATGAAGAGAGGTGGAGCAAGAAGGAAAAAAAAGCCAGAATTCAGCATTGGCAGGGACACGGCTATCTCTAACACAAAAGAGCATTTATACTCTCCAAGTCTAGATTTTAACAGGCAAGAAGAGAGGGAAAAAGAGACAGATTTCAATCGAGGACCTCAGAATAAAGTTTCTAATATTTAAAAAAATAATAACGTGGACTGTAGATGAATTGCTCTGCAGTAGAGACTGTACATTTCTGAAGTTTTCTGTTTCAAGATTTTATATACACATAAACACTTCGTTTAATACACCTACTGTATCTAAATTGAAAATAAGCCAGGATAGAGAGCGTACATACAATGACTGTTTATTATGATATCCAAACAAATAAAAAAACCCTCAAAATCCTGGCTGGACATGCTGCACTGCACAGGAACAGACCAAACGCACGCGTAAGCTGCAAGGTGACACACACACACACAAAAAGAGAATATTTTCCAGCAGTCTGGCAGCAGCGGAGTTTCACTGACTTCATCATACTTCCTACATTAAAAACACTCTAATTTCAAAAGGGAAATTGAAACATATTCTGTAGCTGCAAAAAGTTTAGTAGTGGAACTACAATGAGCAGAACTGTAGGAGGCAGTCTCTGAGATAAGAAAAACAGTTTGCATCCCGGCCGTACTGCAACACGTTGTTTTAATTAATGAGTCGAGAAGAAAGGACCCGGGGGCGAGTGCTGAAGGAGCGGTCAGGAAAGCAGAGAGGTCAAGAAGTGCGAAGTCACCCCATGGCTCTATTTTAAATCTTGCAGTGAACCCCAGTCAAGGATTGACTGGTAGGAAGTCTTTAACTCAAGGTATGGGTTTTTGTGACATCTTGTATTTTATCTTATTGAAGATAAACTTCTACAGAGAGCCAAGACTTTACAAAAAAAGGAAAAAAATAGGGAAAGCAAATAAGAAAGAGGTACAGAAAGGACAGGTAGGAACAGAGACTGCAATTAAGGGCAATTGAGGGCAGCTCAATCCACCACGGAAGATTGCACAAAACCTGAAAGGACACAGTGAGTCCTGGAGACAAATCATACTTTTTTACTGACTTTTCTCTAGTTTTTCCTCTACGGAACCATTACTTTTCATAATACTATCTCCTACTCAACAACTGCTCTGACAAAAATTATCAGGATGGTGAGGAGGGAAAAGAAATTAGAGTAAAGCAGTATCCCTGGGTAATGTTAGAAGCATAGTGTCAAACCATACGAGTGTCTTGGCATCCAGTGTGGAAAAGCTTTCATGTGGCATCAAATCTGACAGCACAGTTACACCAGATGGTGAATCGACTGAAAGTACAGTGTGATACGAGGCAAAAGCAGATCTAGATGGCTACAGGCTCTTTATGAAGGAGACATGACATCCCTCACAAGAGTAGACCTAGCAAATATGGGCTAAGACGAGGAGAGAGTGAGGTGGATTGAAAACTGGTCAAATGGTTGGGCCCAGGGGGTGGTGACCAGTGGCATGACGTCTAGTTGGAGACCAGTAACTAGCGGTGTATCCCAGGGGTCAATATTGGGTCTGATCCTATTTAACATCTTCATTAATGATCTGGATGATGCAGCCGAGTGTACCCCCAGCAAGTTTGCAGGCAATGTCAAACAGGGAGGAGTGCCTGATACTCCAGAGGGTCGTGCTGCCATCCAGAGGGACCTCACCAGGCTGGAGAAATGGGCCACCAGGAACCTCATGAAGTTCAACAGGGAGAAGTGCAAAGTCCTGCCCCTGGGGAGGAACAACCCCAGGCACCAGTGTGTGCTGGGGGCCACCCAGCCGGAAAACAGCTTGGCAGGAAGGGCCCTGGGGGTCTTGGTGGACACCAAACTGAACGTGAGCCAGAAACGTGCCCTTGCCGCGAAGGCGGCCAGTGGTGTCCTGGGCTGCGTTAGACAAAATATTGCCAGCAGGTCGAGGGAGGTGATCCTGGTGCTCTACGCAGCACTGGTGAGGCCACACCTGGAGCACTGTGTGCAGCGCTGGGCTCCCCAGTACGAGAGAGATGTGGGCATACTGGAGAGAGTCCAGCGAAGGGACTGGAGCATCTCTGCTGGGAGGAAAGGCTGAGAGAGCTGGGACTGTTCAGCCTGGAGAAGAGAAGGCTCAGGGGGGTCTCATCAATGTCTATAAATACCTGAAGGGAAGATGCAAAGAGGACGGAGCCACGCTCTTCCCAGTGGTGCCCAGTGACGAGACAAGGGGCAGTGGGCACACACTGAAACACAGGAGGGTCCCTCTGAACCTCAGGAAACACTTTTTGACTATGAGGGTGACCGAGCACTGGCACAGGTTGTCCAGGCAGGTTGTGGAGTCTCCATCCTTGGAGATACTCAAAAGCTGCCTGGACATGGCCCTTGGCAACTGGCTCTAGGTGACCCTGTTTGAGCAGGAGATTGGACCAGATGGCCTCCAGAGGTTCCTTCCAATCTCAACCGCTCTGGGATTTGGTGAAGAAGACCATGCTCTTTGTCAAATTAAAAAAATGCAAAATGCAGACTTGACTCTCCAACAGTTGTTAAAGAATGCAGAAGAAAACTGGTTTTATCTCACGCTCCGACAAGCAATGCTGCTGGGAGAAAGGAGGGAGGAATGCGGTGTTGAGCTACGATGAGAACCCCAGCAAAAGGAGGTGCAGGTGGGCTTACTGGTGAACGATGACAAAGTAACGAAGAACTGCTATTGCAAGCATGAGAAAGGACTGAGACGTTCAACACCAATAGCTATTCGGAGAAAGGTGACAGAAAAACATCAGTTTGGGGAAAAAAGTTTTAGATATGAACTGAAGAGCATGCTAATTGAAATAGTAAGGACCACATATTCCTGGATGCAGTATCACTGCCAGACTTCTTCACAAAAGTCTCTCAACCAATAAGAGCTGATGCTATTTTAGACTTTGTTTTGTTAAGTAACAAGGACATTAAGAAGAGCTGGTGATATAAAATTACCTTGGATTGAGTGCACACTAGCACATTCATATTAAATTAAGGATAAAACGAGGCAAGTGTAACAGAATCAAAGTTCACTCTTTTTAACGATGAGAAATTGAGTAAGACAGTAAAATCAAGTGGACTAAGGAAGTAAGGAATGGGAAAGCAGCCATCTAAGTATTTCTCTCAGGTCAAAGATGCAAAACTATTGGAAAGCCGTATCCTCAGAACTCACCTCAAAGAGGACATTAGGAACAATTAAAGAGTCTACATATTATGGAGAGGAAAGGATTCATTAGCAATGTCTTAGAAGCCAGCAAGTAGTACAGAGATAAAATAAGAACTGCCAAATGTCAAGCTGTGCTAGACCTCAGCAAACGTTAAACAAAATAGCAAGAGATGTTTCAGCCATACAAGTAACGGAGACCAGAAAGGGAAAGGGAAGAGGGTATGCTTAAGGATAGCCAAGAGATTAAAACCAATCAGCTACATCCCTAAAACTAAATTAGAGTTTTCATTAAGAACAAGGACACTGAATATAGGTGCAAGACAAGGTGTCTAATGGGAACAAGGTTATAAAAAGATACACAACCAAGGTGGAGAAAACACTCCAATGTTTCAATGTGTTCAAAGTCACTGAAAGCAGACAGCGTGCATTCCAGCACTCCAAAAGAAATGGCACATGAAATAACGCCTCTGGTAGCAAGGCTGTTAAAGCAATCTACCAGCCGAGCATGGCACTATGGAAAATTTAAAATGGATTTAGAGGAGGAGGGACAATCTGGACATTCACGCTTCCAAAACCTCAATAGCATGCAGAGTTTCAGGACAAGTTTTGAATAAAAGAACTTAAGTAGTAAATGAAAAACTGAAATCAACAAGCAACAGAGCTGACAAAATCTGTGCGATGCCAGCCCACTATTTTCTGTCCGTAAAAACAATTAGCTGTAAAGACCTAAGCAGTACAGCTGAGCTAATCCAAATTTCATTATGAATATCAATACACTGGAAATTCCTGGGCGAGATAAAGATGGTGAAGATTATTTCAAACATCATAGTGGTTAAAGAGGACAGAAGTTAGTTCAAGGATGGCATTTGGACAGACTTTGACTGATATATTCATTAAGGACACAGACTCAAAACAAAAGTGTGCTAATGTCACAATCTGCTGACAAAGTTGAAGGGGATCATAATAATAATAATAAAAAATAATAATAATAAAAAAAATATGGAAAAGAAGCACACAGAAGAACAACTAGATGATCTTCAGGAGAACCACAGAGAAGAAAAACTACATGATCTTCAGGACCGGGAACTTTATCCAGTAACAGCAGCGGGATAACATTTTACAGTGCTATTAGGGACCGAAAAGAATGTTTGCTATCAAGACTGGGAGCTCATCAGTTGGAAACCAATGCTGTGAAAGAACAGGGTGTATTAGTCCACATTAAAATGAATAAGGACTATTAATTGCTGCAGCCATGAGAATGAGCAAAGCAAAATACTGCCATAAAAGGACCTAGAAACATCCATAAAGAACCTAGAGATACTGCTGTACACAGCAATGGTGAGACCTGATCTCCATGACCTTACCCATGGCTGACCAAAACTGTACAAGTAAGATTAAGACAAGGGAGCGCAGAGGAAAAACAAATGAGACAACTGAACCTGAATAACCTGTTTCACAGGACAAGATGATGAGGGTTTGTCTTGCTTAAGCCAACAAACAAACTCTAAAGGCTGAGAGAGGATATGGCCTGTCCAAATTCATCCAGGGAAATCAGGAGAACCAGCTGCCAGAGAAGATGGAGGGGACATTTAAGCTCAAGGACAACACCGGCATAGGAAAAGCTAGCAGAAATTCACCACAAGTGCAGGTAGGGTGGAGACCGGAGTAAACACAGGAGAGCTTAAGAAAGAGGAGACAGCACTGTTCTTAAACATCTACATAGTCCTAACACACAGTTCTGCATCAAGAAATAGCAAATAAATAAATCAAGGTAAGGTACAGCGCGGCACTGATTATGGCAAGTAAACTATCAGCCAACATAACCTGTACGTTAAATAAAACACTTGTTTTTTTTCCTGACTCCTGTGATTACCAATTTGATAAAAGAGAAGCCTGAATATTTAAATAAACCATTACAGAAGTGCCCACCTTTGCACACAGAATGTTTCTTTCTCTACTGAAAGCAGTACTTCTCTTAAATGAAAACAATGTGGCTTAGCACCTGCTGCTTGAGCATCCAATGACATAAAGGTTTCACCTTGCAGCTCTTGCAAACTCCTCCATATCTAATAATTAGGACTCCACAATGCACTAAGACTTTACCAATTTGTAAAGTAAAAACTCTCCAGCTGGAAAATGATTACCAATATTGTAAGCGATATTAAAAAGAACCAAAACGCAGTCCAAAGTCAGCCTATCAAATCTACCAGTCTGCAATCAACAAGACAAAGTTTCCTGAGTACTTAAAACCCACCATCTTTACCAAAAGGTGATGCAGACAACTCACAATTATTCATAATATTTTTTTTAAAGTTCAGGAAATACCTTGAAAAATATCGCTATACCTTAAGGACTTTTTTCCAGGTGGACCTCATTTCCTTGCTCGATATTATCACGTGCGTTATCTTTGTTGGAAGTGACCCCTACGGTGAGTTTGTGTGACTGATACGTCTCAAATATCAAGTAAATTAATGTGAAGTTGTCAGCTTTCACATAATAATTGGTTGAATAAAGGTGAAGATGGAAGAATTGGGGTTCCCACATTTGACCAAGCTTCTTAAAAAAGGCAGAATTCAAATATACAGAGCCTCGTTTGAGATCTCTGTCCCACACCTAGAAGTACTTTTGTCCTTCAATGGGCTCTTGTGTCACTCCGAGTACACTGTGGGTTGATAGTTGACTTAGCCCACAGCAGAAGGTGGCCAAGGTTTCTCTGAATTATTAGCTGCCACAGCAGTTGCAGAGTGTCTGTGATTGCAGTCTGTGATCTATGAGTGTTTTCATGACCCACCAAGCTTCATCCACTGCTTCTTCAGCACTAGCCTTATCATCACAGTCAGACACCTGAGGCAACGTGTGTGTTAAGTGACTGCACTGAATTAAGGGAAAGAATGAGCTTCATCTTATTCTGCAGGTACCACCGGTCTTGGGCAGCGCAAGGAGAAAGAGGGATGGCCCTCGAGCTGTGCCTTTTGAGAACTAGACATTAAAAAGAAACACGACCACCATTTCTGTTTTCTCATTCCGGGCTTGGTTTTTGGCTATATGAGTGTTTGTTTTCTTCAACATATCAGTATCTACGCATTTAAAGTCAGAGACCTCGTTAGAACATACCCCTGTTAATAAGTGAACAACCCACTTTATTGCACAGCACATTTTTAGATCCACTGGGCTGAGGCAACATCAGAAGACGACGCACCTTTTTGCTCTTAATCAGGAACCCCAAACCCTTTGTCTGCTGCAGGATTCTATTGAGAGCCAGTTCAGCTTGGACAACACAAAGCACCGAGCTGCCACGTTGCTTGAGCGAAACAAAAACCATACTTTTAAATAATTATACACATGTTAACAGCTCCTACCTGTATTTTTATCGGCCAGGTGAAATTGCTGACATACACGAAGAAAGTGATGTTTGGATTGTTGCGGAAATCGAATTTCTCATTGGAGAAGCTGTCCTTGTATTCTTTTATATTGGTTCTTGAAACAACTGGAATTTCCTCCCCAGCCTGTGTGCCAGCTGTTTTCAAACGTTTAAAAGTAGCAAGAAGAGATGTTTCAATGCACATTTTAAGTGGCAAACAAAAAGGGCGAAGCCTTCTGAATTTTAATGTTACAAAACTAACTATTTATCTGAACACTACTATTTTAAGCAGCATTGCATTATCGAAATCACTATATGCCAAAATATTGCATTACTAAGAGTCAAATTTGCACCTTCTATGTTTCCAAAATACACTATTACGATAGAAAAACATAGTTCTTTTTAATATTTTACTTCTGCCCCCCAGGCCTCACATTTAAAACCAGTACAGAACAAGTTCATAGGCTAAAAAAAAAAGTTGCCCCAATTAAATTTGCATTTGTTGAAAACTGCTAACGGAAATAAGCTACCAAGAAACTCAGAACATGCTCATTTTACCTGCAAAACTTGTGGACCAAGTAATGTTGAGGTTGAAGTTTTTAGATGCATTGATAAACATGTCCAGGTCTCTGTTTTGCTTGGGGGGAAAAAAAATAAAACCCATTTTTACGATAACAATTTTAATGTACTGTAAAAATTTTCCTAGCAAATCTTCACTGAAAAATAAAATAATCTTGGAATTTGTTATTTACATGAAGCAAATACATCAAACAAAAAGCTATTTACATTTTCTGAAAGCAGCATTCTCTTCCCCAAGGAAAGCATAATAAAGAATAAAACAAGTCACGTGCATAGAATAAAACAGGAAAAATAGAGACATAACGTATTGGGTGAACAACAAGCAAAACTAGAGCTGCTCAGAAGTAGTTCAAACAACCGTGAAGACTCAGCTGTGGTTCCTTATGAAATTTTACCATGAAGATTTGAAACTGCATGGCCAAGCCAAGCTCAAAAAGTTCTGGTTGCTCTGTGGAGCTCGACGTACATGTCATGTTAAGAGACTACATCTGGAGACTTGCAGAACTGTAACAATTCATCACCTCCACGGTCAAGAGATGACAAACATATATCCCAAGGATGAAGTTTAAAGAGAAAGTAGAAAATTTACCTCTTCGGGTGTTGCTACAAAGTTGATTGCTGTGTAATAGCGATCATCCTCTTGAGAAAGACTGAAGGTGAACTGATAGTCAATGAGAAGAGTATCTGTAAGGAACGCACGGAGAAAGTTATCCCATGTCTTGGAACAGAACAAACTTCTGCAAAGCAAGGCACGATGATCTCCCACAAAAGGGACAAAAAAACACTTTTTGAGTCTAAAGAGGAAAGAGATTCTGCTTACAATTTCCAAGCAATAGCCTCCAGCCTTATTCTAAATGACTGTTCATACCTATACATTGTAAAAAACATGCCAAGACGTTTACTTTTTCCATACTGCAATACCTCCACGTGCTAAGGGAATACTAGCAAAACAAAATAGACTGTATAATCCCCACTTGGGAGGAGACTCAGTTCCACACATGCAAAGTTCCTGTACATCAGTGGACCGTACAGGGAGGATTTCTACGGAGCAGCTACTTGTTCATGGACCCAGTTGCCATCCTACTCTGGGTCACATCGTGTCCAGGCATGCCAGGACCAGTTTTTGGCCTGCCTGTACGCCCTCCTACGCTTATGTCTGCCTAGGGCTGGGCTATCACCCCTCTGTTAATCAAGAGTGCCCAGCCAGTTTTGGGCATACATCCACCAGTCCCAGTATCCTTTTATTAAAAAGCAGCTTTATGACTTGGGAATATTCCCAAGCCCATGCAGAGATATTCCAAGCAAGAATAAATATGAAGCTATACGCCAGGGGTTGGTTTTCTCTTACTGCCTCCTGGAGATGCCCTGTTGGTTAGACACGAGCTAGAGAACCTTCTGACATCTACCCACAACCCCTATGAAGCAGCAAGACAGAAATTTTCAGGGAAGAAAACCAAGTGAGACTGAATCTGTATAGCACGAGGTTGTTTCTGTAGGAGTTGTAAAGTTCTGTCTTTTTCTCCTTTTTGGCCACTTAACCACCCCTGTCATTGGCAGCAATGAATTAGGTCATCCTTGCAAAGAGACTGTCATGAGAAGCCATCAGTGGCCTTGTTTGGCTAAGCAAGCAGAAATCAAATTTGCTAAATACAGCATGTTGATAATTTCTGTGTTGCACAAAAATACTATTTGAGACTCGCATCTTTATGTAATTTAAGATTACATCTATCCGTGCCTGCCAGTGTGCTGATTGCTAATATTTGCAAATAGAAGCTGGAGAGTTTCCATTAAGTAATCTGAATCTTGGCAAAGTATCTTCTTGAATTGCACGGGAATCCAACTGTTCATTTCAGAGGAAATGTGGCAATTTTGAAACCTGAGCCATTCTAACATGGAAAAGAATTTTAAGAAAAATAGTATTTTGCACTTACAAAAATTCTGAAGAGATGCTTTGGTTTTGACATATTAGGCATATATTTTAGAGTGTTCTCCAGAAGACCAGATTATATTTCAGTCTTGTGAAAAGACATTCAGAAGTTTGTTCTGAAAGGTCCAATCATCACACAGACCTTATCAAGAAGAGTATTTTCATTCCCTTTAAACAATACTTTTGTGAAAACTGAAGTTTTTTAAAACTATTTTTTAGTCCTTCCCCTAATCCCCTGTATTTTAAACAGGTGTTGAGACAACCACAACTAGTTTTAAATAAGGTATTTTAAACTTCAAACACGTTTTTTATCTCCAAACAAAATCCCAAGAGTACTCACAGTAACACGTTCCTTTAAGTGGATTTCCCTGATATCTGTTTTCGACTTCACACCTAAAAAGAACATGTATTTTTTAATAAATGGATTTGTTTTTTTCAGCTCTGTTTATTCCCAGCCACTAAAAATCAGAAAACACCACCTGTGCCGATAACGATACGCAATTAAAAAAAAACAGATGGATGTCTGAGCTATACTGGGCTGCTGAAGAAAGTCCACGATCCCTGCAAGTCAAACTAGTACACAGTAAAAATGAAATATAAGATTCTGGATATTAACCTTTGCATCCACTTGAAATGTATTTATTAGCTCTTCACAATGCAAGGAACTGGATTACTACAGTCAAAACCTAAAGTTTCCATTTACTTTTACGGCTATTCCAGGATGCAGTCCTATAAATGTTTACCCATGTGAGCAACACTTTAAAAATGGACCTGGCAATGAAATTATTTGGAATGAAATTATTTCCACTAACATTACACTAAAAGCATTTCTGTTATGTTACAGAGAAACCTCCAGCAAATTTGTTGCTCTGAAAATGCTCCATTAAAATGCTTGAATGTCAAAGTCTTATTTCAGATACATTTACACTCCCCCAGAACAGCATCAGAGTGCACAGACAGTAAAAATCTACCAATTAAAAAACCAAACTATTGATGGATAAAACAAAGTGGTATGTATAGTTTGGGGGTGTGGGCATTATTTTTTCATATCCCATCCCTTTTGCATGACATTCCCAGTTAAAATTTTCTCAAAAATGGAAATCTTCAAGAAATCATTTTGTTCATGTTATCCCCCAGGGGAAGCACGGCTGGCTGCACCGTCAATGAAGTTAGTCAACCGTCAGCAGGAAGAGATGAGCAGAGACGTCACAAATACAATCATTAAAAAATGTAGGGGTTCCATGCCGGTATGTGCACGGCCTTTTGATTTCAAATAACAAAGTGAAACAAACTCACAGTTGACACTCGTCTCCTTTTATTCCCTTGGTGGTGCAGAAACATTTCCCTGTATTTGTGTTGCAGACAGACGCGTGGCCATTGCACTTGCAAGCTGTTGAGCAGAGGGGGAAAAAGATGCAATGTTGAATGAAGCAAGAGAAACAGATTTGACAGCAATTAAGTCCTTTAGTTGCCAAACTGCGATACATCAACAATTAAAGTGCATATGAAAACCCATTTGGTGCTCTTTGGTTTCTTTGTGATACAGAAGGCAGCCAAAAATAGAACCGTGCATCAAAACGGAGTGAGTGCAGGCTCCAGGACTGGTGTTTTGTATGAAATCATGATCAGACTGTGCTTTTTAGCCTCAAAAATTTAACTTCCTCTCTTGTTGGTAGATAGCATTGGGATATCGCAACTGGTAAGAAAAATCCAGTATTTGGGATAGATTGGGGCTTGCTAACACATTTCAGTCAAACTCAAAACTCCTGAGAAAAGACTTTTTGCAAGGAAAGCAAAGCTCGTAGTGCTTTTAGGGCTTTTTCTAGAAATAAACAGCCTTTGAGAAAATAATGTCATTATCAACAATGTCAGTGCATCCGCAGTGTGAAACGCCTGGTGCTAAGAACACGATGGTAAGTGGTTTGGGGCACATCCCCCAATATATTTTAAAATAGCTTTAGCCTGGTCTCATGAGCTGAATGCCACCGAGTCGTGGTTAACCAAATCAGCACGGCCCTAGACTACATCGGATTTGTGGCATGCCCAAAATAGACCAGCTCATATACGGTGAGCCTGCTCGAGACGCAAACCGAGGTATGACAGTGGGGACGTACAGGAGGTTTGCTTCAAAAGAATGTTCCCAATTCAAATTAAAATGCTAACATTGACATACTTTTAAACCCTTATGCATAACGAAATAGAGAAGGAACATGTGAAAAAAACACTGAAACCAAAATAACAAACAAAAACAAAACCAACACAGGCGGTTGTCTTTGATATAACGTTCACTATAACTAGAAGAATGGATATAATAAGTTTCCCCAGAAGGTAGGTGCCTTTTAGAAGTTGTTCTACCAATGAATGGGAAGGTGCGTTCATCTGGAGCTGTGCATGGAGAGTGTACAATGTAAGAAGGGAAAAAGTACACAAAGAGAAGATCCCTCATTTGCGGTCCCTGAGCTTGCTGGAAATCGTATGCTTTAAAGGCTGGTGCCTCCTCGTTAGGAGGACATATGCCTTCTCATTAAGAAGACATGTGCCACTCAATGTACCAGCAGATTCTTAGACATGAAGTCCCCATCCAGAACATCCTTGCAGGCCTTGGACCTTATTTTATGAATCCTTTTGATATCTTCTTTATATTGGCATGTAATGGAAGCTATATTGTATCTGGGACACTTAATTGTGCTTCTCAGATGTGGATGAGTGGTTTCCTAGCAGCAACACGGAACAAAATATGAAGAGGCACAAAGGCCTATTGTTGGAAGAAGTAGACCGAATGAAGATTTGACAAAATAGTTGTAATCTGTGAAGCAAACACACCTCTCATTAGTGGCACTTAAAAAAAATAAAATTCTTAATACTATTGAGAATGTCTTGTACTTCCTTCCTTATGCCTTCCAAATGGTAAGCAAAGTGAAATTTGATCAATATTCAACATTAACATACATGAAATTTGAAATTTCTCCTAATTTTTATGTTGTTTAGACACAGATCACAGTATCCTGAGCGCTAACATTAACGCTTCCCCACCTTGCTCTTTAGCCACCAGCTTATCAAGAAGACTGAACACTCAAATATCTCTATTTAAAACAACAGAGTCTATTTATTTATCCATTTTCTTATGAGCCCCGTAACTAGAGATCATTCACTAAAGGACTGGCATATGCACAAAGAGAAATTTTCTCGTGGCTTTTCAAACAACCCTAAAGTTGGGAAATGAACTATTGACAAAAGGTACTAGACATCCTCGCTGGAGGCTAAAAATGAAAATTTCCCTCCCGAGTCCGATGCTAGAGCAGAAAGCCAAAATTAATGGAAACGGCTTTTTGACCATGAAGCAAGGTAACGGTCTGACGATGAACCACCTTGTGGTGAGCGTCCTTCCACCTCCTTCCCAAACCACAGGTCACAGACTCCTTCAGAAAAGGTCACGGGGATCGCTGCTCCTCTTCCAGCACTTGTGACGGTCCAACATACCAACGGCAACTGCCTCAACTCGCTTGCCCGACACCGTTTTTCCACGCCAAGTGCTTTAGGTGTCCTCCAAAGCCCCCGTGGAGCCCTGGGAGGAGGGAGCGGGCAGGACCACGGCACCAGCAGCTCATCGTGGGCCACCAGCCAACGCTCCGCGGCGGCGTTCCGAAGCGCTGCCGCAGCAGCAATCTGATTTCAGGTATAATAGGGCCTTCCGTTTTCTTGCAAATAACTCCCTTATCTACCGCTAGCATATTTTCATGTGAAACTTTAATCAGAAAATTCAAAAAATCCTGAATGCAGAGAAAGCACCTTGCAGCTATTTTTACATTTGATGTGCTGCATTTCCTGCCCTTCACGATTAACACTTCTCTACGTTGGACACTTCCTAAAAGCAACCGCTGAGGAGTGATTTACCCACCATTTAGTTATTATCTGCCCAGCTCCGCAAACACCAATACCTATGATGATATGCAAACAACTCTTTCAGAGAAATAACTGCAGTTCATCAAAATTTTTTCAACACAAGCGATAAAGCAGTGTTCACCTGCCCTGGTGGCACAGAGCAGCAGGAAAAAGCACCTTATTCCGTCCACTCTTCTTATTCCACCCTGGATTTTGAATCCCATCGCTACCAGTTCCAGCTCTGCAGAGCCATACCTGTTTGAAAAGCTATTGCTATCCCAACAGCGTCGCTCAAATTCCTGATGGCTCAGCAGAATGGGAAATACCGAGCACCAACGCTTTTTCCAGCACTGAATATTTACCGTTTTGAGGATATTTATGGCCTCCGTACTGCTGGGAGCATTGGGCTAATGCTGCAGAGCTGCACCTCAAAGTACAAGGACTCACACTAAGTATGCAAATGCACGGATGCTTGTGCATCAGGACGGAGTTACCAACAACCTTCTCCAGCACGGATGTCACCGCGGGCTCTAAAACCAGAGCGGCACACAAGGTTGCACAGAAACGCACAAAAAGAGTGGCATCAGCACATCATTCATGGGAAAGGAAGGAGGAACCATGGCTCAGAGGAGGGAAAAAGCAGGAGTTGGCTCTGTTGCCCATCAGCCATTCCCAATCAGAAGAACTCTCCTCTGGAAACCTTTTCACCGAGCAAAAAAATTGCTGATGACCACCAGTTGCTCTGGTTGTACCGCATCGGATGATTTCCTCTCCCTTTCCCTCTTCCGATCCACCTCGGACTTTCCGCCCACCTTCCTGCTTCCCTCATTCTTTCGCCTTCACAGTAAAGAGCATTAAATCACAGCAAATTAAAAACCTGGGTCCAAAGCACTTGAGAGCAAAGCACTTTTGACATGAGCTACTAGTTTCATCAGATAACGAATGAATGCTGTTCCACAGTCTCCCAACACATTTTCTAATTTCTTTTTCAGGCACGTGGATGACTTCAGTCTATCGTTCATTATCTCAACAACAAACTATTTTTGGACAATCCTCATGCGAAAAGAGTCCAAAGTAACTTACTCTCAATTTCCACATGCATAGAAAAGCAACAAATATCAAAAGGCATGTTTGTGATCCAATGATTAAACCTGAATGCTCAGAGTAAAATTAGATATTTTCTCAAGCCAACTGTTGTGGTTTAACCCCAGCTGGCAACTAAGCACCACGAAGCCGCTCACTTACTCCCCCCCGCCCAGTGGGACGGGGGAGAGAATCGGAAAAAAGTAAAACTCGTGGGTTGAGCTAAGAACAGCTGAATAGGACAGAAAGGAAAAAAAAAATGAGAATAATAATAAAATTACAATAATAATGAAATAATTGGAATACACAAAACAAGTGATGCACAATGCAATTGCTCACCGCTCGCCAACCGATGCTCAGTTAGTTCCCGAGCAGTGATCCCCCCAGGCCAACTCCCCCCAGTTTATATACTGGGCATGACATCACATGGTATGGAATACCCTGTTGGCCAGTTTGGGTCAGTGGTCCTGGCTGTCCCCTCCCAACTCCTTGTGCCCCTCCAGCCTTCTCGCTGGCTGGGCATCAGAAGTTGAAAAATCCTTGACTTAGTCTAAACACAACTCAGCAACAACTGAAAACATCAGCGTGTTATCAACCTTCATCTCATACTAAATCCAAAACACAGCACTACACCAGCTACTAGGAGGAAAATTAACTCTATCCCAGCCAAAACCAGGACACCAACTCAGTCTCAATTTATTCATTCCTGCATTTCATATTATCTTCACACGAAATGAGTTTACAAATATCAGCGGTATTTAATCTCGCAGATAATATTCTGAAATGTCAGAGATGCTCCTTCTCCTTCGTACCCATGCCGTTGTGCTGTCTATCGTAATTTCATATCCTGGCTACCGCAACACCCTTTTCTCTAAGCAAGGCAGCCTTGACCCTGTCTGTGATCTTGTCACCTCCTCCTCAAATCTGTCCGCTGGGAGATTCTTCCTCATAACCTCAAACATCACCAACTTGCTCTTTCTTCAGGAAACGGGATGTTCACGCTCCAGCTACTGACTCTCATCTTCACCCAAAAGGTCGACGCTACTTCCAGTAAGCATACTAAAGGAATTTCCAAGTATTTTCTACTGGATTGTGTCCACACTTGGAAGGAGCAACTCAAAGTCTTCAATGTCCCCTCATTAATTACCTTCACTTATTTCTTCTGGGATGCCTCCAAACCACCCACACTCATTCAATGGAAGTACCAAGACTACTCTGACACTATACAATGTTAGTTCTGTTCTAGCTTTTCCATCGCTGTATCTAATTATATCACTCCACCTAACTAAACTCCATTAAAGCTCCTCAGAGCAAGAAACGCCTTCCCTGACATCTGCATATCACTTACCACGGCTAGATTCTAGTTTACAACTGGTGTCCCCGTGCTACAACACTACAAAATTCACAGTAATTCAGAATAATGTTGCAAGGTTCTAGAGCAAAACCTCAAATCTTACATGTTCATTTCTCAGTATTACCCGTATTGGTCCTTCAAGAAAGATTTTTTCCCCAGTTTGTTAACTGGATCCTGTACAACTGAAAAAAGTTCTTTGTGCCAAAGAGACCCAAAGCACTTTACAAACTTAAAATGCAATTTTAACAGGCATCACCTAATCCTCAACTGAAATCCAGCCAACTCCTCAGTGAAATATAGCAAGCCTTTTATGAAGCAGCCATTTACAACAATAAACGCACAACACATTAACTGAATATAATAGAAGGTGGAATTTAGATAAGCAGAAATTTGTGCAAGACATTGGGATTAACACGGTTTCTTTTCAAAACAGGATCGTCAAACACTAAAATGCACACATTTTTCACTATGGTCATTTAAAGTTTACAAAAGAGGGAAAAAAAACCCCATCTTTATCTTGTGCAATGAAAGTCAAAGAACTTCATCAAGCAGCTTCCATATCTTTGATTTGAAGAAACAAGGATTGTGCCTTGCTTGCAGGAAAGAAAAAGCGAATTAGCAGGATATAATTTCAGTTAAGATACCAAAGGAATGAGTAAAGAGCGAAAAACATCAAAGGCTTGAGCACAAGAAGACTTAAGGCATCACTTACGCTGACAAGTTCCTCCGTTAGTAGGATCGCCATAGTAGCCTGAGATACAAGTTTCACAGTGTTTGCCAGTTGTCAGATTTTCACACTTCTCACAGATGCTTTCATTTACACACTTACTGTGCCCATTACACTGGCAGGCTGAAGAAAACAGAAAAAGGTGAGTATTTGTGCTCAAATATAGTGCTTCGCATAGAGCCTCAGAAGTCTGTGTTCCACAGAGGCTGAATGAAACCATTTCATGCATCTTCCAAAGAGGCTCTTGCAGTCTCGCTAGCGATACGTGAACTCGAAAGAGAAGTGTGTATTGAAAACCTGAAATCTAAAGCAACACATGGAAAACAGAACTCCAAAACACTATGTGCATATTGGACAGACGGGACTGGAAGCAGCTGGTGGGACGGATTTACAAGGAGGAATGGAGAAAAAAGGGTGTAGCAGCAGTCCAGGTATTTTTATTCTATAAGTTTGGTGTCAAAAATATTATTTCGGAATCACCCTGAGCATTACTGACAGTCAAATCAACCTTCAGAGAAAGAATTGCCTTTCTTTCAAAAAACCCTAAAGCAAATAAACAAACAAAAGTTAAAAAACTTGGTAAAGGCTCGTAGGGAAAGGAAAAATTTCACTGGAATAATGCATAGATAAGCCAACCTCTGCAGCTCACCTGCAGATAGCTGCACGACTCCTTCCATCTCAAAATGTGTTATTTCTTGTTTGCCTTCCAAGTTCTTTTCCTCCCTCCATTAACAGGAGGGAACACAGACATCACTACAGCCTTAAAAAGTCTCTCCCTTTGCACTTAATTGTTGCGACGGCTGAAATGCTTCAACAATTAAACGTTGCTCGTTTACCTGGACACTGAATAAAAGACCAGTTATAGTTGTTCTCCACAGGACACATGCTGACGTTAAGGACGGGCTCCAAGCTGTGTTTCCCAGTTGCGGATGGGGTCGGCATCTTGACCGGACCTCTGTAAGAGCCTTCGATGCACTTGCCCTTGCCGGTGTTGCTCGGATCGGTGCACCACCCGCAGCCGGGCTGCTCCAAACAGTGAGCACATGTGCAGTAGCCTGAACAGTTTTCAGCTATTAAAAAAAAACCAAAAAAACAAACAAAAAAACCAAAACCAAACTTCAAATTGTGGAATAAATCACTTTCCCAAAACACAGATGACATTGAACACAGAAACCCTTGGATGTCTTCTGTGACCTTAAGTATTTATCTCACCAAATCTGTAAATATTTCTTCTGATATTCACAGTAACACACATACATATATTCATTCCTATCAGCATATTTATTCTAGAAGCTAAGATAACTATTAACATTAATCAGCGAGCGATGAAACAACACAATACACATGTAAGGTTTTTCTAACCATTACACGCCACCCACTAAAACCAGAGCTTAATGTTCCCAACTACAAAAGATCTCCAATTGATTTACAATGGGTCAGATGATAAAATGAGCCATCTGGAAGCAAAGGCTAAAACCCAGTTTGTTTAATTGCTTTGAGTCTCTTCTTACCACACATGTTGATATCACACACTACTATTTCAAATATTTATCTGAGCTAAAAAGCACAGACTACAAATACAGAATAGAATTTGTCTTCTTAGGATGCTCAGTGCCACATGCAGATCCCCTGGGCCCATCAATCAAATAAATCAGGGAAAAACCATGGCCACCCTTTAACTGTTCCCTTCTCAAGTGGGATTGTGTTTCAGGGGTGACAAACTTGTTTCATATAGTAAAGTTTTTCTATTACTTTCCTCATACCATCTAAAAAATATTTTGTAGATTCTTCGAGTTCCAAGATGAGCAGACTTTCTATCTTGATGTTTAAATTGATAACATTTGCCTTTTAAAAACCCCAAAGAAGTAGTGGAAAAACATGGTTTTCCATTATTTCAGCCTACCCATCTCCTGCCTGATGCCTCCTCCAAATTTTGACCTCTGGCAATAGGGGAAGTTCACACTCTCACGTTTGACAGTTACCTGAAACTAATTTTCTCGATCTCTTATTTTGCAACAATGAGCTACCCAGCATATTTTTAGCCATAAGCTACCCAGCTTATTCTCGTCAACTTCCAAAAGTTCCTGGAGCAATTGCAGCAACTCAAACTGCCCAATTTCCCTCCCGGGGATCACAGGCACTCCTCTCCCTCTGCTACCCTGAAAGCCCCGGCTTTCCTGACTCCCCTGCTCATGCTCAGCTCCTAAAGAATTCAACAGAAATAAAAATAATTTCTAAAACTGTTTGACCCCTTTTTAAATTTCTGGACTATCTCTGCACAGTTTTCAAAACTGAAAGCAATATTCCCTAGCACCATAAATCTTCTACAGTTTGCTCACATATACCTAAAAGGAGGAAAAAAATAAATCATTTATTTAAAGTTAGAAATTCCTACTGTGGGCTATATGCAGACAATACTTCAGAATAAAACAGTCACGTAAACCCTAATTGGGATTTGATACAGATAATCTAACATTAAATTACATGGCCCCACATATGAATAAAAGAGATATAGGAGAGACACAAAAAGAAGTTAATCACATGAAATTATGTAAAAATTAATTTGAAGGATAGAAATTCAAATGATGAACCAAGTACTTCTCCATCGGAAACAGAAGCGGCGATTTCATCATCTCACTTGAAAGCCTTCACTATCTGCCATGGAGTTTAATTGATAGCTCCCGTAACCGGGACCCAATTCTGCCGAACGCTTTACACGACGCAGGACTGAACCCCGCACCCTAAAAGCCCCTGGCCTCGGCTACTCGTTACCTTTGTCCAGGGATTTTTCGGTACGACCGATGCACGGCGTTCGACGCCCCGCGCTATCCAACGTCCCCAAAGACTCGACTCCAGCCCACCCGAGACGCCGAAGCAAACTACTCACGCGGACAACTGCTCATGGTGTACCACTCCATGCACTGCCCGTAGGGGAAGGAGGCCACGTAGGCGTTGGAGTCCACGCACTGCTTCATGTTGCTGCACCACATGCACTCGGAGCTGCCGCTGGTGCACTCCCCGCAGACCGTCCGCAGGGCGCAGGGCGTGCGGCACTGCTTGGCGCTGTGGTTGGCTGCGGGAGAGAGGGACGGGCTCAGCTTCCCTCCAGAAAAAACAGGCAACGAGCCCCGAGATCGGAAGGCAGGAGATAAAAAGCCCCGTCTAATATTCAGGCTAAGAAATAGTTGGGTACCGCGGACGTGGAACGCTTCGTTTGTGGTGCGGTGTTGCTGGATGGAGCTGGAGGTATCTGCTCTCACGGTGACAAGGAGAAATGCAGCAAATACTGCAAAATCATTCCTCTTATTAGGTAGCCTTCATGAGCGCTAATGCTTTTTAAGGTATTCACCTTCATTCATAACACTATTTAAAGAGGTTTTAAGGTGAATACCTTAAAAAATACCTTAAGGTATTCACCTTAAAAACTCTTTAAACAGTGTTACGAAGAGTTAAAAACTCTTTAAACAGTATACCTTATAAAATACCTTAAGGTATTCACCTTAAAAACTCTTTAAACAGTGTTATGAAGAGTTAAAAACTCTTTAAAAAGTATACTCTTTAAACAGTATACCTTAAAAAACACCTTAAGGTATTTACCTTAACAACTCTTTAAACAGTGTTATGAAGAGTTAAAAACTCTTTAAACAGTATACCTTAAAAAATACCTTAAGGTATTGACCTTAAAAACTCTTTAAACAGTGTTATGAACGAGATCTTTCTCTCTCTGCAGGTCTGTTGATGTGCTCCTTAGCTATTCTCCCGAATGAAGCACTGGGAAGAAACCCCACGTTTTATGTGAGCACGCTGGGACATGTTTTAAGTTATTTGATCAGTTCCACACATAAAATAGTACTGAAAGCAGAACTAATTCCAGAGTTTCTGGTGTGAGCCAATGCTTTATCATCTGTTTCAAGTGGCTGTTCTCAGACCATAAAAACCAAGTTAAAGATTAAACCAATTCAAAGTGCTGCAAGTTAAAATATACAAAATTTTGAGTTCGGGTTCCACATGCATGACTTGCATCCTGCACTTCCGCAAAGAACGATATAGTGTAGCTTACTTAGAAATTTTATGTAATCAGCCAACTTTCTTAAAACTTGAAGAGGCGCTAATTGGTATTCAGAAATAATCAGCTATAATGGAGAGTTAACAGACCAAGCCATTTTAAAAGATACGCAGTTCCAACAAAGCTAGAAGACTTTTCCCAAAAGCAAATAGGTTCTTTTTCAAAGTTCTCATATCTCCAAAGTGTCTTGCCCAATTAATTTCAAACATTGATAAAATTCTCCTCTGGCTACAGAGCAGAGGAGGGGAGAAAGAGGAGTTCAATTGCAAAGTAGCTTTTATTTTTTATTTTTTTCAAAGGGGAGATTGCTCCCTACCATAATTAACCTAAATGTCACATTCAGGTATGCAATTTAGAGCAAAATAATTAAACCGTAATGCAATTCAAGCATTTTACAGTTAACAGCATAAATGCAGACCTGTTTTTAAAATCTCCAATTCCTGTATGAAATACCTACACAAGGCACTTTTTCAGAACTACTTTTCTTTGCTGAAGTCATGATGCGGCTAGTTTTAAATGTAAGGAATGGGATCCTCTTTACTCTCTAGGAAATATAAATACATATTGGTCAACCTGCTCCCCATGAGGCGCACAAGTTCGATATTGTTACCTGGCCTTTCGCAGACACTGCCGTTGACTTCGTTGATACACGTTGCTGCCTTCAGTCCCTGCTGGAAAGGCTCGGCTAAATAACCACAAAATCCAGCATCGCTTGGTTCATCGGGGAGCCACTGGAGCAGGGTGTTGGTGAAGGGAGACATGTCTTCCCAGCACCAATACGACACGTTGATTTTCCTCAGTCCAACCCATGGAGTCAAAGTTTTGGGCTAGAAATAAAAGAAAACGGTAGATATAATACCCAGTTTTATTACTTTAGGTATTAAAAGAAAATACACATCACCATATAATGCTCATAACAACTTTGCCAGGTTAGGTGTTGCAAAAATGTAATAAGGGAAATATTTGTTTCTCAGTGCTATCAGAATTAAATGCCACAGAGATAGAGAAATCCTTCAAGAAATGCCATTTATTATTTTTTTTTCAAACTACATTTCTAGTTATCTAAGCCAGGAGGAGAACAAGTCAAACGTTCACACTGGCTCACTATGAAATTAACTGCAAGTTGCTCTTTACATGTTTGTGACTCCTATAAATGGCGAGACACAGGAGAAAAATTTCTGGAGCTTCACTTTGACATGAGGAAGAAAACTAGCAGTCCCCTACACAATTTAAATGATACAATCTACCTACTCCACAGTCTGACTAGGAGACCTCTGTTGTTTACGACTGTGTTTATATGGACGGGTAGAGAGACAGAGCAGGTCAAATCTGAATTAGTATTGCTGGCAATAAAATTCTCAATATGAAGAACCCATAATACCATTATTTCTACTGGCAATTTAATTTTTGGCACACTTATTTTGGGGAGAAGCATTTTAACCGTATTGGTACAATATGTTATTTTACTGTTAAAATCTTTTCTCCATCAAAGCGCTTCGGTGGCACAGCTGTCCTAGGAAGGCTTTAGACCATACGTCTTCCCTTACCGCTATGTATAACCATCACCTACTTCAAACTGATTTTATGCACTCTTAAACCTTAGAGCTGCAACTTCTAACAGCAACAGGGTTACACAGCACTATGTGCCAACACCAACACGTTTTCTTATTATTACAAAGCATCCATAAGCGGCTTACTTGAAAAAGGAGTAACTGCAAAACACAGCCTCCCCCAGCACAGCAGCAGCGTGCCATCGAATGGTAGAAGTTCAATTAGCAGATACAGGTTGGCTTTTTAGCAAAGGTATTTTCCCACATTAGAAGCACTCAATACTAATATGCACTAAAAGGGTAATAGACTCTTTAGATTTCTAAGGTTCATTTTTTAAATGATACTGTAGATGAAAAAAAAACCCACCCATAAATTAACAATTTTTTTCTGCCCGGTGTAAGGGTTCAAACACTCTGAGGGAAGGGTTGCCATGTGTCTTCAGGAATTTACCCTACACTTAACCACTGGGATATCGAGAAACACGCACAACTGTTAGAACCACGTACTTCTGCAATATCCCACGCTTGGCTTCCCCTCTTCACAAAAGACTTAACAAACAATCTTGCTTGAATTGCATCTTACCTTTTTCTTGGCCAAACTGAATCCCCTCTAAAACCCTATAATTGTTGAAATGCCATTTTAAAATTACAAAGGGAATCAAAGCAGGAAATGTTCTCATTTCAACACGGGAATATTTCACTTCAGTACTGAAGTACGCTCTCCTCTGAAAAGCAGCAACCCTGCTGCCTCCAGTCTCATTTTTCCGATATAAAACTCGTCCCGATTGCCAGCCCTGCCCACAGTGGCCTCTGGGACCCAGGAGGAGTTACTCTGATGTGCCGTCAAGCCACAGCAGCTCTGCAGCCTAAACCAGGATTTCAGCAAAGCAGCACAGCATTGTTCTTTGTTAGGGCTTTAGCACCACCTACACAACCTGCCCTGAATACCTCCGCGCTTCTGCCAGGGAGTGGAAAAAAATATGTATTTATTTTATTGATGCATGAAGAGGGACAGATTCCAATTCACTTCTCACTGGCTCCGACAGAAAAGCACCTGCCACTAAATCAAACATAAATAACTCCAAATAAGCCAAGCAGCTCTGCTGAGTAAGAAGCTGACATTTTAAACAGCCGCTTTTCTGAGCGGAATAAATAACTTTAAATGCTTTATATTAAACACCTCCAGTGCCCCAAAGGGACCTTTATTTATAAAATATTGTGTACAAGTCACAAGAGGACTCCTGCTGCAGTCATGTATCCCACAAGAGAAATGCGCGTGTGATTTCATTATAGAAAGCGATACCTTTGAGGCACCATGTATGTTTATATTTATCTTTCCCATTTACATTCTCTACAATTTCAGTTCAAAAGCACCCATAGGGTATGTTGAATTTCAAAAGAAAAATCAGTCCTTTTCAGTTAAGAGGCATGTCTATTCTGTACAGAGCATACAATACCACAGCAAGGACCCCTCCACAGTCAGAGCTTAATTACTCAGGGGACATAAAAGAGAAGCACTCACCGAAGACTGCATCTTCTGCAGCTCCTTTAGAACAAATTCTACCTTTTTCTGGGTCGTGAGAGAAGCCAGCAAAGCACCGTTGGATCTGCAGGACAGTTTGGCATGATCATAGTTCTCCTTGGCATTTGTAATTTTCAAGCAGGAGTTGCCAACCAAATGCCAGTTTGTTCCGCAGATATTTTCTGGAAAGAAAGGGGAGGAAAGAAAGTAAACCCAGAGATGCAAGCAACATTCACAAGGTTCAAAGTAGTGAAAGAGCCCTTCCACCAAAATAAAACTTACAGTCCCATCCTAAACTAGCATGACTTATCAGCATGCTCGGAAGTACCCATGTATAATAATTTGGGAGGAAAAGGAAAACTGTTTAGGGGAACTGAAGTGCAACGTCAGCATTTAGTTACCTGCAGTACATAGTCAGAGCACTTACTACAACACTGAATAGTAAAATCATTGTAGAAGAAAGAGCAAATGAGTATTTCGGTGATGACTTAAAGTCACAGTTGTTAGGATACCTTTCGACGGAAGAGGGTTGCTGTGCTAATCCTGTCCACAGCACCGAACTTCCAGGATTAATCCCTGCTTCATCCCGAGTAAAGCCATGCCCACTGCTGAAGAACTCCCTATACTTTGTGGTTAATTATTCCCCTTATAAAAAAAACTGATGGACATTTTCAGTGTGAATTTCTGCAGAGCTGACATCTAGCTCCAACATCTTGGTTTAGGTTTATCTAACAGATTGAAAAGCTCTCAAGTGTCGATCTTTCAGATGGGCTTTTTACACATATGATCAAGTCACCCCCTTTTTAACAAGAAATTAAACAGACCAAGCTCTTTATCTATCTCATTAAAAGAAGTTTTTCTCATTCTCATGGCTTTTCTCCTAAGTCTCTTCATATTTCACTCTCCAAGACTAGCAAACACCAGACCTGGACACCTCCACACCTATCAGAGTTACTAGGGAAAGGCTTTCCATGCCCATTAAAAGGTCCTGTCTGGGTTGGTTTTTTTCCCCTTTCTCTGTATTTTATTAACTGCAATTGTTAACCACTGAAGATGCTATACTTCTCTCCCAGTCACTGGGGAAAAAAAAATATAAGTGTTACTACAGGGGGACTTATAATCAACTCCTGCGAGTCCCCACTGGAAACTCTAAAAGAGTTTTCCTTATACACTTTAGATGTTATTTGCCTAATTCGTCTAGTATGTGCCATTACGCTTTTGCACAATTCTAGTTTCTAAAATTAAACAGCATGCATTATTAAATCTAATATCTTGCAGAAGCCTATTGTATCAACAGTACTGCTTTTATCAAATGAAAAAAGAGATGAAATACAGCCTAATAATTATACAAATGATCATACTCCAGACAATTGGGACTGAAAAATATTCCATCAGACGTCCTGAATTTACTAGAAAAAAGATTTCTTACCAAAACTGGTATGATTAAACAAGATTATTTACTCCAGCTTAACACTAAAAGATTACAGGTTTGGGGGTAAAAAAAACAAAACCAAACGAAAGAACCCCTACAACTTTTGGACTGTGTGAATTTGGGTCGTTTTTTTCTTCCACAAATACAACCAATACCTACCTGGTAAAGCGATGCACTCCTGGTTCCTAGGTTCCCACTGACAGTTTTGATCCATGGCACAGCTTTTACAACTTGTCTTTTTGTTACAGTAATAGGCAGGGTTATCTTTAGGACAACTGTCATACAGAGTAATAGGAACCTAAAATAAATAGCACAGATGAGGCTCGCTCCCATCCAACCAATGTCGGTTTATAACAGCCGTGACTACCACGCAAAACTTCACAGTTCAGCCCTACAAAGCAACCTACATATTCAAAAGCTGCGACACCGGACACAGCCTGTACCGTTTATTCAAAATATTCCCCCAAGCCACCATATGACACATTTTCCTTACTAGAGCTTTTACAAAAGGGTTAGTTTTTTTTTTCCTAGGGAAGGTTCTATTGATGGCAAACCCAAGTGGCTACGGGCCTTACTGAATAATTACTCCATCGTGAAACCTCCACCTCTTCCCCGGCCCAGAGCCATCCTCCTAATTTAAGTGGAGAGCCCCATGAAAAGCCCTTGGACCAACTTGAAAAAAATTCAAGCGCGTTAGCAGTTTAGAGCTAGACATGCACTGGAAATAACGAAAACAACAGGGGTCATAATACTGACAGATGAAGGCATCTGGACATTTGGTATTTCAAAGGCTAAATTTAAACTACAGAAATATTAGAGAGACTTTACCTGTTCCTCTGTGCAGTTGTTATGCATTGAGATACACTGGTCAGTGCACCATTGACAGTGGTTTGTATTTGCTGTACAGCTATAGCAGTCTGTAATCTGATCACATTTTTCATTGTCTACAACTATTAAAGAAAAAAACCTGCATGACCAAAAACAGGCATTTCCTGACAGAGCTCTAAGAACTTGATTATATATAGCAAAAGATATAACCAAACAGTAGTGCCTGTAGATTTTCCGTTATCGACTACTTAGTAAATCAGATACTTTCATGCGATTGAACTGATAGAAAATTGCATTCATTTGCAGCATCGATCATTTTTCGCGCCCAAGGAGCCGTAAAACACACCAGCAGAAAACGTGCCAAGACATGAAAGCGCGTGAAGGAAGAGCGGGCATGCGTGGTCAGTCAATGCTCATGCAAATGATGCCAGAGGACATTTCACAAGGACGGTGAACATCTCCCACCACAGGCCCATTTTACTGCAAGTCTGGCCTCTAGTTACGTGAAGCATTTTCATGCAAAGCTTGAACTTTCCACTTCATCTTTCCAATTGCTTATGGCCTGTGTTTTGTGAAAATTTATTGTATATTGAGAGCCCATCAAAGCAATGTCCCTTTACATCAATTTCTTTTAAATAATTAAAGGCTGCCACCTATTACAGAATCAAGGTTCGTGTAATTCGATTCAGAGCAACGAACGCATCGGGATAAAGCGTTGAAAAGTTGTTTAAAAATTATCCTAAGAGAGAACACAGGAATCAGACCTTAAAACAAATGTTCTTTTTGTACACCCCTAGCCATAGAATACTGGAGAAGGAAAAATACAGTAGCTTTTCCTAAAAGACTATTCCTGCTGTCTCTCTTGAAGAGCACAGGATGACACCGCAGGACCCAGATCCCCCTCCCTTGCCCTGTGGTGCTCATCAGCGAATTGCCGGCTCTCACAAGGTCAGTTCTTGGAGCAAACATCTACAGAGCAATGGTCCAGGCCTGATTCCCGGCTGATGCTGTCCATTTAGGATGGGAAAATAAGTACAAGCAGTACGGTAAGAAAACTAAAAATAAAAAAAAAAAAAACTCGCGAGCAAGCAGCTTCAGGGGAGTGAGAGATGGAAACATCTCCACATCGCTGCAGCCGCTTGCTCGGAGGAAGGTCTCCCAGGGCACGTATGGAAGCACAAGTACAGCCCCCCATCTAAACCTTGGTCTGGTAACGGCATACAACTAACGCAAGACAGGCTTTGGAAAAGCAAAAGACCCTACGTGCCTTTTGGAAAGGGAAACGGAAAGAACGTGACACGTACCTGGCTTGGGAGGACAGTCTTCGAAGACTTTTTGCTGCTGCTCTACCGTCGCCATTTCCCAGGGCACGCAGCGAGGAGGGCTGGTAGCCCACACGCATCTGATGCCAGGACCTGCTCGCAGGCAGGCCGTTTCGTTGTCAAAAGCTTCACATCGCTCGGGCGTGTACTTCAGGATGTCGCTCAGGAGGAGGCTGTTGAAGCCTCCGAATACATACATGGTGCTAGACAAAGTGGAAATAAAGAGAGAAACATTTGTGCTTGTGTTTACAAGCCACGCGCTGCTGCAAGTCAATGTGAGTCAAGGTGCGAGCAAATTGCTTTATTTCATTCCAGCGTATATAAATCCAAATAAAGAGCTTTTGGTTAAGGAAGGCGCTAAAGAAAAGGTCGGTCAAGCTCCGCTGTTTCAGAGAAGCCAGAGAATCCCAGCGCGTGGGTGTTGAGACAGAGCCAAACCTACCCAAGGTCTTGGACCGACCTTCTCCAGCCAAGCCTCTGGGTGACACCTGACGGACGTGACTGTGCGTGAAATGCCGCAGAAATGCGGGATCCTCCCGTAAAGGACAGCGGCAAGAGAGGGAGGAAGGCTAAAAACCGGGAGATGGTATCACAGCATTAAACCAGCCCTCGGAAACTGTGACAAAACAATTCGGCGTTGTCACATCTTGCTACACCGCTGTGACAAAACCATAGTTATTTTCACGGCTGTTGGCAACTGAGCAAAGAGTCATTGTGTCAACTAGAAAAACAAACAAACAAAAAAAATCCAACCCAAAACAAAGCAATATTGGGGGTCAGGCGGGGGGGAGAGAAAAAGATGGGGGTTTTAAACTGTGTTTAGTATCACATCTGCTTCAGGCAAAACATCAAATTTCACTAGTTACCCCAAAATTCCACCCAACCCACCCCTGTGCATCCATGTTTGTAAATGCACATTTAAAAAGACAGCGCAGAAGAGTCGATGCAACTGAATAAAAGTTTTGGTTGAATAGTAAGTATTTTTAATATGATTTTCATCCTATCTTAGGAAAGAACTACAGCATAGGCTTAACTGTCCTTCATGGGAGCAAATGCACCGCTGGTATTCACTATACGCTGAAACAGAAAATGAGTGAGATTTTAGAGACAAAAAGAGTATCTAGAAGCACACCTTTCTTTTGAAGGCAGTGACAGTTATCTGCCTGGCTTAAACTGAGCTTTAAATAACGTTACTGATTTACAGAAAGTATCTCAAAGGATAAAGGAACCAGAATGAAAGACTCCTAAGAAATACCATTTCTCAAACTTGGTTCCACAGACTCAAATACAATAACAGATGTTCACCTGAGAGCACAGATATCGTTACAGTGATACAATGTTTAACAGCAGAAATCTCACCTATGACTTCACCTAAATACCGTACATCGTGTGACTGGTAAAGAAGAGCCACACAGGATAAGCTATATAAACTGAAACATGGACAAAGTTAGAAAACATGAGGGAAAGTATGATTTGGAGATAAAAGTTGTCACTTCAGCTAAAGAAGAAATAGAAATATGAAATAAACGAAATTACAAAATTATGAAATACATAAGAAAGGTAAATAGAAATATATATATATATATATGAAAAAGGAATAGAAATACGAAAAAACCAAATTTTTGAAAGAATTAAGTGAGCCAAAACAGTTTAGCCCCATGAAGAAGAAGGGCTGATAGGGACAGGGGGATACTGCAGACATAACAGAGTGAAGAACTACGAACTTTGAGAGTTCTGCAACAGATCCTCCACCCTCTGGTCCCAGTATTACTGATCTACATGTATACATTTACTGAGGTATGAAAAACGTCAACATGCCCCAGCGTGTTTGTAACCTACCTGTTGTACAGCACGGCAGAATGTCCAAACCTGTTCACGTCGTGATGGAGACCCGGGCGAGGAAGAACAGACCACCGATCGCAAGCTAGGATTAAAGAAAGCTCATTTCAGAAAAGTTTCTCAGTATAATTAATAACTCGGCTTATGTAGCACACGGTTTCCTGAAAGACCCCAAAGTACTTTAATAACTATAGAGATAGCGTTCCACCCGCCACCAAAAGACAAATCTCTCGAGTGAAACAGGACAGTTTACAAAAAGGCTGCGTTATCTTCTTTTGTGAGGTTTAAGACTTAGTTTTCACCCCCCAGGTGCCAAGGTATGACAGAAAGGGAAAGGAAGGATGTAATGGCTCTGCTCCATCACCTAAACAGCTCATGAAAAAGGAAAGTTTCAAGGCCTTGGGTCAAAGGTGTTATTAGCTTTTTGGCAATCACGTGTAATTAAACGGCGGTGGCTGGAGTTGCTTTTTCTCCTTTACTAGTGGAATTTTTCCACTGTGTAACAAGTTCAGTTTTTATCTGTTTATATGTGAATTATTTGCAGTTTTGCCCCAAACCAGTACCACTGAGAACAGACACTTATCTTTTTTTTTCTTCTTCCCCATTGCAATTATGTTCCTAGAGGGTAGATATCCATGTTTGTAAAAATATTTTTCACTCATCGTAGCTTAAGGATTTGTGGTTGTTTTTCACTTTTAATATAATGTGAGATTATTCCATCTTTTTCTATTAGCATAACATTTTTAAGTTCTGCTTCATTTTTTACTGTTTCTCAGGTAATTTCTTCCTTTAGGCAGCATGAAAAAAAACCAACCTAAGAAACATATAACCCACTGAGCAATCAAAGGAACAAAAACGGGAAAAGTCAGTCCAATTCATACCACTTAAACTTCATAAAGTGAATGGGATCACCTTGGGGGCTAACGTCCCAGAGGCAGTTGTATGCAATTTATGCAATTAAGACAGAAAAGTCAATCTGCTGTAAAGATCTACAGGGCCCTGAAATACTCGAAGATTCTTTAATAACAAGATAAAACTGTTGTGCCATGGACTGAACCTCTGAAAAACAAAACAACAACAAAAAACCCAAACAAACAAAAAGCCCACAAACCCAAACTAGTATGTAGATAAACTGAGAGAGCAAAGAAAAACAACCTTATTAGTATTTTACTAAATTTGATTGGAGAGTTGTTGGGTAAAACAATTGACCCCAACTTCTGCTCGAGCAGAAACTTTTGCTCAAGAGTGCCGATAAATAAAAGACATAGGATCCAGCTGGTTGGATTTAATACTTTGATAATTTGTGATTCTGAAGTTTATTTTTAAATGTCATTTGCTCAATTTTCAAAGAATTTAACCTAGCTCAGCATCGCTCCTGAAACAAGCATGCATGGTTCCAATTTTTACCAGGAGGCTTCAGCAAAATTGGGCAGCAATTTGCAATTTTTTATCCATCAAGTTGTGAGTTATGTGAGGCCAAGAAATATATTTTTCTAGATTAATAGAAGGCCTGGAATGTTTTGCTTTCTAAGCTTCTTTCCCATCTTTAACCGAAGATCAAGTATTGGAAAAAATGAATAATTCTGAAACTACAAAGAATCCTCTCCTTGACTTATGAGTTAAGCCAAGCCTAAAACTTACAATGCACAGGATTTAGTAAATATACGATTCAAATAGAACACAAATGCTATGAAAACATCCAGTCCCCTTCTGTTATCAGAACTGAATTTTTGATGGGGTAAATAGAAGAGTTTTAATTTCTTTTCTGTGAGGAGAAAAGATCATTACACGAGTACAGCCTTTACATGAATATTTCATGCTTTTTTAAAAAAAAGTAAAGTTAAAGCTTATATAGAAATGAAAAAGAACAGTTACTTAACTGACAGTAACCGTATTTTGAGACAATCTGCCTGCGAAGTTTCTATTCTTGTTTTAGACATAACCCGTATGCAAGGGAGGTGACCCTTCGGAAAGCACAACCCTTGCTTTTTCCCTCCTGGAGATGAACGTGCAGCAACGGAAGGGCTGCAAATCTCTCTCGGCTCCTTTGCCGCTACAAATTGTCAACAGGAGGAGGTAGAGGATTGAGCAAGGCATTTGTCCACCCAGAGACAAAACTGCTGCAGAGCAGGAAACTCTTCCCCAGAAGCCAGAGACACCGATTTTGGGGATAGAAAGTGCTAACTAGCCATCATGGTGTGCAGAACATCGGAAAAATACTGTGAGACTGCTCTACCCAAGTGCTCACCCAACCTGAACGTCAACACAATCCGAAAGCTCGTCCTGAGAAGCAACAAGAAATGCACATGCACACAGACAGCTGGATTGCTATCCCGAAACCTTCCAAAACTGGCCGTTACCTGGACAATTTGGACTGAATATGCCCCAACCTGGTCAAGTGGAGGATAAAAGGATAAGAAGCATTAATGCATTCTCAGATCTACCTTATCTGTTAAATCTCAGCACACACCTCAGTGACACCTGTTTGCATCGCACACACGCACAAAAAAATAAGATAATACGTCCTCACAACACTCAATGCATGTGGTCTGATTACTTAGAAATTTGAGGAGAAAACCAGAAAAATTTGACAAGGTAAATAAAATGAGTTACTGCAGAAATAAGTTTTAATGGCAAAGGTTAAAGAGAAGACCTGTTTTTGAAGCCTTTATTTTAGACTGCATTTTAATTTCAGTTTTCTCCAGTCTTCCAACCATCATTATGATCACCAAGATATTGCCTTCATCAACAACATGTTAAAAATGAGCAAATCAGCCCAACAGTTTACTATAAAAGTAGGGAGTAAGACAGCCAACTACTAAGCCTCTCCTCCAAAGGCACTCAGTATCAATTGACCTTGCTGCTGGGTTTTCTCCTGGATAGCTTGAGCCTTGGGAGCATCCAGGGGTAGATAACAAGATAAGAGTGTAAATATTAAAGATGTGATAGCCATATGCATCTATGGTGGCACAGTCACAATGGTCTTTGACACTTATAATACGGCCCCACAATATACGGGCTTATTCCCATGGAGACCTACATGAACACGATCAACATAATTACTGCAGAGATCATGCATGAAGAACCAGCAAGTAGGTGTTTCTGCAAATAGGTGATGCTAATGAACAGCCAGCACCCTAACGTATTCCTGGGAGTGCTCCTAGTCCAATGGGATAAGGCAAATCGTGCATAAGCTGTCCTGCCATGAAAAGAATGGAAAAAGTGGTCTTTTTTCTGGGGGGTGGGGGGGTGGGGGTGGGGGGGGGGGGGTGGGGGGGGGGGGGGTGGAAAAAAAAAAGCCTGCTTTTTCCAGGCTTAGAGTCTCTGCCCTAAGGAATGAGGGTACCCAAGAGCACCAGAACACCTCTCCTCCCTGTCATGTGAAGAGCAATCAATGCAAGCTCTAATTCTCAGTGTAAAACGGGTAAGGACTGGGCAAGTTGACTAAAACACTTATTTCACGTAGCAGGAACCTGCCTGTTAACTAAATTGAATCAAAATGAATATAATTATTGGCATGTTTTGTCAAAGTAATGCAATTTGTGTTTTACGCCTAATAGTTCAACGGGTCAAGATGATAGCAAAATGTAGCAAGAAAAATCTGTCATTATTGCTATCAAAGTTTAAAAAAATTTACTCTGTTCGTGACTGTTGAAATACCTCATTTTAATTCTCCAGTAAAAAACTCAAAATAAAGCAAGTTAGGAGCACACAATAAATTCCACAGGGATACAGCTTGAAATCGCAGGAAGCAAAAGGGAACAATCCCTGTAACAGACTGCAAAATGGCACAAGGATACCAAACCCTGCTGCTGGAAGTAATTCATTTGCTTGCATATTCCTTTCACAAACGAGGAGTGACATCTCAGTGAACAGTCACTCCGAGAATTCAGGTTTACATGATTATTCCAGGGAATCAATCACAAAAGCCCACATTTAAGGAATTCCGAGAGCAGAAGGCAGAATGTGATATGAGTACAAAATGGTGTTTTTCGCCAGTGTGAATTATCTGGATGTGCAAGCACCTTCTTTTATATAATTTCATCTCTTTTTCTTTTCTTCTTCTTAAATGCATGTCTCTCCGCTCCAAATTCACAAATAAATGCTGCCCTCTTCTGGCTACTCAAACTCATCAAAATCCAATCCTTCCAAATAAAAACGAATCATTTGGCTTTATTGTTAAATAGTGCTTATGGGGATATTTATGCTTATAAAGCATACATATAAACACACTGACATTACAAACAGCACAGCCAAACAAGTCAGCCAGCCTGCAGTTAAAACAAGAGCGTGCAATGTACAAGTTGAGCTTCAGCAGGGTCCAGTGCTTGTAACCGTCCTAACAGCCTGCATTTTTGATAAATCATACATTAAAACACACTCAAAATATCAGGATGGCTTTATGGCTGAGATGGTAGAACAATATGCTTTCTGTTTAAGAAATAATTTTTAACACCCAAGGTTGCATGTAAGCTGTTGACCAAATAACTGCTGCTGTATTTGCCTAGAAATCACTGCACCAGCTCATTTGCTTGGTAATGTGTAGCAAGCTAAATGAGCCTCTCCTGATTACACATTCTTCTGCAGTATGCTTAGTAGCATTTGGTATAATACACCCAGCATGTAAATTAGCCTTCTTGAAGACAGCTCTTCTTGAATATCTAAGAATTTATTATTATTTCTGCAAGAACTTACCAATATCATACGCCATGAAATCTGAAGAAAAGCACTTCGCGCCGTGGCTCATGGAGGTGTCGTTGTGCGTGTTTCCTCCAAACACCAGCATGGTTCCACTCATTATCACAGCCGTGTGCAAATAGCGAAAAAATTTACTGTCTTTGAGAATAGTCCTTCAGAAATAAAAATACATGTATTAATGAAACTGATTAGCACCTGGCAAAAACAAAACAATCCATAAATCCAAGTGGAAGGAGGTTTCGGGGGTAGAGGGAGGGGGGGGGGGGGGATAGTATTTAGTTTAACTACTTTTCCTAATGAGATATTTAACAACTTCCTTTCCAGACTGTTCAATTCCTCTTGTAATTTCATCCTCTCATCTTCCCATCTGCTTGCCAATTTATAGGAGAAATATATCTATTAAAGCCTCTTTCCAAAGCTATGGATCTTAAAATCATCAATTCCTTCCCTAGGGATTATCAAATTTCACACTAACTGATCTTTTGAGCATAGTCAGCTAAACCTGCTTGTATGGACACTGCCTGGGAGGACTCCAATATTTTATAGTAACTTTTAGTAACCTAAAGAATTCTTTCAAACGGGGCATCATCTCTTGCTCAAAACTAACAAATCTATTTTAAAGAAATCTATGCAGCTGCTCTGCAGCTTGACGCCTGCAAAACTCAATGCCTCATCCATGACTAAGTCATGGGAAGCATTAATCAAACTCGCCACTGACCTCACCTTTAATCAGCACAATTAACGGCACTGAACACAAAGGGTCACCCTTTGTAGAATTCCCCTATTTTGAGAAGATGGGGTGGCAGGAAAATCCCAATGAAGCCACGTCTGCGCGAACGGCAGCATCCCGAACGCAGCTTTGCGCCGAAGCCCAGACTTTCACAAGGAAATATTCAGCAAATGGTATATCAAGGACCTGGACCAGGGACCTGTTCCGAATGCCCGAGCAGCGGTATCACAGCACACACGGGTTTTCTGAGCATTACTCTGTCCCTGCCACAGCTACAGGGTCAGACTGAAGCTGCCAGTCGAAACACCGGAGAGAACGTGGGGAGAAACACACTTGCCAAAAATAAAGACCGGGGGGATTGCTTTTCTGCCCCTCCATGAAGTCACAAGAGGGAGAGAGGGTCTAAATTACTGAAGAATTAAAAAAAGGAGTCTATGACACCAAAAAAAGTCTATATAAAGAGGCGCAGACACTCCTACACGCCTCGCTGCCAGGCGACTGCTCGCCTGTTCCGAGAGTCCGCTTGAGACTGACAAAATAAACGCGACGCAAGGAAGTTGGTGCTGCAGCAGTTTGGAAGAATATTGTCACATTTGTGGACATTTTCTGCCTATTCAGCCGGATTTGCCCACTCCGTGGCTGAAGTGGAGGATCAAAGCAGCCAAGAAAGGAAGCGTGGTTATGACTGCACGTACAACAGAACAGGAAGGAAGGTTTTTGGAAATTAGTCACGAGTTAACGTTACTCGTGAATATAGACTCATAAACAGTTGTTGCAGAAGTACAAGCTATTTTAAACTGTCAAAAAAAGAGATATGGTGACTCAAATTTACATGTGTTAATTCAAAAGATCACTCTTTTTTGTCAGGAGCCTTTAAAAACAACTTTAATAAACAAAAAAATTGAGGAAAATGTGTTTCAGCTCTATAGCTCAAAGTTGTGAAGTTTTGCTATAGCTTTTTAATAAAAGTCACCTTTGGGCAGAAACAAATCACAGAAGATTTCAGCTTCAGAAATGAACATTTCAAGCAGTTACAGAGCCAGAAGAAAATGGGGTTATAATAGAAATTCTTTTGCAGTCTTAACTGCAGAATGAATTATCACTCACTTGACTGCAGTAACTGCACTCATATGCACAGTCTGTACTGCTGGCAAGAAAAACCCATCAAATATTTTTCTTTTCAGCTTTAATACAACAATAGATTAAAATGGATTTCTTGGCTCATTCACAGGCTTGATTATCTGTGATTATATGATTCTCCATTCATAAATGGACATAAAAATAACATATACAAGAGCATACTATCTATCCTGAATGCAGGTAACTGTCGTACTACAGCCTTATAAAATACCCCATCCCCTTGTCCAATACAAACAAAAATGACAGGGTGGTATAGAGAAAGAAGACTACTTACCACATACGGGAATTAACTTCATATTTGTACAAGTCATCTGCTAGCCTGTATTTGTTGGCACTGAATGCTTTATAACCTCCATGGATATAAATTGATCTTGTATTTGGATCATAAACACTACTGTGACCATACCCTCCTTGCACCAAAGCTCCACTCGTCTGTAAAATGTTCCACGTATTTGTGGCTGAGAAATGAAAAATGTGAGCAAGAGAACATGGTTAATTTATCTCCATTAATAACTTATCAATAAATCTGGTGGTGAAACAATTGGGTTTGCCTTGACTCAGATCTAGACACTGTCTCTATGACTTCATATTCAAAAATATTCTCCTTCAAGGAGTTTATTGTCAAGAAGTATTGTCAAGTATTTTTAATTAGACCAGAAATATCCCTTCTACAGTCATTTATTACATTTTGCAGACAAGCTAAGTGAAAGATAAAGAAGTACAGAAATAATATATTGCATTTCAATGACATGAAAATGCCAGCACCATGACTTGATTTGGAATGGTACCCAAGAGCACTTTTATTTTATATATATTTATATATATCTCTCTCTCAAGTCAGACAGCACTGAAGCCAAGTTAAGTATGACTATGAAGAACATTGCAGTTAAAAAATAATATGTGATTAATGGTCCTATATCTCACTCGCTAAAAAAACATTGGTTTGAAGCACTCTAGACATAATATAATGGCAACTGAAACAAAAATGCCAAATTACACACCAATTCTCTGTAGCAAGTGCAGAATGAAACCCTACACAGGCTTCCTAACTCCAAGGCAAATCAGGCACACAAAAGGCAAAGGAACTGGAGAGTCTGCCAGATCACACGTGGGAGAAATAGAACAGCAGGAAAACAAATCACTGCCCCACACATCCTGGTTTTCTTTAGCTTTCTAGAGGAAGAAAGCTCGCTTATGTGGACACCAGCAAACCAGGGCAGGCTCCAGTAGGTCCTCTGGATCAGGATGACTGAAGCACGAGGATAACAGGTTGAACGTGCAGACAGGATCACTATTTCTGACAATAACCAGCACGTTCACGTTGTGAACTTCCTCTGCTTAACTACGTTCTCTACCTTATCCGTGGAGCAAGGGACATGCCTCCAGAGAGCCATTTCAGAGCAGCTAACTTAGGTAGAAGTTCAGTTCATCTGAAGAGCTTCCTACGCTTCTCCACTGGTGATACTAGAAATCTCTGGATCCTAAAATCACAGTTTGGACTATTCCCAGAGATATGGGGATCAGATCATATCAGAGATACAGGAGTCTAGAAAGTCACTGCCTGTTTTCCTAAGCATTCACTACTGCAGACATGGGTATCAGGTTAAGCAGACACTTGGGTCTGAATTGTTACAGCCATTCTCGTATTTGCAGGATACAAAAATAATTTCAAGTGTTTCCTTTGTCAGAGGGAGAGAGGAAAATTAATCTAAATTGTCCCACAGTTATCACGCTTTGTCTCTCAATTACAGCTTTTTTGTCTTTGGGACCTAACAAGCTGTATAAAGCTGGAGGCACGTGGCTGCCTGCTCACTGTTTGTGTTACACAAACACTGGAAGTTAGATTGAGCTTCTCATAAATACAAATAGAAGGAGAATAGATCTGTCTCGATTTTGCTATCTGAATATCAATCACTTAAATAATTTTCAAACCAACTGTTAAAATTGAAGCAAACGGTAGGTAGGGCCCCACTCACCCAGGTTGTATTCCTGGACGTTGCTGATGTACCCATAAAGAGGGCAATGCCCAAAGATGACGAGCATGACGGCGCTGTCGTCTTGCAGGGTGACAATGTGCGCCGAGTGGCCAACAACAGCGTACTGCTCCTTGGCTTTCGGCGTCACTTGAGCCCAGGTCTGGGTGGGAATGTGGAACACCCACAGCTGGCTGGTCACGTTCCCCGTCGCATCTATTTTTCCACCATACATGTATATATCATCCTGAAAGAAATTAGATTTAAAATGAGGCTAGCGAGTTTGGCATTTAGGAAACAGCCAATATGTAAGTGACGAAGTTGTTATATTTTATCTTCTCGCAGCCTAAGTTTTTCTCCTCTCTCAAGGAGAAACCTATCTCCTTCACCAGTCACGTTTGATATGAAAGCAAACATGACTGCCAAGGTTTGTACCCAAGCCTGTAATGTCAGAATACCTTCAACACACACAGTTCTTCCTACATCAAGGTACAGAGGGGAAGGGGTGCGTGAGGCAGGACTGACCTTCAGATGACAGACATCAAAATTTAGGTGCCTGTATGCTAGCTGAGTGTCTAAGTATATATATGTAAAGTATAGCAGAGCCTGGAGAATAATTCAACTGATCAAAAGCAGAGAATTTGTGCCTACTTTTGGGTGAGCTGACTTGCTCTCGAGATTTCACTACCTGTACTGACTAGGTCTGTTTTCACTATAAACAAAGCTCAGAGGCTCCCAAAAGCACCCAAAGTTAGGCACCTGAAGTCAGGTGACTTAATAAGCAAGCTGAATCCCCCTCCCATAGCTTACAAACGCAATCAGCAGAAGATAGCTGGGAAAAAAGGCAGCTATGATGGAAACTCCTCCGTGTCTGTACACCAAAAGCTTTGTCTTCCAAGTTAATGTACTGACGAAAAATGAGGACCTCGGAGTCAGTCATGAATCGACCAAAGTGTGCAATGGAGCCCTGTTTCCCTACTGACAAGGTGGTAACCTTGGAAAGGGAAATTCCTTACTATAACTGGTGCTTCTTGGGCAGAACCACTGCCCATCACTGATGGTAAACCCCTTTATCACAGAATCAGAGAATTGTTTAGGTTGGAAAAGACCCTTAAGATCATCAAGTCCAACCATTAACCTAACGCTGCCAAGTCCACCACTAAACCATGTCCCCACGCACCACATCTACACGTCTTTTAAATACCTCCAGGGATGGTGACTCCACCACTTCCCCGGGCAGCCTGTTCCAATGCTAGACAACCCTTTCAGTGAAGAAATTTTTCTTAATATCCAATGTAAACCTCCCCTGGTGCAACTTGAGGTCTTTTCCTCTCGTCCTGTCACTTGTTACTTGGGAGAAGAGACTGACCCCCACCTTGCAACAACCTCTTTTCAGGTAGTTGTAGAGAGTGATAAGGCCTCCCCTCAGCCTCCTTTTTTTCTCCAGGCTAAACAACCCCAGTTCCCTCAGCTGCTCCTCATCAGACTTGTGCTCTAGACCCTTCCCCAGCTTCGTTGCCCCTCTCTGGATGCGATCCTTCTTTTGGATCACACCCTACTTCTGAACAGTTATTTGCAGAACGTGCATGGAGCCCTCACGGGCAGGAATCTCCATCCTTCTCAGGTTCTTCAAGTGTTCTGTTTGTGAACAGTTTGAGTGCTTATAATTATGATTTATACAGGCTTGCACCGTGATGAGCTAATTAACATTCCAAAACCAAAGGTCAGTAAAGGATTAGCTCATTTCCTTTTCAAAGACTTTGCCATTCTGCTCTACCGTGACCTGCACCCACAGCAAGGCATGCAGGTGAGAAATAAGTTAAGAAAAAGTTGAATCCACTTGCCGTTTCAGATGCCAGAATAGAATCACGGGTCTACTGCAGAAGCAGAGCAGGCTCCAAAAATCCCTAATTTACCAGCTCTGCTTTCCTGCCTTGGACAACAGAGCTCATGAAAATATTTACGCGGTCTACACAAAGGGCAGCTGGGGAACCAGCTGAACTCCACCAAACTCTAGCCATCAGGCACGCTTTGCAATCGCGGACGGTAAGAAGGAAATAATGGACTCACTGACGTCAGTCAGCCTTAAAAATCTCTGAGAAAAAGGCAAAGAAGGAACACAAGCAAAGGCACTACAGACTTCCTAGGATACCAGTCCAAGGATTCCCTAGAATACAAGTACACAGACTCGGCCAACCATGGACAAGCTTTTGAAGGAGAAATGCTTCTTCCAAAACAAGACCGATCTGTGAAAAGGCGTGGGGGGGTGGGTGAGAAGGGGAAATCAGCCAGGAGGTGAGTCTGCAGCGCTGAACTTACCTTATGCAGTGCCAACGAATGACCATATCTCATCTCTACAGAGTTCACAGTGTTGTCCAGTGGAAGCCACTCTTCAGAAATAAGATCATACCTGTATAATAAAAATTGATTTAATTATCTGAGAGGTAGATAATACAGTCAAGAAAATTATTGCTCATCCTTTCCAGGATTTGTGGGAAATTATTTTACTTAACAAAAGTCCTACCAAGATTTGAGCATGCACAAAGCACTCACAAACTACTTATGGATTAAAAAATCCAGTCAAGCCTGCTCTGTTACTTAATGTCCACATATTGATTTGCTTTACCATGAGTCATCTTTTCCATGCAAAACCAAGAGCTAATGCATTGTCTATCAAGCTATGACAACTTACACCACACGATCTACCCAAAAGAGCAGAAAAACTTTACGCTAAGCTAAGTTCCAACTACTTGATGGAAAAAAAACCAAAAGCTGCCAGTGTTTAAAAGGCATTTTTTAATTATGTCTTTGTCATTCAAACGTGTTTTTTCTGTGAACTTGAAACAAAATAAACCCTTAGCCTTGAAGATGGCCTGTGGCTTTTTAGATAAAAGAATGAACCATACTCGCCAGGCTTACAGCCTTCTAAGATAAAATAATCTCTGAGAAAGTGTTCAATGAAGCCACAGGGTATCTGTTGAAAAAACAGGCATGACTTTGAAAGAGTAAACTGTGGATGTAATCAGCAACTATTCGACAACTAAGTGTATTTTCAGCTCCTCTTTAATTTCCCCTACAAGAACTATTACCTCTGGATGTGCATGCAGAGCACACAGCTCTGGCTTAGGTCCATGAAAGTGAGGTATGCAGGTATCCCTGGGAAGAAATCCAGCTTTTACCTAAACCTGCCCAAATACTACCAAGCTCAAGAGGAGGTCCGAAATGTTTTTTATGGGGGATTTCTGTGAGGTACACAATTACTATTTGGTATCTTGGTTACTATTAAATCTCCTCAACTAACTGCATAAATGCCATCATCCTAAATGCCACTCCCTGTTTAGTATCCCATCCACTATGCATAAACATGTACAGTAATCAGTACGTATTAATTAAGAAGCCAAACACTCTGAAGTCACACAGATATAAGGAAGGGCTAATAACACAGAAGCAAAACTACCCTCTTTGAATATGAGGTCAGATATAACTTTGAAGCTAGCCTAGAAATATATAGTGAATAGTTAAATGCTGTCAGAAGCAGATGAATCAAAACCTCACTGAACATCAGGAACATTTTGCTTTTTCTTCTCAAAAATTAGCACCCCTTAGCAGTGTTTTCCCACCTCTCAAACATGAGTCTAGATTTTTATTACTGCTGTTTTCCCTTGGAGATGGAGCATAGGTCAAAGCACAGAATGTCGGATGGCATTTTCTAAAAATAATTCTCAAATCTAAGTTCCTCTACTTCGACTTCATTATCTAGGTTTATACTCACGCTAAAACCTTCTGAGAGTCAGAATGATTGAAGACATAGCCTCCAACGATCCACATTTTATTGTCATGGATTACGGTTTTGTGAGATGCTCTAGGAAGTTTTGGAAGAGAATATTCCTCCCGGGTCCAAAACGACTGGTTTGCAGGAGCAGGAATTGAACAGCCAGGACCTGGGCAAAATAAGGTTTAAAAATTAACTTAATTGTTTCCAAAGTCTGTATTTCAGCTAGAGGTCAATACCCTGCACGACAGGTGACAAAGATGGTGCACGGCCAGGTAACAGGTGAAAGCTGTGATCCTCATTTCCTTGCCCACACCAGCAATCTGTGATGGACCTGGTATGTGATCTCCCAGCTGTAACCACATACTTCAAACCTAAATTTGTTTTCAGAACTGAAAAGCAGTTCCAGACTAGACGAATCAGTGATGCGAAGCAGACAGGGCTCTGCTCTCCCCCGCTGTGATTACAGGGGGGCATGGCACAGACCCCTTCCCACTCCACACTAAGAGGGTGTCTTCCAGCACTTCTCTAGCTACCGTGTGCCCACAGAAGCCCTAACACAATGAAAGCTTCAGGAGACCTGCTCAGCAGCATGCCATTAAAAAAAAAAAAAAAAAAAAAAAAAAAAAAAACCAAGGGTCTATGGCTATCTTTCCCTCTTTTCAGTCCTCTCCTTCCCAGCAATACATTTTTGCCAATGGTTCACTTGTTTTTTTTCTATATTTCTGCTGCTCTTAAACCAACTTCTTCACTGCCAGCCTTCTCTTGGCAGTTCCCCGTGGCGTGGCAGAAGAGGAACAGCAAGGGGCAAGGTCTCAGCAAAGTCAACAGCCGCACGGATGCTCTCCCTGCTTCTCAGTGACAGCCGTGCACCCGCACAGGGTCACTACAGACAGCAGAGAGCACAGAACCTGCTGAAAGGCTCAAGCCTTGAAAATGGAAGGGGTTTAGCAGGACAGCCCTTAGGCAGTCATAGAAGTGAATCACCGTGTAACAGAGTTGTGGTTTTGACTGCAAGAGACAGCATCTGCTCATTCTTGCCGAGTTTCTACCAGTAATAATCTCCAGTTCAGGAAAGCAGACTTATCGCCCTTGAAAAACTCCTGGTTTCTGAGGTAGAGTGACCATTTCCTGATGTAAACAAGCTTCAGAATAAGAAAGGGGAGAGCAGCTTGCATCTCATTCTGCTATGGTTTGCTTTAGGGCTTTTTTTTTTGGTGGGTTGTTTTGGTTTGGGTTTTTTTCTTTCCCTTACACACTGACCTGCTACAGACATGAAAGACGGGGAAAAAACAGGGGTAGGATAAAAATTGAGCAACCATAAGCCCACCTTTGTTGTCAGTGTACAACCAGACTGTACCGCATAAGGGGATATGGTCTTCCAGCCCTGAAGCATATTACCTGTGGCTGGTTTTCTATCCGAGAAGCAGACGTGCTAACCTCAGTACTAGGTCCGTTCTCCTTGGGATACTCGTTTTGGATTCTTTCCACAGCGCCTAACATACCGTCTGGTTTTGTGGCATAGCTAAGTAGTGGTAGCAGGTGCTGCCAGTGCTGTAGCTGGCTGTATTTCATGAGACTAATTCTTCCACGTCAGTGTATCTTTGTAAAGGAAACAGGCATGTTTGGTCCAAACTGTTGCTAAGCCTGACATGGCTGACCAGCACAGCTGGACAGGAGAACAAGGCATTGTGTGTGTTCAAACAGGTTAACTACTGCCATGAGGCTCAAATTTGCTTTAAGTGCACAGGAACGACACAAAGTTCTTATCTGATGCCTGCACACAAGAGATTGGTACTGCGTTGTATGGTAGCATAGTTGCTTTTAAAAGCATTTGTTACAAATGCAGTGTGATCTTTTGATATAAAAAGGCAGATACTGCGTTCCTAGTCAAAATGCCAGTGCTTGTCACGGAGAACATTCTCGAATACTCCCAATTAAACTGCAAGAGCCATACATAGAAAAGGCATCCAAGAGCTTCTCTGTATTAATCAGGAGACTTACCTTGCCAGCCTGCAGAGCACACACATGCTTTAGTATCATTAAAGTTGCAGTGTCCTCTCTCGGGTGCCCCACAATCATCTGTGCAGTACGGAATATCACAGGCTTCTCCCTTCCAATATTTGGCACATTCACATTCAAGAGCATTGCTGCTGTTATTGAGTTTGCACTCTCCTCGGCCGGAGCAATTATTGGGACACATATTGAAACTGCAAACATCAGGGAAAGAAGGTCCGTCAGTAATGAAACAGATTCCCAAGCCGTACCTCTTATTAAGGAATACAAGAGTAAAGTTGAACAAAAGTTAATACAGCTGTTTGTTAACATACAAACCAACAAGAGCTGCTCATCTAGAATCTGATGTGACAGACCTGTAGAGATTTGTTGCCTACCATCTACAGAGCTGCCTCAGTTAATGAGTTAAATTTAGAACTCCTCTGAAAAATTATCAGTATGGTTTTTAGCCATTTGTAATGCAAATGAATTCCCTTAAAAGGCCCAACAGTAAGTGAAGAATTTAATCAGTGCTTAAGGCTTTTGTGGTGTCTGTGCAATTTATACTTAAACTACTCACAATTACGTGCTATTCTGGGATCTGCTTACCAGAGGAACACACTTGAGATGAATCCCAAGCCAAAGATGTGCCTGTTTTGAATAAGTTCTGATTTTATAATATCTGCAACATAGCTGAGGCAAAACCAGATACGTCCTTGGTGAAGATCCTAATTCAGAGACCCTATTCATTTCCAAATTCCAGTTTTTGCCAGTGTATCAACCAGTATAACTCACAGATGGGCATTACTACCCAATATTCTGTCATGCGACAGGAGGAGTCACTGCCTCCAAGACCCTCATTTCACAAGTGTTTGTCGAGTATCTGTGTCCAGTAGTAACTATAAAGACTGATAAACTGAAAAGAAATAAATACACCCTTTTATCTACTCTCTGCAAAAATGTCAGGAGGAAACCGAAAGACCAAAACACACAGAAGAAACAAAACACAAACCAGTACTTGAAAACCGTTTGAAATGATCAAGAAAGTGAAGAGTTACAGAATTATTAAAATATCTCAAAGGAACTTAAAAACAGCAGGTTATTCTTTAAGAGCAGGTCTCCGTTGTATTGCAATGGTGCAATACAGACAGCTGGCAGTAGATGGTGTCATGGTTTATGGTATCAGCCAGACTTTCAAAATGCTACTGCCTCAGCTGCTGTGTTTCAAGTAACTTTGCAAAGGCTCCTCATCTTCTTCTGGAGCTTTCAAAGGGTGCTGCATGTTCCGCGTTTTTCAAAGAATCCACTGCATATTTAAGTGCTTAATAAGGATGAAAGCACCAAGACTGGTATTGAAAAATTAAGCACCTCATTTTAAGGAAAACTCAATTTTTGCAAAAAGTCAGTTGTGACCAAGAATTTTCAGCCGATTTTTTTGAAAGAGAGGTGAAAACTTCTGCAAGGTACACCCAAATTAAAATCTCCCAGTGCAGCACAAACATAATTTCTATCTGTGGGAGCAAAAAATTCAAAGCCCATGATCCCCACCAGAAGCAAGAAATTTCATATCTGCTAGTATGTCCACAATGAGATTGTTTACATCAAAACAAAACCTTTCTAAAAAACAGCCGATGAATTAGGGAGTACCCTAGAATTATTTTTAAAAAGCTCACCAATGAGGGCTAAATATCTGTTAGCAAACAGAAAGCACCCACCTATAATATTTAAAATACAAATGAAAGAACACAATAAAACCATTCCAGACTATAAAGGACCCAGATAAAGCGATTCAATCCCAGGACTGAATAAGAAAGAGCATCCCAAAGAAAACTGCTTGAGGATCCTCAACAGTAGGTACAGGCCAGTGTCCCAAGTGAAACGAGTGTGCTTCTGCAAAAGTGTGTTTGTGCAGAAGTATCTCTGCAGAACGCATAAGAGCACACACATGCACAAAATACATCAATTCTGGTTGACTGAATATGATCAAATAAATCTAGTAACATAACAATAAATAATATGATGTCTTTTTCAGCAAATATTTGCCCACGCTTACAATTGACAACTGAAGTTAAATGTTGAGCACATTACAGTTATTAGCTGTTGCAAGGGTATAATAAAGATAAAAATCTAAATTCAAGTATCTACTCATAATTACATGCTTATGGCAATTGCTTATTTCAAGACAAAACTGAGAAAAGAGGAAACCTCCTTTTGCTCAACCTGCGACATCACTTTGGAGTGGTACTACTTACTTATATGTGATGTTAAACCCTGTTAAATTATAGGCAGCATCGCTGAAGAAATGCAGAAGGGCATATCCAGAAGTAGCTACAACTTCTGGTACGGTTTCATTGCTATCTTTCTCAGGAACAATAAGACCACTGGGAAAGAAAAAAAAAAACACCATTGTTAGAAGTTAAATAAAAGGGAGAAAAACAACAATAGTAAATGCACCAGTATTAATAAGACAATTGAAAAATCAAGGCATTTATTTGCATTTATTTGAAGTATAATGAATTTGCGTAAAGTAACAATATTCACAGAGCAGCGTTATCAGATTGTTTTTCTTCAACAGAACTCCTTAAATATTCGAAAGAAAATGTCTCCACACGGTGAGTATGCACACTCAGCCAACCCTCAGAACAACCCCATTCTCAAAGGCATAAGAACCCTCAAGACCCTCTCAGAAAGATAAAACCACATTCTTCAGGGATCAGTTTATTAAGCCCTCTTGCTTGGCTTAATTATCTGCAATACAGTGTCCATGTTACTGACCAAGAAGTGCAGACACATCAGGATACTGAGGCTATCAAGAGTAGCATTGCTGCTGCCCTCAACATGCATGACTTTGGTCTACAAGAAGGAACGGTGGCAGAAAGGAAGACAAACAGAAAAACCTGAAGTAATCAACTTGGCTCTTTGGAAAGATAAATGTATATTAAAAGTCTGACGCTGTCTAGAATTCCAGTTATTATTACCAAAAATCTACTTTCCCCCTCTTATAATTCTGCCATGATTTAAACAGGAACCATTCCTAAAACAAGGTGGCATATTTGAAAACAGAAATTAGTGTGTCCCAAAAAGCGTAAAACCTGCTGTACCAAGCCAAACTAAAGGTCTGCCAAGCCCCGTATCTCCTCCTGATGACGGGCAACAGCAAATGCTTGGGAAAGACTATGACAGAGTACAGAGCATTTTGGCAACGTATCATCCTGCTTCCAGAAACCCACGGTTCAGGTGCTTTGACCTGGAGAATGCACCCAAGTCAGTGCATTTAAATAAACCATTCATTCATGCTTCTATCCTATCCAATTCCTTTCTCAACCACTTTTCACCTGGAAAATCCGCAGCAGGGAGGACAACAATTTAACTCTGCAATGGTAGAGAAAGGACTTTGTACACTCACTTTACATCTGCTGCCTGATCATCCACCGCTGCCTGCTGGGCTTTTCCTCTATGAGAAATAAGTACAATCACCCTTACTCACCATCTTCCTGCCATCCGCTCTTTTATAAAGTTCCATCTGACTTACCACATCTGCATTTGTTGTCTTTTTTGTCCTAAAAGGCTGTCACACTCACTATTCCCACCTCATTCATTGGTTTGCACTTCTGGTCACCTCTGGCTGTTTCTCTACACCCTTCCATGTTCTGCAAGGTGCTCCAGCCTTTTAGTTTTCTAGGGCTAGCGGAGAGAAGCGAGGATGGTGGACAAGACTATTTACAGTATTCAAGACTGGACACAGTAGAGATTTATAGAATGGTTTGCCAAAATAATTGGAGTAAGCTGATGAGGAGACTAAACGTCTCACCAAAAGAGTACCTACCACCTATTTACCTATTGCACAAAATAGTTTGTATCTGAAAGAGAATGTTTATTCTTCTTTTAACAGAAGTCTGACAACAACAAAAGTCAATTCCTCCCTCATACAAAAGACATAAGAGCAAGCATAAATTTGAAGTCTCTTGAATTTATATTTTTTAAAAGCCTTCATCTAACCAAAGCGCATTGTCTGCCACCACATGTTCATAGGCAGCTGTTATTTTCCTGTACAGAACCATCTTTCCCCCAGCCTCAGCCCTATTTTCAAAGGCAAAGTCGCAGCTTTTTGAAGAGGAGAGACTCCAAAGCCCTGAGCAGAGCGTGTCGGGAGGGGAACCGAAGGCAGCTCCGGCCGCTCCGGGGCCGCAGGCAGGCGGCAGCTCTCCTGGGAAAGCAGCTGAGCCTGATTTCGTGCCCTGCGACTTCTGAATATCCAAGGGCACCATCGACTAAAAAGCAACAATGAAAAGAATTTTTCCCCCTGAAAAGAACTTACTTTTCCTCTTTTCAGATCTATGCAGAACAGAAAGCAAATGCATTTGAAGAGAGTTCCCCAGGACAGCATAAATGAGTTTCTAGACCCAAGGAAAACACTCACAGCTATCCACAGCAACCCATTCACATCGACTGTAAAGCACTTTTTTGTGACCTGAATTTTTCTGTCCCTGCAATACAATACAGTGGTGCAGTCGAAGAAGAACACAGACACCCAGTGAGCCTTTCCAACAACTTTTGCTATAGAAGTTGGGGCTGTTTGCCCTAGAAGTAACACGTGAACATGTTACCTACAGCGGAGTAAGTCTGGGAACTGTACAATGGCCCTTCTTGCACAACAGGTCTTATTGCGGACAAAAAGCTATCGTTCGTTTTACCAACATGCCATAAAAAGGCAATAAGCTGATGCCATGTTTTGGCTAAACAGCTCCAGCACATTTGCAGATATCTAGCTCAATAAATAGTTCCTTGTGAGAAAGCCAATTATTTTTTCCTCTTTCAGATATCAAGGATATGGGATCAAAAGGCAAAATTCGCTGCCTTTTTCCCCATGTCTAAGAAGTGCCTGTTTCATTCTAAAATTTGAGACTTCTGATCTGAAGATCATCTCTCCCAAAAGACTGTCTCCCACAACACCAAAGAACAAAAAGGTCTAATAAACTTCTCCTTGATATTTGGTTCATAGTTCTCCTTTGTAATGCAAACTGTAGGATGGTACGTCTCTGCCACAGGAAAACAGGTGTCTGAATATAATTCAGGGGAAGGTAAACTACAGCCCAGGGACAAGAGAAAATTCCTTTGTTCTGGTTTATTCTTCTTCAGTCTTATTCTTGCAGCACTTACCATTAGTATTACAAAGCAACTTAACTGGAAGACCCTGGATAGGGGAGAATAACAGCAGCAAAGAATAAAAGTACAGAGTGAATAGTGGTAGCAAGAGAAGACAAAGGTCCCCACCCCACAACCTTTCCTAATGAAAGGACTAGCAGAGGACAATTATTTGTTTTCGCTTAGAAATCTTAATTTGGGGATTTGTTTGGGAAGAACGCTGGCACCTCTGTAGCAGATGTTCTCACCACATCTCCCGTTTTCTCCTTTCTTTCCATCTTTTTCTGATGACTCGTATGTAAATACACTAAAGAGGACATTATCCCACTTACAGAAGTTTAAAACAGCCTGATGAAACTCAATAGATAGCTTGTCATTTCTTTCAGAGAAAGCCATGAAGAGAACACAACAGAACAAAAACAATCAGGTCCTTGAAAGGTTGAACCTTGAAAGCCAAGACTAAATTAGTGTGTGCACAGCATCATTTTGAATAAACCACCACAAACAGAATTTACATTACCTGCCATGAAAAAAAAAAAAATCCAGTAGAATGAGAATGATAAAGGATTGTGCAAAACTTCCTATAAACTACAATCCAAAAATCCCTCAGAGACTCGACTCTGGCCAAGATTAGCCTATTTTACAATGTGTTGTTTCTATTTTTTTATTAAATAAGGTTTCAAAACATTTCACAATCATCACTACTCCAAAGCAAATAAATACTCCTACTCGACTAAGCTGTCCAATGACACTGTTTCTAAGACCTTGAAAGGCAAACCTCTGTTTTGAGGTTTATCAAACTTCAGAAAGAACTTCTATTTTCTGTGCGCTGGATTTGTAGAGTCAGTGGCAGAGTGAAAAACAATATCCAGGAGACCCAACTTCTTTATTGCCCTGCACACACCGCCTGCCTTGCTCTCTCCCCTACACCACAGAGAAATGGGAATTATTCAAAACAGAGGGCATCTCCTCTATTACTTTTCCTTGATTTGCTATGCAAGCATCATGGTGATGCTTTTCTCCTGAGACACAACCTGCCAGCGTGGCAGAGATCAAAAGCTTAAGAAGCTCTACTGAGCAGAAAACAAGTCAAAAAGGAAGAAGACAGGAGCCACGAAAGGGTGAAAATACAGAGTACAGATCGGAGAAGTGAAAGGACAAAGGTGATACTGAAAAATCAGTAGTACATTGGCTTCTCAGTCTATCGAAATGCAACGGAAAACAGTTCTCCCAATTTTTAAATGCTTTGATCTACCTGGACACAAATGTATGCAAAATGACACCATTTCTCCCTTATTAAAAAACAGTCCATGCACCTCACCTATACTCACAACTACAAGCCTAAAAACAAACAAACCAAAACCAGAAATTACAAAAGACTAAAAATGAATCTGTGCCAAAAAATAAAAAAAGGGGGGAGGGAAAATAAGGAGACATCTCCGATTTCTTTTCTTAAAGGAAAAGCTACAATTCTTGTGCAAGAAGATGAATCCCAAACATGGGCTTTTGAAGAAAAAGCAGTTACAATGACACTTGTAAAAAACAAACAAACAACAACAAAAAAAACTCATTACTGAGAGCTGGCAACACCCAAAGTACAACTTTTCTTGAAACCATCTTGCACTACAGACAGACCCAGCGGCTGCAGCACCAGGACGGGGCAATCCTGCCTGCCCGCAGAGCCCTCCGGATCAAGGGGACTTGCCCCAAAACCTCCTCAGCTCTTCCTTCTGGAGACGGCAGAACTTAAGGACAAACCATAAACATATTAAAATGTGTCTCATGAGCCATTCAGCAATTTTTAATGATTATGCCACCGGTGAGCGTGACTCTAAAAGCCGTATTTCAAGAGAACACAGACTGAGAAGCCTCAAAAGAAATAACACCTTTTTTACCATTACAGTGAAGAAGTACCTTAAAAGTTAAAAAATTATTTTAGTATCTAGTCCTGGAAAGACAGACCATGCTATCAGCCATGGTGCAAATGCCTTTCCCTTTTTTAAAACCTAAAGACTGTTGTTATCATTCAACACCCATGAAGCTCGGGTACAGGATGTTAAGAAATATTAGTTTTCAGCTTAAGTAAGCGAGTTTTAAAGGATATTTGAATTACTGAAAAAAAAAAAAGTTATATTCTTCAGTCCATCAGAAACAGTTTATGAGAAAAGAACCAAAAAAGTGAAGAACTGAAGAACCTTTCTGCTCTAAACTTCCTTTATAGACCTCGATTTAACTCAGATGATTACACTTTTCAAAACCCTAAAATAGAAACTCTTTGTCCATCTTGTCAAACTGGTGTTTTTGAAGGGGTTTACAGGTTTAGTGAACAAAAGCAATTTTGATACAATGCAATTTACATTTCTCTAAGAAATTTGACTTTCTACCACAAAGACATTTTGATTAATCAATTTTCACGCAACCCAAGGATCAAATGGCTCGCCGATGGGCTCACGGAGTAAATGTGAACAAGGGAACATCATTCAGCAGATACATTTCTAGCAAAATCCCAAATATATTTGCTCCTCACTTTACACCAATTTTTTTTTCTTTTTTTCCAATCAATACTCTAGAAGTTATTGTGGATGCAAAGAAAACAAATACAGAAAAATAATAAATACTTAGAGGACAGGCTGCTAGGACAAAAAGTCAACTGGTCTCCTCTATGAACTGAGCGCAAGCACGATGACCGTATTGCAACACAGTCCAGCACAGGGTTGTAATATAATATATCCCCTATCTTAGGAAGCAGAATAAAAACTGATTTGGGAGGTGATGGTTGATGATGTGCCAAGTGCCAGCTCCATCAGAGGAGGGCGAGAACATCGATAAGGAAAAACCTGGTTACGCACACGAGCAAAGGACATCCAACTCATGCTTTGAAGCAAACAGAGCAATAAAACTTAAGTATTAACAGTCCCTTCGTTGTCTTTACGCAGAGCACGTACACCCGCAGTTTATTCTCTGCCGATGGCGAGTACCGCTTCTTCCTATAAGTCCGTGTAACGTCAGCTCTAAGTTGATTAGCTCCTCTGGATACTCTCGTAGCGCAAATAGTACCGACTCAACATGGTTTGTACCTTTCCCGGTATAATTAATCCTCATTAGCAACCCCCCTGCTGTTATCAGCTGATCATTTCCTCTCAGCGATATAAGACAAGTCGATGATGAGGGGTAAAAGCAGGGTTTGCAGGTTAGTTCAGGAAGGGCACTGAGGACAACGCAGAAGAAAAAGAGCGAGCTTTTGCATGTGTCCACGACAGCAACGTGGGTTACAATATCTGGCAAAGAACTGAGGGAACAGAAGGAAAAAAATAGAAGGGGACAACCATATGACATACAAGGAGAGGCAGAAGAAGCGAGGTTTGTTTAGCCTGGAGGAGAGACGGCAGAAAATGGGGTGAAATCTAATCGCCGCCTTCGACTACCTAAGGAGAGATTACAGAGGAGATAGCACCAGAAGTTCAGAGAAGAAGGACATGAGGCAACAGACACACGTTGCAGCAAAGGAAAGCCTCGTTAGATATAGGATTCACTTTTTATTATTATTTAACACGAGGGTTGCCAAGCTCTTGACCACTGGCCCAGAGGATCACCAAGATCTCCACCCTTCAGAGAAACTCACAACTTGACTGGGCAAAGTCTCGAGCAAGGGCCCGATCCCAGCCTGAAGCTGGCCCTGCTCTGAGCGATGGACCAGACCAGGGTCCCTTCCAACCCACCTCACCCCGCGTTCTGTGCCTAGACTCAAATTTGGGTGTACAAGCCCCGTATCCGCCTGCACATAACGAAAGGCAGGCGAGCTGCTGTTGTCTTCCGCGGGGACGGGAGCTCACGTGGAGGCACCAGCTCAGGCAGTGACCGTGGGGCAGCCGCTGCCAGAGCTACCAGTACAACCATCCATCTGGCACCTGACAGCAACTGGGAGGTGGTTTCTGAGCCCCCTCACCCTCCCGACGCCGAGAGCGGAGCCGCGGCCAGAGGTCCTGCGCAAGAACGATCGGTTTTGAAGAGGAAAACAGCCCCCGCCGGCCAGCAGAAAATGAAAATAAAGGTGCAAAAGCAGCTCCAGTAAATGTTTAACGGGGAGTATAGTTAAAAACAAAGCCAACAAAGTTCACAGATGAGTGTATTTATCTGCTTCAGATTTCTTCATTCTGTGCAGACAGACACGCTGGGTTTCTGTTTCCTCCATGTTCTTTTATTGCATTTTTGAAGCAGCACATTTACACAGTCTCGTGTTGCCTATGATCGCAAATAGAAACCGGCAGAAATATTTGTAAACCTGCTCATTAGAAAAAAAGCTTAATGTACAGGACCGGACTGCCCAGGGGGCACTCAGGCTATGAGAAGTTTATTAAACAGTTTATGCAGACACTTGCACTGTGTAAATGTTTGCATTATGCAAATATTTATTGCAGTTAAAAATTGATAAAACCAATTTAAAGTTCAATTTAAAGTCCAGTGCTGAGGGTTTCCAAGATCATCTTATATTCAGAGTAAATACCGTATTGTGAACAAACATAAGCGAGCATCAGAAGGTCAAGAAAACAAAATGAGAGCAGGGAAGGAAGTGAGGGGTCAGACAACTGCAGTAAAAAGTCAGGGAGGTAATAAAAAACCAGCTTTACAGAAGGAAGAATCTACAGTGTTTACCAACAAACTCTGAAAGTTTACAGTGTGCAACTGTACAAAGCTCTATCTTGCAAATCCACTGGCACAGCGCAAAAATACTGAAGAGTGCAATAGGGTTACGGTTAATATTAAAATTTAACATAAGCCAAGAAAAGAGATAAAATATGAACACTGCTCTTGAAAAATTCTAGTGCATTTATTTCGGTATCAGGGAAAGGTATTTTTCAACAGATGCTTTTTTGCACTTCATCAAAATTAGAAGCATCTGCTATTTCCTGAACTTGGTTTACTGAACAACACAGCTCATTACTAATGAAGATGAAATTCAAATGTCATCTAAAGAAGCAATTAAAAAAATAATTGAATTTTTTCCTACCTCAAAAATGTTATTGTATTAAGCTCACGCTTGCTTGTCCTCAGGCACAGACTTCCTAGTGATTTACAGATGATTTTTAAAGTCTGAACCATAATTGTTAATGCTGTGAACTACTTATAACCTCAATTTAAAAAGCCTATTAATTTTTGGAAAACACACAAGAAACTGCAGGCACAAATCACGATCATTTCACCTTTTCAACAGCATACTAAAAATTAGCTCGATTAGAGCAAAATGACTATGAGTCAAGATGACACTTCTTCCTCTTCCTGCATATCAATTCACGAGAGCACTTCCAGGGGTTTGGAGGCTTTTAGAAGAGAGAAGGTTTCTTCTTCTTCCCCAGATGTGGTGAGAATAACATAATTATTCATTTGTGTGTCCTGTTTTGACCTCAGGTTAGTCTGAAGGTTTACAGGAAACATTCTTTCACTACAAAACAACTCTGCATTTTCAGCAGAAGACCAAAAACATGTGATGTTTTTAATTTTTATCATCAACTTTTTGTTCCTATGCCGATCTCCTCTCACAGAGATTACAAGGAGTTTTTAGAACAAACATGAACTATTTTTAGAACTTCATTTCACAAATGAAATGAAGCACAGCAGAAGGTTAATTCTGGAAATAGTTAATCAGCCACTTGGAACAAGCAGAGTCCAAAGGGAACCATTATTTTTTTCACACCCAACTTGGGATTATTTTTCTAATTTCAGCTAAAAGAATAGAAAACATAAGGTGGTGCTTGTCACTGCAAGACTATAAAGTACATAAATGCACAAGTTATATTTATGTCTCTTCGTGAAATGTCGACTGTTAACCAGCATCCACAAATTAGTCTCTCACCACAGACAGATGAGCCAAATACCAGTCATCCGTCAGAAGAACAGATATTTTTACACATGTTTTTACAAGGTTGTCTGACCCATCGTTGTTGTTTCTGAACGTGTTCCAAAGTTTAAAATTTTTAAAGTTTCAGGATATACATAGTTCTACGAGACCTGTATGTCTGCAATGTTGATTAATTGGCTTTTGCCTTCTGTCAGCATCGACATGCTATGAGTTAAACTTAAGTCATGTTCAAACCTGATAAATGGGGCAGTATTCTACTTTAGAAGGAGCCTGCATACCAAATCATCTCAAGCTCAACCAGATGACAATAATTTTTTTGTCTCTCAGATAATCAGGATTTGGAAATGAAAACATAATACTTACATGCTACAGTGTAGTAACACGATCTGTTCATTGTAAAAGCAAAAACAACTCCTTAATTGTTTATGCTGACGATGACTGCACAAAAGGACACTTGCTGTATGTGCTGTATTTGCAGTATTACATCTTTAGAGTACTGGAACATATTTATACTGCTAGAAGCCACATTTGATTCAGGGTCCAAGCCGAAGAAACATCATTGTGTGCAGTTAGACTCTTACCAAGGGGAACTTACCTAAAAGCTGCCAGTAAGGGAGCATAAATTGAATCTCCGTCATACACATACAAGTGGTCCCAACTGCACTCTGTCGCAAAGTGATTGAATCGAAGCCTGAGGATTGTGTTTGGCCTGTAAAAAAATAACAATAAATAAAAGATTTGTAATTAGCCACTCGACACGCGTGGCAAAGTCCCTCCAACTCACTCCTCCAGCGTGAAGCTCCTCACAAGACTAAAACCGAGTGACTTACTGTAACCAGAGATGCATCAAACATGCTGTGGCTTTCTTTTTTGGTGCGCACGTTCCCCTAGTATTAAGCAACAGATTCTTTATGGTCAGAAAAACTGTGTCCTTAAACCTTTCCCCACCACCAACGGCAGAAATTGAAGAGCAAGCACTGTCAGCCCTCCGCTCTTTACCAGTACTGACTCCCCTAATGACAGGGCTTTGCAGGGGTAGGCATGGAAAATCTACATGGACAACACACTCACATGCAGATGTGGCACTTTGGGACATGGTTTAGTGGTGGACTTGGCAGCCGTTAGGTTTACAGTTGGACTCCATGATCTTAACGGTCTCTTCCAACCAAAATGATTCTACGATTCTATGAAAAATCACAGCCACCATCAGGGAACTAACCAGAGCTATTTTTCTTGTTCAAGGGATTTTCTGCACATTGATATGATTGTGATGGCCTGAGATTATTGACTTGCCCAAAAGCTGGCAGAAATCCTTTTTCTGTTACTTTCTGACTTGCGCAGTACTGCAGCATGGCCCTCCTGTGGGAAGCCCCTCCAAACTGGAAACTGAGATTATGCCTCAGTGGATGCTAACTAAAGAAATTCTCAGCCTTGCTCACCACCTTCCGGGAGCTGGACAAAACAGGTCAAGAGAATGCAGAAGAGACCCATCTTCTACAGGAAGGGAGGCCCTGGGGCTATACTTTTTGCCAAAAGGCAGGTCTTTGGTTATTATTTGGACTCTCAAGATGTAGTAACCACTCGCTGCCCCTCGTTTCTTACAAATGCTAACCAGGTTGCTTGACTTTCTTCTGGAGACGTGTTACAAACAATACTGGGACCAGTTGAGAATGAAAGAGCCGAAATCCTGGGAAGAGACTTGCTGCCTTCCCCCTGAATGTAGCGGGCCCAGCACAGCCCCATGTTAACACCAACACCACCGGTCAAGAAGAGTCTACTCTGTTGACTTACTAAGTCAAGAGAAGACCAGCAAGGGGTCTCATCTTCTGAGATGTATCAGGAGGAAAAAGGTTTTATTTCGTTCATGTGGGGAAACAGCAGTTCAGACACCAAAACACATCAGTATTTCTTTCCCTCCATACACAAAAGATGCCCGCTAAGCCATAAGCAAATAACATGCATTTAGATACCATTAGTTTCATGGCTAATATGCAAAGATGCATCTAAAGAGAATCACACAGAAGCCACAGCAGACACCTAATTTAAGGCTCAGTTCAAGGAGAGTGAAAACACCACTAACATTATGCTTGGACCCCAAGATAAAAAGAAAATGAATCTATAGTAGCACTGCTTTTTCCTACCCACAGCTTTAGCTGTTGAAATAAGAGATGCAAGTGATTAGTATCTCTTCAACAGCATTGCCCTTGGGTTCAGATGAAATCCTTGTTCATCCTAATCAAATAAATTAATAAAATGTCAGCTTGCCATAGAGTCCTTCCTTCCTTCCTTCCCACAGAAGGGGAATTCTTTAGGGAGTTATTCTGCAAAAGAATAATTTTTGATCGGCAGAATGATCTACTCCAGACCTTTGCAAAAAGAGCAGCAGGTGTAACTCAAGGATAATATCTTGCTTAAAGAAAAGGTACAAAGAACACTCATTGTTTCAAAACTGAGCAGCCTATTAAATTGTAGGGGGCTTGCTTCTATTTTAACTGACTGACAGCTGTAGAGCAGAAAGAAACACTTAATCAATAAAAGCTTTAGACCAAGAACAAAAAGAAAGATACTATCTTTGCTACAGCTAACAACTCATTAACAGACAGCACTCATTTGCAGAATTGCAGGGCACATGGTTACAGGTTCTGCCTCAGATGGGCATCCCCAGCCTGGATGGATCTCATCTGCCTTGTCTCATGTTCCTGGGGAAAAATGAAAAGAACAACCACATGATGAGGACACAGAACAGACACCAGCCAGGAAGAGCCAGGAACGATGCAAAAAGGAAATGAGCACAGTAAGGAACACATGGCTTATTCTACATCTGAATTTATCTAGCGTCTTCAATTGCACATTTGGATTGTACCTTTACTTGCTAACCTCAAAAGCCGTCCTCCACATACCAATATGCTAGCAACGAGGTGAGGGCACTCGGCAGAATTTAACAGCTTTGCAGATGCTGTTTTCCAAGCCCAGATCTCTCTGGGAATTTCACATTTGGCAGAGAGCTTGGGCTATTTTCACAAGGGTGCATATTTCAGCTGTTTTAATCAGCGTGATTCTCTCCTTTCTGTTTACCACCATCCTCTGACAGCAGGGTACAAACCATCAGAAGCAGGAAAAAGACATCAACTTAAGTGCCTGCCTATGAAAGGAGGAACATTTTTGTACACCTGTTTACAGCAAGTAAGATCTCACTTCAAACCCCATGAAGTGGTAGTTCCCTAGGAAGCCTCTCAGTACTAGCAAAGGCTGAAGGAGCAGTCACGGTGACGTTATCGGGGACCCACGAGCAGCACTTCTCTTCTGATAAAAACATGAGTCACGTTATCCTTTAGGAAAAAAAGCTATGAAGGTTAAGCTGACTGTACTAGAATTGCTGAGGGTGGTTTGTCTGTAATGACATCCTTGCAAAACATTTTTTTAATTATTTGTAGTTCCAAACTGGCTCAGTTGTATTTTTATTACCTACAAAAATTAAGAGGTGTTGCTACTGACAGCATCTAACTTTTGATCTTAACCACATTAAAGAACTGGGCTCCTTATATAGTTAATAGTGAGTGGTAGGCTCCCAATTTCAGTGATCTACATGGCTCTCTGGAACAGCTTAGTCTTCACCTTTGAACATCTTGGGAGCTTAGGTATTTGAATTACTCATCCAAAATAAACGTCTGAAGTAGATGAAGTGAATACCAATTCCCCCCACCCATCAGACCTCCCAAACACAGAAAGAAGACTAAAGAAGAAAGTATACCCTGGCTTTTTAGTAAGTTCTGATCCTCCAAGATGCCAAGAGACCTCAAGCTTAAAAGCATTCAATACAAGTGAAATCATGCATGCTCTCGCATGGCTTGTTCCTTTCCACAAACCTCTCTACTTCCAGATTCAGGGAACAGTATGGAATGTTACTTAATGCACAGCTGTTAACACAGAGCATCATAACTGACCACACAAAGTTTTAGAGACTAAACAAATTCATTTTACAGTCCTGGTGACAGCTTGGTACTATGAAAAATGTATTTCAACAAGTCAGAGTCTCTGAACTGCTGTAGCATCAATGAGTGCTGCCCTATCTAGTTTTAAGAATAGCAAAAAAAGCATCATGAGATCAAAAAATACTCAGTGCAGATAAACCTCACCTAAAAGTTACAATAAGCAACACTAAAACCCAAGATGTTTACTACACTTACCTTCCTTCAATGAGCCAGGTGCATTTTGTTTTGTATTTGTAATTTCCAGGCCCATCCGTAACATACCCTGAAGGCCCAGTGAGTCTGAAAAAAAAAAAAAAAAAGACAAGCATTAGTCTCCAATGATATTAAATATTCATAAATTATTTCCTAAATTTAGAAGATCCATCATTAGATCTTCATTTACTTAAGAGGCACTACAAACAAACCAACAACAACGCAACACAAAACAATGGGGCAATTGGGATTCTCCTGTTAAAACTCTCTGTACATGCTTTCTGATGATTGCCCTTACAGAATGACAGTTGAGAGTGATGGTTTCTCATCAGACTGATGGTATTGTTTCAAATCAGCACCCCAGGGGAAAAAAAAAAAGAAAAAAAAAGACCTTCCTCCACAAACAAAGCCTAATACACAGACTAATACCAGCCAGCCAGCAAAAGGAATTCCCTAACAGAAAACCTAAAGTTACTCCTAACTTATTTATTTAGACAAACTACACAATTCTTGCAAGAAGTTCAGATGAAGTCCATGGCACAACCTCTTGCCCATTCTGCATTTGACTCTTCACAAGGTCCTTGATGACCTCCCGAACGGAGGACTGATCCCCATAACCCTCTACTGCAAAATAAGACCTTAATTCCTCAGGCATCGAGGGCTGCATAACTCAGAATGATGTCAGAGCATGGCAGTTCCAGGCATCCCCGACCTTTGGTAGCATGTTCCCATCCCCACGGCATCCCATATTAAGTCACTCAAGTCAAAAAGCCGAGTGGTCCCCACCGCCAGGACAGCGCCAGGACTGCCCCACGAACATCCCTTCCCCTCCGCGCCTACCAACAGGAGGTGACAACTGGACAGTAGCAAGAGACTTTGGAGGAGGATCTAAAAGCAGAAAGTACAGTTGGAATCGTTCATCCCGGGACACTCAATGAACACCAGTATTTAAAACCTGCTGGAGCGGGTCCAGAGGAGGGACACGAAGATGATCAGAGGGCTGGAACACCTCTGCTGTGAGGACAGGCTGAGAGAGTTGGGGTTGTTCAGCCTGGAGAAGAGAAGGCTCCGGGGAGACCTTACAGCAGCCTGCCAGTACCTAAAGGTGACCTACAGGAAAGCTGGAGAGGGACTTTCTATAAGGGCATGTAGTGACAGGACAAGGGGTAATGGCTTTAAACTGCAAGAGTGTAGATTTACATTAGATATTAGGAAGAAATTCTTCCCTGTGAGGGTGGTGGGACACTGGACCAGGTTGCCCAGAGAGGCTGTGGCTGCCCCATCCCTGGCAGTGTTCAAGGCCAGGTTGGATGGGGCTTGGAGCAACCTGGTCTAGTGGAAGGTGTCCCTGCCCATGGCAGGGGGGTTGGAACTTGGTGATCTTTAAGGTCCCTTCCAACCCAAACCATTCTGTGATTCTATGATTGTGTGAAACCCAGTCTGGAGCTCAGAAGGGTGTTTTGATGAGAAGTTCAGAACAGATTTCAGAACTATGCTTAACCCTTTGTTGCGCTACGAAGGAAATGATATTTATGCTCATTACCTGCAATGCTCATTACTTGAAATGAGCATGAATACAGGTAGTGGAAAGAGGGAGCAAAGCTGTGCAAAACCTACTTTCACATTTCTATTACTCCTACACAAAATGTGACAACCAAACACATCCACGCTGTAAGACAAAATGAAGGTAGCAATCTACTGGCTGCAGCTGTAACTCCTCCTTCCATAGATTTTAACAAGGTATGTTTTCTTCAAAGACCATGGACGACAGAGAAGACAATCGCACTTCATCGAGGCTGAGGGAGACAGATCTAGCAGGAGTTTGGGGCAGCAGATCTGATACATCATTTTGGCTCCCAAAAAAATAATCCGATATTGAGATTCTACATCCTCTGCTTTAACACAGAGACTGGTAGAAGCACGCATGGGCTGAAGACAAAACCAAGAGCCAGACCGTTTGGATGCACACTCCCATCTCATATGCGTTAGTCAAAATATTCCAGATAGGTTTTAACAAATACCTGAAGCATAGCAGAAACGGTTGAAAAAAAATTACCAGGGAAGGATGACATCAAATGGAAGCAGTATCTGAAATGCCCAAACACCACATTCTGGCAGAACACATATTGGCATCTGAAACAGGATTCCTACCTAGAGAGGTTATAAACTCCATCTTCAGCACATGGCTGGAGCAAATCACAGCCTTCTGGCAAAATTAAATCGTCCTACTTAAAACACAGTTTTAGTAAAACAAAAACACTCTGCAAAATCAAATTTGGCAGAAAAGAGAAGGAAGCAAGATCAGAAGTTCCCAAAAACAGTATCTTGGAACCTTTCGCTGTGTCTTTTCCTAGTGATCTGTTAATGTTATCATCTAATCCTTTTTAAATATTTTGACTGACTCAAAATGGTTTTCCAGAATCTTTTCCACAGAACACTTTTAAGGTTCATCTCTGATCCAAATTAAAAAAGGCAAACCCCACAGATTCTAGAAACCTCCTTCCTCCTCCTCCATATTAATTTACTATAATACTTTTCAACCTCAGAAACGTAGCTTGACATTTTTAAAAGCCAGTTACTAAAGTTCTGTGGGACATCTATACTTAAGCAAGTGAAGAAACAACTCCAATTTTCAGAAGCACAGGAAGCATTTGTACCTTCTATGGAGACACAGATAGATGTAGATGTAAATATAGATGTAGATAAATAAACGCACACACATATATATGTATATGTTTTAAGGCTTCAACATCTTTGAAAATTCAAATTACTCATCTACTGACCAGAACCTTGCAAAAACAGATGCAAATTCCAAGTGGTAGGCAAGAACATCTAGACATTTTGTCTAAAAATTCATCCTTTTGAAAACAATATCTGTGGAAAAGCTAGGAATCAAACTATATCAACACTTCAACACTGACAGCACTTTGCATGCAACCAAGAGTAAACAGACTCTGGAAACCTGAGCAAGTCTCACAAGCTAAAAACAACCTTATGCAATCTGTCAAGCTCTCAAAGAGCCTCTGCTCAGAAAACTCTTTGAACAATTTTCCTTGGAAAAAATTACTAAATCATTCACCACAGAAATGCTACCAAGAATGATGGGGAGGGGGTGGAAATTAATCCCGTTAGTACTGTAGCCCCAGCCATGCCACATCTGGGGGGGGGGGGGGGGGGGGGGAGGCATATCAACATAATTTAATCATATTTCAGCAATGCAAAAACAAAACATGGGATTTAGGTTTAAAAAAAAATAACCAAAGTCAAATTTATTTGATATGCTATTAGTTAAGTACTTATCTCTAAGTTACTCAGATTCCTTACTAAGCTTTAGAAGCTGCTGCCATTATGAACAAATACAGGATATTAAAAAAAAAAAAAAAAAAAAATCAGAGTTGATGTCTCTGAAAGCAAAAGAAATAGGAACTAAGTTTGTACCCCACGTCCTGCCTGGCATGAGCAGGGCATTAGCAGGTCTGCGTTACTCTATAAACACTCTCCCAGAGACACCCTCCAGGACAGACAGAAATAAATACTAAGCACTAAAAGCAAACTGAAGCTGGGATTTTGTCTTTACGTTCAATACAGAAAGCTGAACTGATCTCCCAGCTTTAGTAAAAGCAGCAAACAAAACCCCTTGTCCCTTCCGACTCGGTTCTGTTTGCGCTGTACGTGACAGCGGGACTGGTGGGCGCTGGTAACTGGGACATCTTCTACACAAGTTTTTGGCTTTGGAATACATGAGAAACTCAAGGAGGAAAAACACACCAGGACTGAAGTACTTCAACACAGGACATTTTCCTAACATAGACGGGGATATAATTCAGGACTGCTCTCACGAGGTACACCAGGAAACTCCGACCTCCAGGTAACCTGCTACCAACGCCACCAGGCTCTGAGGTCTTTTGCCCTACTAAATGCTTTGTGCGTACTGATAATTTTATCACTCAGATGCAAAAATCAGACACCGGAAAGCATGGAAAGGTATCGATTCCCATTTGTCTTTGTTAAATTGGTAGTACCCGATGCTAGTCTACAAGAGGCACTTCTGTACTACTTGGGTGTTACATCTACTACTCTGCAAGGAGGAGTTGCTACACCCTAAGAAAATAAAAAAGCAAGGTCATTTAGTTGTTATCTCTGATGCATAAACACACGTACACATAGGTGGAAAAACATACACAAAGCATAGGTAACGCACTTAGCACCTACAAAGCTACAGGAATGACTTTAAAACCTCCAGGGTGGAAAAACTATTTCAAGGATCTGTTTACAAAACTCAGATTTAAAAATATATACTTACACATTGATTACATATACTTATGTGCATACACACCCTACCTAGGCCTTGTTTCAAACATTACCAGGTGGCAACAATGTTATGTACAGCTGGTGTAAATTTTTTCACTGATTTTCAAGTGGACTGCAATATTTAAGAATCAAAAGGGAAAAAAAAGAGTTAGGGAGCTGAATCTACAGCACACGTATTCGAAGGGCTCAAACTCTGAGTGCTGCCTATTTCAGCTTTTTCTAAGACAAAGACAAAAGGGAATCAATGAAAAGGATGAAGATCTCAAAACAGAGAGCATCAAAGAGAAATATTTTATGTAAAAGAATTCTGTGTATTTAGCTACTCCCTGCTAGTTCTGGGAGCCCCTGAAAAGCACAACGCTAATGCAAGAAAATCAGACAGCAAGCAATGGTATCTCCTGGGTAAAAAGCAAAATCCGAGTACTGGAAATTACCAGATAAATCCATGTGTTTTTAATAACAACACGAGTAATACCAGCAGTGTATATTTTCCAAATACAAATTAGTATACACTGACAAAGTTCCTACAGAGACATGAACTGCGCAACTAGGCAAAGACTCAAAGCTGTTATCTAATTACCATCTAATAAATCTAAAGCAATCCTCTTGCCAATAGCTGAGTACAAAAAGTCACAAAGTCGAGAGTAGCTTATAACTTAGGACTAAATCATTTTGCAGCAATTACTTCCAAAGCACTGCAAAATTAAAGGTACGCTGCATACTGGCAATGGGGTATTGAATATGTTTATTTTCATCAGAAAAAGTACAAAAGAGAAAATCCAGATTGCCTTTTCTTCATTACTCACCAGAAAAGGTGAGCAGGCTGGTTTGGTTTATAAAATACATTAAACCTTAACCTCTAAGAGGTCATTAATGGGTCTCAAAATTGGTTTCTTTTGCCTTCAGTAAGACTACAGTGACACTTTTAACGCCACAGAAGACTTATCAGCATATTGTCTAGAGACAGCCTTTCCACTAAAAAAAAAAAATACAAAAAAGGAAGGGAAAAAAAACCCAAACAAACCCAAAACCCAGTTGCTCAGCCTAATTTTGAAGTTGCTAAATCTAGAGACTGATGCAAACAATGAGTTCTCCTTCTCTCTCCCCTTTCCTTCCCAAGTGTTGCTGCGCTGCCTCAAGCACACCACAATTAAAAGGCATTGTTTCGGGTAAATTTGCAGTTGAAGCCAATAAAGAAAGGGCTGTTACAGCCTATTACCCGAACAATGGCATACTAGCCTAAATCGATTAACAATTTAGCTTTGTTCCTTTCCTCAATAAACGCACTGAGGTTAAAAGATATATCCTTCTAGGGTTTGCTATAAGCAAATGCCCTGATTTATAGGCATGGAATAGTGATCAGCCACATACGGGATGACAGAAGCAGATAAACAAAATCTACGCATCTATTTCATGAATTTCTAACGTGTAACAGCTAAATCCCCTCTTCTGCCAGCTAGGTGCCACACCACAAGTACGGCTAGGAAGATATAATTAATTACATGCCACGTCTCACACCGATGAAGCTAATAACATTACTGCAAAATCAAATTTGATAAGGATTTAGGCTGTGCAGCAATAGGTACCTAACCGAAGACTATGAACTACTCTGGGTGTCCACAGAGACTCCCTCCCACATCCAAAGCCCCCACCCCACTGCAACCGTAATAACCGAGTCCTCCTTAAGACGTGTAAACTCACGCAAAAGTCACTGCTGCCACTGTAACCCCTGAAATGTCATATCTGATCACCTTAACTCTACATCTAAGGGTGCAAAGTCACTGCTTGTTCGCCCTAACGCTTTTTCAGTTACTCCTCCATGGAGCTATCCCACCAGTTTCTGCAGCGGCTTGGAGACAGCTCTACCCTCTCATTTCCAACACTCTGAAGTAAAAGCTTGTGGATGGTGCTACCCCCCAACTCATCTCCTCCTCCTCCTCCTCGGGTGCTGGCGGGTTGACATGGGATCCGAAGAAAGGTCCCAACCTCAACGGGGACGTTCCTCAACGGTTCCAGCAAAGAGTACTCAAGCAATTCCCATCAAGCCACAAGCTGCACAAAGCAGGAGCGAAGGTGCCTCCCAGTAGTTTGTTACAACCCTGGCCAATCTGAACACTCAATTTGAAAAGTGAGAGCTCAAAATTCCCACAATAATGCCATTAACTGCTATACTCTGTGGCGGAGAGGCACACTGCCATGAAATCCCTACAAAATCTGATGGCTTTGCAAGCAAAGAGCTTCTTCAACCATTCTCACAGCAACAAGCTGCTATTCCAACACTTACAAAACCATCCTCTGCATTGCCTTCACCAGGATTTTCCTCTCAAAGAGGATCAGGTATTTCAAGGTCACTCTGCACCATTCTGCCAATCTCACCATGGGAAAGAGGTCAGAGGGGAGTGATGATCACCCTCTATGTTTGGTAGCTTCTGTTTTCATCCCACTTTCCATGGTACAGTTGAATTGATGCTTAAGAGCTGTCTTGCTTCAGGGAAAAAAAAAAAAATTTTGAATGACTGACACAGTTAATTTGATATGGGAAACACTGTTTCTTCAAAGGAAGAGATTAGCTTTGCTCTTCTGTGTGAGATATGTAAAAATATGGAAAGTGATTTCCTGGCTGCTGATCAGAGATAAGGGCAGAGCCTGGAAAGCCCTTCGAGGTCTGAGAAAGGATGCTCAGAGAAACTGCAGCAGGTAAAACCTATCCACACAGCCTCTCCTGTCTGAGTCACAACGTGCAGCGCTGATACTTGCAAACCTGCTAAATCCCGCTTTGCTCCTGAAAGATATGCCTTGATCTGACAAGCTGCTGCGCTCCAAAGAAGACTGAATGGCTGTGGACAGCCTGAGAGAGATCAGAAGGAACAAATGCTGCTACAGTCTTAAAAATCATTAAGTCAACAAGCTAGAAACCCACTATTTTCGAACACTGCTCCTCTCCAGTTGGCCACCAGTATCTCCGTCACACTCCCAATCTTGACACACCATCCCAGCTCCTGCTCTTCTGCTGCCACTGAAAACAAATGCCATCAAAGTCATCTCTTTTGGGGCTGGCTGGTGCCTCTGCCATTATCCCACCGGCGCTGCCAGCTGCTTTCAGCATCCTCAGCAGCACTGACCTTGAAACACATCCCCTCCTAAGCTTAAATAAGCTGAGCCACACCTGGAGCTTGTCCCAGTTGTCTAGTCATTCCTTTAAAGTTTTGCTTGCCCAACCAGCTCTCCTGCTGGGGAAGGAGAGGAATTTCGAAGACATTTAATCTAAAAACACACTTCAGCTTGTCTTTACGGAAGAAGCTTGCCTTCTCTCTTACCCTACAAACCCGAAAGTTATAATAACACATAAGCACATTATATCCAGGGAGAAATCATTCGACAAGACACCAAATTACCCAACCTCAACACTTGGACAACAGAAACAATAAAGGAAAAGCCATTTCCCTCCTCCAACCCCATTTGCTCATGTCAGAGGCACTGGGTGAAAAAAAAATGCGTGCTGGATCCCAAAAGACACAGACATTTCACCAGTTTCACAACCACCAGTTAGAGACCCGGCCTTGTAATCAAAACATCCGCATCTGCACCCACCAGAAACGTGCTGTAGCTCCACCTGACGTTCTTGCTTCTAAGTTTCTCCAGCTATTCAATTAAAAATGAAAATATCTCAAATTTAGATCCCTGTCTATCCTACTCCTTCTTTATTTCCAGCCCCATCTCAGAGACCACAAACCAGCATCATTCACTGCATAACCTCAGCTTTATCTCTGCCAAACTAAACATCCAAGCTACGGTGTAAATGTAAACATTATTGTGTACCTTGACTACTGCAAATTCTTCCCCCCATTCAAATTTACTGGGGAAAACAAAGAATAGAAGATATTATTATTATCAATACAGCACAAGAGCGGTATTCACAGAAGCAGTATTTTGTAAGCGCAGATTTCTGTGGCTTTGCTCCACTATCTCTGTATTACCATTGATCTCCGCCTCCATACCGCAACAACTCCAATCTTGATTATCAGTCTTTTTTTTCCCTTCAAAACACTTCCCCCAGTGCCTGCATTACACGCAGAAGTGTTACCATGACAAAAGGCCACTTCACGGCATCCCCTTGAAGCCCACCTTTACCCAACACTCGTACCTGAGACAACGGCCACGCAGATGGTGGACGCTACAGCAGTTGTCTATTAAGCTGATAGAACAGTTGCACTATGCTTTCCCCATCTGTTCACAAATCCATTTATTGGATCTTGGCCTAGTTCTCTGAAATAAAGATAATTTAGCTGCAAGTGTTTGTGACGTCTAGAAAAAACTCGACTCTCCTCCTTCACTGGTGGTCCCGCAATGCTCCTGGAGTTTATAGCAGCAAGTCGTCTGCTTCACGCCAGGCAGGAGGAGACAACAGCGCAGAGCAGAAGCAAATAAAGCTCACACATCATAAACCATCTAACTTTGCAGCAGAAAAAGGAATATATCAACCCTTCTCTTTCCCTTGCACACAATGAATCCTTACAACTTTTGGCCAAGAGCCCTTGCGAACAGTCTTACCCTCCACAAATTGCCTCAGCATCACCCAAAATTCAACACCCTGCAAGATGAAAGTAAGGAGAAAGCACATCATTGCAATCGTCAAAGAGAATCATTAAAGGCTAATGATGAAAGATCTCCAGAGCCAGACAGGTCCCATCAAGGACTACCACTGGAAAAGCAAAAAAAAATTCATTGCATTAGATGATCCAGCCTGACTTCAGGTAATATATAAAACAAACACTATATAACCTATGTTTAAATAAGGTATATCTTATAGAAAAAAAGATGACGGTTCTAAATATATGCATAAGGATTAAAAAAAAACCTATGTCATTTAATTTTTTTCTTAACCTGTGTCCAAATTCCAGTTTGCATTTATCAAACTTTATCTCCAATCATTACATTTTTGTTTAGTTTTCTAGAAGGGGTGAGGGCAGAATCCTTTATTATCTAAATCCATCATCCCACTCTGGAAGGTTACAGAGTCCCTTTTTAAAAAATAACGTGTTGCGCTACTTAAATTCTGGTTAGAAATTAAAAAAATAACAAATTCTATGCAAGATTCTAGTTTAACAATTCCTGCTTGTATCATCTGTATTCATACATGCAAGATTTCCCAATTCATATTAGGGTAAAATACAATCAGTGTAATTTTAACAGAAAAGAGTCTACACATTTTCGATCTGTGCAGAACTTAACACATATCTAGACCAATTTCTTCAAGATCTTGCTAGCTCAAAGGCTTAATAATCTACCAAAGAAAGATTTTTTTTTACATATGAGCTATTTTAGACCATTTCAAGATGCACTTCTGATTCTACCAATTTGAATCCATTTTTCTAGCAGTCAACATCTTTTCACTCGTTATTCTGCCCTCCCTTTTGTTTCAAAAGTTAATTGTGATTCACACTCAGTTGCAAATAGCGCACAAGGTTTGTCGGATGATTTTTCAGCACTTTCCCAAAATTAGAAATACTCAATTAGTCAAAAATGTATCTTAAGTACATGTACAAGCATTTAAACTGCAGTACACCACACCTGTGTACCTTGTAAATAAGGCATCGTAATCAAAATTTTTAAAGCACATGCTCAGAATTGACAGACACGTCAATATTCTCCTCCACTTGAAGAGCACTTTAATAAGCTTTCAAGTTACCAGTCCTACATTTAAACACAGGCAAAAAGCATTCGTTGGTGGGACGTGTGTTGTATTGCGAATGAAATGGAGCTGAGCTGCCGACTTAACCTTCCAGCCAGCAGAAATCAGAAATAAATGGAGTTTAAGGTCATCCCCATGGAGTGGAGGACAACCATCCTGCTGCACTTTACCAAGACATATGCAAAACCCCAAGTCTCTACAACAAAATCAGCAGCAGCAATCCTTTCCCCTTTCCAAAGCTATGCATGAAGCCGCTGCCCAGTTCTTCCTAACCAAAGCACCCCAAAATACTCCATTCGAACGCTCAAGAAGCAAGTTCAGTCTGTTCTAGCTGCAAGCCTGGCCCCCTCCACCACTGCCGATTTCCAGGCCAAATGCAGAGCATAGTACCTTGTAGCAGCATTTACAGAAAAGCTCAAGCCCAAGATCAGTCAGTTTTGAAGCAAAAAAAAAAAAAGAAAATCAAAATATTGAGACATCCTATAAATAAATATCACAGCTTGACCCACTTTCCTAACAGGGATAGAAATAATTTCTTTTATTTCCTGTCTGACATTCAAAAATTTCTAAGCTACTACGTATCAGTGTTACCTGCTGGGAAAATTGTTCCCTTAAAGGAAAAAAAAAACAAAAAACCCAAAACATAAGTTAGAAAACAGCTTAGTGTGAAGGTTAACTTCCATTTGGTTCTGACCTGAAAAAAAGGATTTTGACGCAGATCCTCAGGTGTAGATCACTAAAACAGTAAAAATACATCCCAAGATCCAGATAGGGTTTTGTGAACCTACAGAATGACAGTCTCTAACATTTTAAAGCAGGTTTCTGGCTGAAGCGACACGGAGGAGGTCATGCAAAGAGCAGGGAATCAATAGTCAAAGAGGAATCCAGGCTGGAACATGTGTTTGGGGCAGCCTGGGTTTGTTTACATCGATCTGTTGCTGCAACAGTTTTTACTGAATATTCACAAGAGCTCCTACACCCAATAAAATGCAACACGTGGCACAGTTTTTTCTTCCGCTTCTTGACACGAGTGACATATCCGTGTAGCATGTGACAGTTAAGCACCCAAAAAACAACTTGGAAGAAAATATTATATTTATTAATGAAACAAATTTTCAGACACGACAGTAATCTAATTATACCTTGATAAACATGCTAATAAGGAAACTGTTCTCAAGGATGCCACAAGTAGTACAATTAATACAACATCCATAGCAGCCCTCGTAAGCATCGAATATTAAACTTGAGAGAATGAGGAAAGTGTGGTCCCCTAGAAATAAAGTATGTATGTTTATATCATGCAAGAATATCCTGTCTGCCCCAAAAAATGTCCTTCTCCTCATGTGTATTACTGTAAAGAATGAAAGGCATGTAAATATTACTTGGCTTTAAGGAGGGGCCAGAGAAGAAATCAACTGAGGGGAGATGGAGAAGTCCACAGAGCACCAATAATAAAAATAACCCAATCTTTTCCATCAGTACAGTCTTCTAAAATCTGATTAAAATATTCCATTTTTTGCCTCATTTCAGTGAATTCTGCTCCCAGACATATTTTCTCCAGCCACATGAGCTCCCTTCCCTAATAGCCACTCCAACATAAAAGATTATGAACTGTCATTCAACTGGGGACTACGACCGCTGGCTTACGGAGGTGAACCCAGCTCATCATTGATTTCTGACCTCAGAGCCTGGTTTTGTTTCCAGTTCTATTCCCTTCCCACCGAACATCTTTTAGCACCTGCAGAAGCAACTGGAGATAAACACCTACCTCCACAACACAAATAAGCAACACTTATCTTAAGATTGCCAATATCCAAGAGCAAGAAAGATGGGAACAAAAAGCTCTCTCTTCTAATTTCTGGGTTTACAGGGACTTCTCATTTCCACATACATACCGGTACAGAATTGTCATCACCTTCCATAAACACTTAGTATATCAGTCCTTCTTCCCTCCCCTTACATTTTCCAGTTCAAGCCAGCTGTTCCTCTATCCCATGGACTGTTGTGCTAAATTCTTAACCACAGTGAGAAAAAGAATGATTTGTAACCCCTTGCAGAAAAGCACGAGTGGTATTTTCCTCAAATGACTCATTTTTAATGAAAGCAATTTCACGCCACGTCGGAAAAAAAAAAAAGGAGCTAAATATTGAATACTTCAAGTATTTAATTAAGGCAGATGTACACAGTTAGCTTCCTTGAGAAGTTTCCCTTTGTTAAGCAGAACAAAACTCAAAAATAAAGAATAATCCAGATGACTCGAATTTAGGCAGGACTACATTTACATACTAAAAATGCAAATACCGAGCACTCGTACGGCTACATGTTCTCACTCCTCTTGTGCTTCTGCTGCAGCAGTATGTTGGGTTCATCTACTCGATACGTCCCCAAACACAGTCACACTGCTGCCGAAATAGGTTACGTACCAACGTGAAAGTACCTGGCATTAAGAAGGTAATCAAGGGGGAAAAAAAAAAAAAATATATTGAACTCTAAGGTTCCTCAAGAAATAAATTCCTATCAAACACAACTCTAGCACATCTATATATTAACACCAACCTGTATGTTCAAGTCAGCACCAGAAATGCTGATGCTTAAGAAGGTCGGTGCAATACAGCCATATGTGTGGTGAGCATAAAAATCCACCTATGTGAACCCTCCAGTGCGCAGACTTCTATTAGGGGAAGTTAAAGGGCTGGTGAAAATTCCTCTGAAAGAGTCAACAAATTTGGTTAATTCCATGAATGCTCTGCAAATCCCTCATTTAGTTGCCGCCATAAAGAAATACAGTTTTTGATACAATGCTGTTCACGCCTATGAGATGTCACCTGTACCAGTTTACACCCACATACGCAGCCATTATCCTAGCTTAGCGAACAGAAAAAAATAGCCAGACTTCACATAGATTTGATTAAATCATCTTAATCCTTTAAATGAAAACTTTCTACTGCTGGCACAGATCGGTTCAACTACACTCAGCTTACTCCACTAGCTAGCCTAAGCTTTTCCACCAGCTTCTTGCAAGAATGAAGTAAATGCACGCCATTCCAACCACCACAATGTTTATTTGAGAGCCTGAGAAAATAAACCAAATGTCAAGACATCCAGTAACTCAACAGCTCTGAAGTCAAGGAGGTGAAGAGTTGCAGTGGTTTTCAAATACCGGAGCGTGTTTGTCAGCCTCGCTGCGACCAGCAAGTATAAATCCCTTAGGAAAAGGGGTGGGTTTAGACACTATAAACTGCTACGCTTTATTAAATGCATCTGTACAATAAAATTTACAATCTGTATCACATATTTCCTAACCCACCAAGACCGATTCTTGGCTATTAAAACACCAAGCCTTGATTCCTTACTGGGATGGAAGAAGCGGCAAGAAAACTCACTTTAAAAAAAAAAATGCTTGCAAACAATAGACTTAAGTGCATTTTAATCAAGCAAAGACTATGAGAAACCATTTTATTTTTGGAATAAATGTTGAAAATTTAGAAACAATGCACTCATTGGCACATAATACGGAATCTATGGTTTGTGTCAAAGCAGCCTTAGCAACAAACTCGCTACAATATCTTTATAATCCAAGATCTGTTAGCATTTCTTTATACAATAAGTAGCTCTTGAGTGTTTGTCTATGAAAAAGCTCAGCAGTGCAGGGAAGGTCACAACCACCAGCCTACTGATTTCTCAGTTGCAGAGGCGGGTATGCATACATGTTGTTTTTTTTCTCTTTTCTTGTAGTAAGGCAGCATCTAACGCACAGCTCCCTTGATAATCACTGCCGAGCAAAGAAATCCTCCCTTAAAAAAACAACCAACAAACCAAAACCCAAAACCACAACAGAAATCCAACAGAAACTATTTAACCAACAGCGGGGTGGAGTTGGGGTGGGCACTCCAGAGGGGCACGTCCGCAGAGCTTGCAGCCATCCAGCAATGGGCCAAACTCCCCGAGAGAAGGCGTAGATGCAAAAAAAAAAAAAATCACTGCTTCCATCTCCACGTTTGCCATATGCACCTTTCCCATTGCCTCCAAAATGACTTAGAAAGGAGTTATTCTTGGACAGTAGCAGGGAAAAAAAAATGAAATTCCATCTGCTCCCAACAGATTTGTAGCAACAAAAACAAAGACGGAGGCTCAACATTACTTATGCAAAGTTTTGACATAACCCCTCACTTCACTACCAAGCTGAGCATGATTTACAGGCCACCTCTCAACTAACCATCTCTAAAAAAAATCCCACCTTCTTATTTAGGATTCAGTCATCATGAATTCTTTCCTCACTCCAGTAACATCCATAGGAAAAGCACGTTTGCACTAAAGGAATTTTGCACAAAATTCACATCAGTTTATTAAGAAAAGGAGGAAAGGAAAAGATTTTGCTTCGTTCCAGTTTCCCAGTTCGCTTCTTAGGCTTTCATTTAGTTATCTCTATTCATAAACGAGATATCTTAAAACATTATTTACAAGAGAAACACCGACCACCTACGGTAAGCACTCTTAAGCCCTGTAAGAAGTTCATTGCTGCTTTAAAATTGCTGAAACTAAGACGTGATACTCGGATGCACCCTATCAGGAAGGATTAGCAGAACCACTTACGCAGAGTCCTCCTGAGCAGAAAGCAATAACCCACTTCAGCGTGGAGTGCTTCCCTCCGGCACGTTCAAACACTGCCGCATTGTCCGCCCGGCCGCGCTCTGCCTTCGCGGGAAGGATCTGGAGGTGCTGATGTGACTTGTGCATCTAACAAGGCTGTTTTCCTCTTGACTGTAATTTTATTCCCGGCCCAAAGCATCTCTCTGCCGTGCCGTCGGGCTGATGAACGCGCACGGCCACAGCATTGAGGGCAATCTTAGTGTCTTAGTGCTCATTTCTGCTATTTAACACAATAAATACCAAACTTCAGGTTATTAATAGGAGGAAATTTCAAGCTGAATGCTTCCCAGACCTAACCGCAGATTTATCAATGCATCACACGGTCAGTAACTTCCTCTCATCTCCTGTGCTTTAAATTAATCTGTCAGAGAAAATTTATAGAACAAGGAATAAGAGGTGAAGCAATGATGGTAATAAATTCCTCTTTGACACATGAAAAATACAAAGGTACCAGTCACTAGACAGCAGTTTTCAGGAACCATTTTGTTCTTATGCTAAAATTCTCTATGCAAAGGTATAAATAAAAACTCATGCTGCTGGTGTCTTTTTCCGTTTAAAGGCAGCCAGACACATTGAATAGACTTTCAGCCACCGCTGACACAGTGGAGAAGTTTCATAGTGGGCTCTACGGACTTCTTTTAACTCTGAGCTTCAAAAGATTCGCATGCAGCAGTTTCGAAGAAAAAAAAAAAAACGTAAAAATGACAGTTGTACAATGTTTCCTCCGAAATCTTAAAACACACGTCTGATTTCAGAGCCCGTTCAAGCATCCCAAGTACCAAAACCACAGAGCACTTGGGTGGGTGGGGATCCCACAGCCCAGGTCATGTCAGAGCCCTTTTCTACTTGAATACACACAGCTGCAATCTCAAAAAGCAAACGTGATTCACAGGAGAGCAGAGAGAAAGGTGGTATCCAGCTCTCAGGAGCATCACCAGCCGGGATGAGCTCTGGGATGAAGGAGAGCTGTCATGGCAGACAAGGATGGAGACCCAACTTGTTTTTCCCTTCAACCCGCCTGCAGAAACAGATGCTTTCTTGCCTGCCAAGAGCTCTGCGGTACTATTTTGAGCTTTTTGCATCTCGTTATTTAATTTACTTATTAACGCCTAGTTCGGGAAAAGGGAGACAAAACTTGCTCAAAGCATTTGGGTTTTATTTAGATTAAGCCAGGCTGCTCACACTGGCTCGTAGTCAAATCGTTCCACTAATTACAATCCCTATTTTAGAGAAAGTGGAAGTATTCAGTTAGACTCTCCAGCTGCATACCCCTTCGCTTAGGGGTTGCATTTCTCATCTCAGCAAGCTTAACAAGCAGAGTTTGAAGCATCCGACAATTCTCAAACCATGAAATGGCATTCCCCAGGAAATAAGTCGACTTAAATTTTAGCTGTAGAATTAAAGCACATTAACTGCTCACCATTAGTTAAATATTACAGGTGAGAAAGCAACAGCTGCCCTAGGTACAGCATGCCCTAGCACTGCCACCCATTTCAAATGAAGGTTAATGGGCAATAACACCACAAAACCAGTAAGGATCAGCAGCGTTTAAACCCCTGCCATCAACTACGTAACAAATTACATAATGATTTTCTTTTTCTCCCCCCCTCTCCTAAACGAGTGTCTGAAAGGGCAGCTATTTTAAAGGCAGAAAACGCAAAAACTGATAAATATTGAACGCTCAGCAATTTTAAGAGCTGTGCCATTAATTTAAAAGCTTAACTTGAGCCACCATTTTCTGCTATGTGTGGTCAACAGTTTTAATGCAGAATCCAAAAGTGTTTCATGAACAGCAAACATACAAAATCCTTGAAGGCAGACAGGGCTCTTCAGCCAAAGACAATCATTAAACTAAACTATCCAACGCAGGACGGGACCTTTCACAACAGCTCGTTTTAACATCAGAGAGCAAACAGGACATTTTTGCAGAGCTCATACATAATTTGCGAGTTAAACGTAGCAGAGTTTGCTGTTGCTTCCAAACCCAAATTAATTTAGTTACTATTTGCATGACAGGTTTATTACCTCAGCGAGACAGAGGATTTCATACGGTTAATGTTGTTTGGCATAATGATCAATAAGTAATTCATGCACAGAGAGCGAGTAATGAAAGTCACGGCTGATTCATTTATTACAGGTTTGGTTCAGAGCTGTCTTTTGCCCGTGATCCTCACCGCTCCATATTGAGCTGAAAAGCAGACCTTTTCCCATGGCTCTTTGTCCTCTTTTCTCTGGAGACAGAATTATTTCTACATGAGCAGTGCGGGGACTTGTCAACAAGCGTATACTGCTCTGCCAAACAAGCCTTAATACTCCAAAAACCTCATCCAGCCACTAATTTGCTCCACAGTATTTAGTATATTGCCTACCCTGGTCACATTTCCACATTTGCCAAACACGGGTGCATTGGCAAGAGGAGTATTTTATGAAAGTCTTGGCGTAGCGAAGAGTTACATAAAAATTACGTGCTAGTGCAAAACCTTTGCAAGGTTACTAACAATATCATTACAGATTTCTATTAAAAATAATCACTTTTTTGACCCAATGAGGAAGGCTGCAACAAATGAAAAATCATTTATGTAAACAAATCTAGGGAGAAAAAAAAAAAAAAAAAGAGGAATTTCCAAATATGCCTTGCTGAAGTTTTACATAAAAACTGTAACATATATAATTGCTGTTGCACAGGTTCCACCATTCCTCACCAATAATATAACTTCCCACGTGAGGTTTTAGTTGAATTTTCCAAATCATTAAAAGCTAAAATGAAGTTAATGTTTCAATCCTATGAGCACTTAAGCACATAAACTTTATCACATGAACAGTGACTCCATGTACCATTGGGTCCATGACGCAAGTGACCAAAACTGGGAGAACATGACTTCCAGCAGAAAGCTGGAAACATAAAACCTTGCACTTCAAAAAAAAACAAACAAACAAAAAAACCCAAAGCAAACAAAAAAAACCCACAAAACAAAACAAACAAAAAAAACCAAGCCCAAACATAACAACATTGCAAGCAATAAAAAAACTGGACTTCCTGCAAATTAATTTTATATACAGAAGAGCACCTGAGACCTCTTGTGAGCCCTCGAAAGGTCAGGCTTCCTCAAACAGTGGTTTTGGGGTTAGTTTCAGCTCCGGACAAAAAGCACAGGGTGAGAACACCCAGCCTGCTGTCAGAAGTTCACCATGCTGAACAATGCTGAGCGATAACATAAACACGTTATTTTGCTTTCATTGTTTCCATTCAAGGCCATTGTTCTATATTAAGGGTGCTACAGGCCTTCACACAACTTTTCACATAGTTAAATTTTAATATAAAAATATTTTTTCCATTTGGGAAAACACTGACACAATAACGATCAGGAAACAAAGTATCTGTATCTGCTCCCAGTGTAAGCTGTAGGCTGGGGAGCAATGTGTATGGGGGGAAGAAGAAAAAAAAAAAAGACTTCTAATACAAATTAATAGCTTTTAAAAGGGAAGACTGCATGACAAAGTGTTCTGCAATTATTGGCTTCCAGTTTGTAATGCATCCGAGTAGATATCACTGGGTTGTACAGCGAGTGATGCACAGGATCATTGAATGACTGGTGCTGAAGTGAAGGATCAAACCCTCCAGATACAACATCTGGACTTGTTTCGTTTCAAAAATCATTATTTGTTCCATTTTTCCAAATTGCGGGAGGAGTGTTAAGACGCCTGGCAAAGTGCACCTTTGGTAATTGAAATAATAGTTTATGTTTAGCACCCGTGAAGCATTGTTGAACGAAAACTACCCATTTCTTATGCTGATAAGAAATAGCTGCAGGCAAGAGCATTTGCTAATCAATAGACATAAAGAACTTAAGCATAAATGACAACCAGAGCCCCTAAAAATAAAAGCAGAAGAATCCTCTTCACTAACAGGTGATTAAAAGAAAAAACATCTGATCAGAGGGTGATGATATTACCCAGGAGATGCTCTTATCAGTGCTCTGAACCATAATATCATTTTCCCTCCTTCTCCTCACTGCCTTTTTACTTTGCCTTTTGAAATGCATCATGCTGACAAATAACAACCATTCAAAGACCAATTACTGTTTCTGGGTCTTTTTTGTAGAACTTCATCTTAACAGGCTTTTTCTGTAAATCACCGGGAGCGCACCGCCACACTGCACAAAGCTGTTTCATCCCTATTCTGTCATTTTACTCACCCTGCTTTTCCAGGATGGTAGTGTGATCTCTGTATCCAGGCTCCCAGTGACATTGTAAGTGATGTAATCAGTGCACATCTGTGCACTCTACCCAGGTCATGAATGAAAATATTAAATCAGGTTCCAGCTCCAATTTCTTACCAAATACTCCCCTCTTAAACCCCTACCTGTTTAACACCTTCTCAACTACTGCCCTTTGATACCTATCATTTGAGGAGCCTGATTAATTTTATGTCAATAGAAATGACAGAATGGAAGATCAACTTGGTTGTCAGCTTAGTCCGGTTTTCTTGGCTACCACACCAAAGGTGAAAACTTCTTCATATGTCACGTAGTGTAGCCCAGCTTCTCTATTTCAATACTATTCTGGGTGACACTAGATCAAACGGGCTTCCAAAGTCCAGATAGTATTTATCTGTTACAGATGCCTTAATCCTAAATGATGCTTAAAGACATCCACACACACACATATGTAATTAGCACTCTTGCCAAAGATGCATTTTGTTTAAAATAGCATCACTTACAAACGGCAAACCTACCTGGCAATTTCTGTCTGTCTCCAATGATTATTTCCTTCAACGTGCTCCAAAGCCTCATTTGCTCTCAAGGTCAGATTGATGGGTCTGTAGCTATACAGATCATCTTTCCCACGACTTTTTTTTTTTAAATAGACACTGCACTTCACTATTCCACAGTCCAAAGACTCAACTAATGTTACTTTCTATGACCAGCTCTTCACCCTCACTATTTTTAAAACTGCTCTTAAAAGATTATGAGTACACCTGCCCAAGGGCAAAATTCAATTATAATTACATGGAGAAAAGATTTTAAAAGTGAATTAAGGATATAGAGGATATAATACAACTTCCAAAAACCCAACCAAAGCGTTAAGATAAAAAGAGCAGCAATGAAAAAGGCAGAAAATTTTATTTGAACCAGTGAACATGAATCCCATCGGTACAAATAATCAAGACAACGTACAACATGGACTATTTTAAGGGGAACACAATCCAAATGTTATGACTAGGACTCCTACATACTCCCTCAGTACAAATAAGTAATACGATATGTATCCATATGTACCATGCTCTCATTTCCAATGCTCATGAGGAGCTCTGCAGTTTAACAGTCAGCTTGGGAAAGGACTCTGCATTCTCCAGAACACTGGTGTGGAAAACAGCTCTCTAAGACCAGTTTTAGATTGACAGCCAAGGCTCCAATTGGCATGAGAAGTCTGACAACACCCCAGTCTCAGTCTACAAGGGCTGCAAAGTACCTACTTGTACTGAACCCATTAGGCATCAAAGCACTTAACCAGTTCATTAATCAATCCTGTAATTCTATCCTGCATTAATTCACTTGGAGAGGGAAGAGTGGTACAGCCTTCTGAATTGAAACTTCACCAAAAACACAAGGAAGGAGTCAAGGTATAAACCACGACTGTGAAAACAAACAAATAAAAAACAAAACAACAACAACAAAAAAAACCAACCCAAACAGACCAAGTGATCCACAGCAATTTCCTTTCCCAATCCTAAATCCTGTTGCAATTTGCTGCCATGAGTTTGCTATTGACACCACTGGGAAGCAAAGCTGGCAGAGAAGCATGCTGTACTTTCTTTGGATTCATCCGCACATGTTAAGCTCCTGCAGAAATATTTCTGGAGACAACCTGGAATAAGGCTGAAGGTGCCATATTGACATCACCTAACTCCAGTCACCTAAAATACTTAGTGCCTATGTTAGCATGGTCATCTCCCATGCAGTCTACGGATAGTGTTCCTCAAAAGACAACTCGTAACAACATTTTACTTACATTTTTAGATCCCAAGCAGGGTTTATTTTCAAAATACCACACAATTTGGGTTTAGTTTACATGTAAGTGAATATTTCAAACAGTATCAGTGCCAGAAAATGTGTCTGCAAGATATTTTATTGTATAATCAGTAAGACCTTTGCTAACAAGATGAGGATGAGATAATACATAATATACGTCTCGTGATATATATCAAAACTACTTTGGACAACTATTTCACATGGCTGACCCGGTCTTCCTTCCTCCTTAGCTCCATCACTTAAACAGGATATTACATATTAATGAACACCAAGTGACCTGCACAATAATTATTTTAATTCCACACCTAGGTAATTGTCCAGCTTTACCTACACAACAAGTGTTTTACACATAAGAAGCACGGACGTAACTGCCATAAGAACACCCCAACAAGAAAATTTAGAAACTTACCACTCCTACTATTTTCACTGCACGCAGAAGTTACAGCAACACAAAACTAATTAGGGCCAATTTTTTTCCAGAGTTTGTTTCTAAAGACTTTGTCTGTATATTCAAGAGCTAACGATGAACATGTACAACCAAGGGAAAAAGCTTACAACAACGCTCTTAGCTACAGAGTGATTTCCACTCTATTTCATTAGCAGAAAGGAGAACCTCTGTCAAAATGCCAGACAGTCACTGTAGAGAAAGATATATATGTTTGTGTACATATATTTAACCCCATTAAAATTATAGCTATCGGGGGGGGGGGGGGGGGGGGGGCGTATTTAATTGGAGATTATAGGGAAAGCATCCGTGCCAAATCACAGTCCTGACCTGCAGTTAATCTTTAGCCCATCACAAGCCCATCAACAGCCCAGACTCCCAAAGGGCGTCTGACACTCAGGCTGTTCATTAGGCAGGGCACCTTGTACTACACTTATCACATGTGTAAATTAGGAGAACTTAAAAATTTTCCACAATACTTTCTGGTCTCGAAATGAGTGGGTTTTCTTCTTCAGATATGATAAGATACCACAGAAACCATTCATAGTGGTTTATCTCCTCTCATATCAATGCACAGTGGCCTTAATCCACCTACTCTTAAATTTTCCGTGTGAATTTGTTGCTTCTGGCCACACCACTCACAAAATTGTTATGCTGTAAGACACTACAGGAATCAGCAATTCCAGTCGTGTCTACAGCATCCTATAAGTCTTCCTAAACCTGAGCAGTTAGATTTCCTTCAGTGCATGACAGGAGTTCACCTATTATTTGATTTTGCTACAGAAAAGCAAGACAGCCTTGATGCCCAGAGAGGACCCCACAAAGCCCAGCTGTGAAGTGCTCAGGCTTTTGCAAATTTGCTGATGTCCGTGAGTCCATCATAACTTTAAATCAACATGAAATGTATAAAAAATTAAAGCGTAAACAGGAGTCAATGGACACATAACATGGTTGTCTCCTACAGAATTTCTTCTTCAAATCCACAGGTAAAAGCGAGGAATTCCTTTCCAAGAGCTACCTTCTCCTGCTCTCCAGCCTCAATAGGGGAAAAAATAAATCTCTTTTTCAGGTACTGCTACAGAATCAGGGTCTGTGGAAAAGAGGGGGAAGCTCACTCCGAACTACCATTTCCAAACTGCAGTGAGTCTGCAAAGCAACAGGGCAGAGCATCCTTCCCTCCTCCTCACACATGGTGTGAAGAGAAGATCTCAAATCCTTCTTCAAGAGATTACAGGAACACAGCTCCTTCCTGGAAGGCTGCATAAAGCCTGCACGTGGAGAAAGATCTAGGGACTGAGAAAGAACACAAAGAAGAAGATGGGAACAGCAAAAGTATTTGGATCACAGCAGTTGCGCGTGCCCCTCGTCCCACCGCACAGCCTATGTTTTTGCCCCAGAACAAGATGCATGAAGTTACATCAACCTACAAAAAAAAGGGAAAACCTCCCTGCACCTTCCCTGGGAGAACCTCCAGCCCAGACATAGAGACTTGCTCTGGAGAACGCTGCTTATTCTCCAGCACAGCAGGTCTGCGGGCCAGCATCACCAGCAGTCCGCCTCCTGCAAGATCTCAACTGCTCTGGTGAGCCTCGTGGTAAAATACAGCTTATCATAGTTCACTGCTTGAGGAGACCAAGTGTATAATTTTATAGGGGGTAAGCCACTATACCTTCATGTCTGCACTCATGTTTCACCACGTTTCTGTCCTAGCTGCCTTGAGATGCTGAAAGATCAGTGGGTTTTAGGAGGCCGGGAGTATGGCAAAGGATGTCGTCTTCAGCACGATGTCTCATCTCATGCATACTCCCATACATACCCATCTTGTATTGAAAACGAGCAAACCTCAGGTATGAAAGATATTCTGATGCCTTGACCAGCTTTGATCAGATAACACGATTTTCACATAGAGATTTTTTTTTCCTTTCAATTCCACGTGACAAGCTCCTGTCAGCACTGAATAGAGAAATTAAGATCACATTTAATCTTCATCACTTTTAACACACAATATCCTTTTTCATAAGCCTCACTGAAGATGATTTAGGCATATTTATAATAACATTAACCACATTTCTTCTGTAGGACAGTATTATTCTCACAATAGTCAAGCTGGATACCAGTTGCCTTGCAAAACTGCCATTAAAATATACTTCTAAACTTCCAAATTCCTGTGTAAATAGCGTCACCATCAGAACTTCTTTAAAACACATAAATAACTTGTCCTTGTTTCATAGATAAGGAAACCGAAACAAGAAGATGAGATGATAAACCGTACTTCTGTTTGATTCCTGAAGTTGTGTGGTTATTTATTCTCAAGGGAATCGCACCCGATGAATGCTAAGGCTACACCCCAATTTTTTTCAAAGTAAAACACAGATTAAACTGATATGGTGGCACTTAGGAGTTTTGGCAGAACAGAAGGGGTGGGGGGGAAGCAATGCTGACTGTGATACCATCCTTCTCTTTCAGTGGAGACACTCCCACAACTTACAGCAATATAAAACCTGAGTATCTTTGCTTAAAAAGACATTAACGGGAAACGTGGACAAAGAAGAAAAGCTGCTCTCTACCTCCAAGCTACCAGAACACATCACACCTCCCTTCCAGCTAGCATTACGCAAGGGGAACCCACATTTTCTTAGCCATAAGCCTTGTTAGAGTTCACGGTAACCAAAGCCCTGCAGAGATTTTCAATCTGTGCAGCCATCCACCATCCCTTAACCCCCAGGCTGGCACAAGCACACCCCTACAGATCCCCCTCTCCCATTTAGCTCTGGTTCAAACCCCAAGTCCCGACGTGCCGTGTCTGCCAGCCGAGGACGCACGCAGCCACCCAGCAACGGGGCTCAAAAGTAGAACTGGAGAACAGAAACCAACCCACTTCGGTCTCAACTTCAGGAACGCTTCAGAAGAAATGACTTGCACGCTTTATAAAACCAACCTTGGGCAGTTCTTCATTTGTTCATTCCCTTCGCCTTTTCGGGACTGAAGTACCCTTACCCCCTTTCTATTCTTCAGTGCCACTAGGAAAGGTACAGGCTATAAAGTCACTACAGCTTTTCCAGCTGGATCACACATTCCTGTTTACCACCAGAAATCCAAATCCCCATCTTTTCACATTCAAACACCAGACCTGCACAGAAATTATTATTATGCCATTCGCATTAGGGAATTATGCACATATTGAGACAACATTTGCCTGCTGTCCCAGAAATCTTTAACAGTTCAGGTTACTGAGAATAGCTGCAAATGATCCAAGAATTACTATTTTAACATTATTATGTTTTACATAGCTCTCGGTTTTCTTTGGGCTCAGCATATAAATTCATATAACACAAGTTAATCGAATATCTGCAATACACACCAGGAAAAAAAAATATATATATATATATTTCAAACAACATTAGAATGGATGTTTTAGAAAAAATGTGCATAGGCGGGAAGTCAAGTTCTGTTTTTGACTTTGAACCACTTCAACACCTCCTCAAAATGATTCATACTCCGAAAGTTGAACAAGGGCATATTTAAACACCCATTACCATTCCTGAAATGAAAAACACTGACTTTAAAGAATCACTGCAACCTGTGCTTGTGAGAAACAGACACCGACTGACCCAAATTTAAAGATCTGCCTGTTGTGTGTTTGAATGCAATAAATCAATCAGTTAACAAAAGTGCACTAACCTACCTTCAAGCAAGCAGGCAGCAACTATAAATAAATGCATCTGGAAATACAGAGTATATCTTGTATAACAATAAATTTAGTCCCAAATTTTTCAACAAAAATAAAAGCAACTGACTGTACAATTATGCCTGTTCCTAATCTTCATTTGGGGGGGCGGTTGGGGGAGGGGGGTGGAATCACAGGACCAGTGACCTCAACAGTAATTATTTCCCAGTATATTACTTGGAATTCAATATTTTTCTTCCAGTGGACCAGCAACTTTGATGTCTGCTCACAATTTGGATACAGTAGAATATTTTCTTCTAGCAGCACAGAAGTCGTTGATGGGAAATAATGCAGGAGTTTTCCCTGATTTTTTTTTTCTTGTAACACTGACCTGCCCAGTCAGCATTTCAGTCCCACACAACTTTGCATCTCAGGTCCTGCAATGGCTAGAAATTTTTTTCTTGGCATCGCCTTTGCTGATTCCACACAAGATCAAAGCATGTAACAAAAGCAGACGTTGGAGATACTAAGCCCTGAAATAGCTATAAAATTCATGTGACACTCTCCACTCTGCATTAATAGGGTATCGGTCGTGCAAATTAATCATTAAACAGGCAGGTGCACAACTTTGGCAGGAAACATGCTGCACATGGCTATAAAAAACCTTCACAAAGCCATCTTGAAAAGTTTATTTTATAATAACTCAAACATATTCTCAATCGTAACAAGCAACGAAATTCAAAAATTGTGCACAGGGTGAACCTCAATCATAGATTTTCTCCAGATAAGGCAATTACATGAAAAATATCTCGCAACAGTGCTACATTATCAACACTTAGACCATTACAAAACTGTGAAAGGAAGGATATAATGACACATGCACAAAGACACTGGGGAAAAAAAAACCCAAAACCTGCTCGATACACAGCTATACATTATACCAGCAGCAACTCACCAAAGCTAAATCCACTGAAAGTGTAATTTCTTTTTTCACAGCAATACTAATAATGGAAAAACAGCTGGGATGAAAACTACCACAGCTTTAAAAGCAGAGTAATTTTGAAGACACAGTTGTTCTTTCACTTCACAATGAAATAATATTAAACCCAATGTAAATTTTCTGAACAGAAAAATAGTTCTCACCTTCTGTGTTTGAGCTCATAAAAGGAGTTTACAAAAAAATGCTAATTCATCTGTGCCAAGCTTCTTATACTTTGAGTAGACAAGCACCACCTTGGAGATGGGTATTAAATTTTCATGCAATACAAACACTGACTAATACGAAAGTCTTCAAAACGGAGTTTTCCTAATGCAGCCTTCCTTATTTTGCATCCTTTCAGATTACAGAAACTAGCAAAGAAAAAAACAAGGTTTCTGAAAAACAGGAAATAGAAAGAGAAGACAAGTAACAGAAAATTGGGATCTTCACAGCTGTGTTCGTTCATCCTGCATTAATCTCTACAGAAAGCTGAGTGGCACTAGCTAATGGTAAAAGACATTACAGGTAATTTTCACCAAGAACAGGACACGTAACACTCTGTAACCGCACGGAGCAACAACCCCTATTTGAGTTTTTGCAACACGCAATAAGCACGCCCAAGATAAGTGCTGTGTACAACAATGCTATTTCTTCTGCAGCTACAAGCTCTGCAGGCATGGCAGGGAAAAAAAGGTAGTTTACACGTTGGAAAACCCTTGGTTCAAATGCCCAGACCACCTCCGCTAGCATGATCTCCCTTAAACTAGCTTAAGCCCGCTTCTGCATTTTCAGAGAACTGAAAATTCCGTATCTGATTCTACTGCAAGAAACCCATTTTACCAAATTAAGCCACAACCAGCACCAGGAACCTTAACTAGATCCTGGGGTATCCTAGAAGTATTTCATACAACCTGATTTAGAGATTAGCTGCCCTTCTATAGCAGGAATATTGCTCAGCCAATCAGTAAAACATTTAACTCTTCTTCATCATGCAAGATGCACTGAGGCTATTATCAGCCCAAAACACTGACTCCGTTTTCTTTAAAACATTATTCTAAATATCCCCCACTATTCTGACGTACCAAATTTAGCTTATCAGATTTTCACATGAAGACTGTTCTGTGTGCAATTAAGGTCTCTCACCAACCCTAACGACTTCACGACTCTGCAATCAGGACAGAGCCCTTCCATTTTGAGAAAGAATCCCAATGATTTCAGGTTCTACAAGCCAAAACCATGCCCTGAATTGTATGCACACAGCACATCCACCAAAACCTTCGCAGCAACCTGCGCCTCTATGAAATAAATATTTATTTTAAGCAAAGGGAGGGAAGGGCATTAGTGACAGTCTCAAGTAGACTCCAAAGGAACTCCATGTGGATCAGCCACAAACAAAGCAAGGGAACAAAAGCAGGAAACAAAAAGCAAACATCATTACTGTTCAGTGTTTCAGTGACTAAATGAGTATTTGATTCAAAGCCATGTACAAAAGCAAATTATCATCTCTGTTCTGTGCTGTAAAATTGATTATCAAATTTTCCAGCCCTGCTTTCAAGACACTGCAGTGGTTACACAGGCACATATTAGCACATGGCTATACAAGAACAAAGTACTGTAGTAAAATTGTTGAGGTCCTTCTCAGGGTGAATTCCAGTTTGTAGCAGCCCACTCCTCCACCAAAACCACTTTACCTACAAAATCCCATAATTCTCAATCCCATCTTGTGCATTTTTTACTACATCTTTTCACTATGCTTTAGAAGATGTGACTTAAGAGCTCCTAAAGAACTACTTGCTGAGAACATTTTGAGTGCAGGCAAAAAAGCAAAGCTCTACCAGATCAAGAAGCTAATTCCAAGCACTGTGCTTGGAACTTTAAATTGGAAAAAAACTCTTCAAGGAAACCGGCTGTTTAAGCAAAGAGCACCCAACGGTATCATAAATTAATGCAATAATACAACAGTTTGGTCAGCAGCAGCATTATCTCAATATACAGAGGATTTTCAGCATGGATCTTCATAGACACTTACATTAGGCACAGTAAGCTCATGGTTTTAAATCTGATTGCTCATGAAAGCTTCAGAGGAACAAGCCAGGAAAGTGAAATCCATCACATGCATTCCAAATGTTATTTAACTTTATCAGGACACACGATAAAGGCATTGCTGGTCCTAGTTCTTTTGAAAGTTTAAAAAAAAAAAGAAAAAAAAGCCGTTTCTGTGAAAACAGTGCTAAACCTCAGTCATTCGTTGATATTTCAATAGAAGCCATTTATGTTAAATGTAAATTGACTAAGATGGTAACGAACACCCGGCTGGACATGAGCTTTTTTTGGATCCATAATGAAAGAAGCAACTGAGGCTGTGAAATAACGGAAGAATCCAGAGCAGTGTCAGACAACTTCTGCTAAGCTGACTCAGGCAGCTACTCCCCAATATTCAAACAGACATAGAGAAATGAAACAGGAATGTCTTTCATGTTGACCACTGCAGAAAAGGAGGTGATGTACGTTCCTGGAATCGGCAGGCAGAGGAACCTTGTCCTCTGCCTGCACCATTCCCAGAGGTCTCAACGCTCAGACGTGCTTAGCGGGAAGACAGCAGCTAGACGCTACTTACTCCTCTCTCTCACAGGTTGAAATCATGAGCTGTTCAATAATTCCAATAACTAACACTCCAACAGTGAAGACGTTTGAAGTGCATGAAGCAGACTTGACAGGAAGGATCTAGCACGCACTGCATTTCTTACTGTTCTGAATTTTCAGCTATTGACTCCTTGCTATAAAGCAGACTGAAAAGTAATGATAAGAAGTGAGCTTATTGCAAACATTAACAAAACCTCACGCAAGTCAAATATTTATGCTGGCCGTTCAGTGCAAGGCAAAAAGTGTAGAACATCTCAGATATTTCAAAAATGTTGAATTATTTCCCAGATTACTTTTTGTTCTTGAGAGCCCTAGTAAAATATCAGACTGTCAAATAAGACAGCGAGAGTAACAATAAAATAGCGAGAATTCAGGTGAATTAGCCATCAGTTTCTCTCTTAATTAACAGACCATTTAAACACACATAGAGATAGAAACATAGATATGCATATCTAGACAGATATACACACACACCTCCTAGCAAAATTATAAATCCAAAGTTGGAAGTAATCCCTCCAAGAGCTAAATAAAAGCATACAAAGGTTCTTTTTTCCCCAGTGTATTCTTTAAAATTGATAATGCTTAAGTATTTCCTACTTGAATAGCTTATTCTTTCATTACCCGTGCACAACACTTGAGCGAGCCTTTCACACAGCAACATGGAAGAGAAAATCATTTTAAAGCACGATAATGTACTAATGAAAAGAGAGAAGCAGAATGGGGATCAGGCACAAATGCAGCACCCAAATCTAATTTGAGCACTTAAACTGATTCAATTCAAATGGCCAACATCCTTAGATACATTAAGTAGTTTCCTGACTTTCCTAAAGCTTTAAACTGCCCAAGGTAGCTTTTTAAAGACAATGGTTTTGTATACTAGCTTTTGACCAAAAGTTCCCGGTTATTTAAGAACGGGAACTGCGACAGTTCTTTGCCAGCTAGCAACTCTCTCAGGTTATGATTTACCCAAATCTTCTAGAGATAAAATTCCTCTTCACCGTAATATTCTTTGGCCAAGGACACTGTATTACCACTGACTCCTTAATAACGTTCAATCAGCAGCCCATAACTGCCTCCATTAAATTAATAAAAAGGTAGTTTAAAAGATACACTCTAATCTTTTTTTTTTCCCCTCCAACTGTCACGTTGCACTGTTAAGCACTGCTTAGCATTTTCAATCTCCCACCTCTAAAAAAAAAAAAAAAGTATTACCATGAAAGGAGAACCAGTGCCTTTACACACAAAAACCAGTTTTCTGGAATCATTTGGTATTTCATTATACAGTCAAAAACATAGTCTGTTCATATTTTCAGCTACAATCATATATCAGATTGCCCATCAGTGTGCCTATATACACAATTCGCATACAATTACTGTCCCAGAAGCCAAGCACTATCCTGAATTTGTTAGTCCACTCCTGTACCATCTCTGACAAATAAATCTATGTAAAACAGCAGTCATTTCTTAACCTGTGCTTTGCCTCCCTCAGCAGCCCTTATCAGGCAGCCAGCTGAAACAATTCAATTCAAGCAGGATAAGCGTTTGTGCCACCAAGCTACGGAAAGCGCTTTGAAGAGTCTGTGGTCTCAAAGCTTGCAGCATCCTTTTGACCGTACAACACCCAACGCTGGCAAGTTGGCTCTCGAGTTTGGCTCTCCTGAGCTCCCTCTGCTCGAAAACGTTACCTCCAGCGTGCTGCTGCCGCTCTGCGACTGGGAGATTTCTCGCCCTCCCCAGCAGACAGCCTGAGAGCAGTAGTCCTCTCCTGCCCGGATTAAGGCAGCTCGAAGCCACTGGCCTGCAGCAGACTCCAGCCAGCACAGAAGCCCGCTAGAGGTTTGTACAGAAATAGAAAACACAAGCGCATCAGGCACGTCCTATATTTTCTATTTCGGCTTCCTGTAAAACCAAGATCTTGGTCTTTGAAGAACTCGAGTGGCTGGTTCCACATCTTAAAAAAAGAAAGTCACTTGAAGTCCTTCGTAACTCAATCTTCTACAACCTCCTCCCCACCAAGAGCGTGACGGATCTGTGCAAAGATCACTGTTTTTTCAGAAGCCATTCCCACAACCAGGAACAACCGCTAACAAAATCACATGCAGGTACATTTCTGCTACGCCTTTTTGTTTTTAAGAAGTCACAGCACACATGCTTAAAAAAAGAAAACAAAAACCACACATCCGCATTAGAACAGTAACGCGCTGCACATAATCTACCTTTTGCGGTTAGGGTGAAACAAGAAAGAAAATGGTCCACCCCAGGTTTGTTACCTATATGTCTAACTGCAGTCTAAATAAACACTTTTCCAATGAAGAAGGCAAATAGAATATTAGCAGACTGCAACACGAAGCTGCAATGTTTGTTCTTCACTGCTAACACGGGAAGGCGCGAGGGATTAGTAGATCAGTGAAGCACAAGTTGTATCATGACAACCCTAGTGCTCAACGTAAACAAAAAAGTCAAGGCCACAAATATAGTCATCATATACATCTAGATAACGACAGGAAGATTAACATGCCAAATTTAATTGCATCTCTCAGTCAGACAGATAGGCATGTGGAATATACCACACTTACAAAGTAATTTTCCCCTACCCTTCTACTTTCCATTTGTACCTACAGCATCTAATAACACGTCAAGTCTTTTAAAGACAAGCTCTTGACAGCCATGCACCAAAAAGGAAAAGGAAAAAACCAAACCAACCCTGCAGTGCCATTTCTGACAGGAGACACAAGTAAACTCAAGGCATGTGCAAGTTGTGACTGCAAAGCTCTAAACACTGCTAAAAACACTTGTTTGCACTTTTCTCAGAGCTCAAAGTTTAAAAACATTACTGGAAACTTCAACTCACTAACAAAGCAGCAAACAAATAGCTAAATAAAACACCTAGAGAGGAAAAACATGTATTATATTTTCAGTTAAAATTTTAGACTGGAACTATATGTGAAAAAGAAACATGAAGCTTTATCAAAACAGATAAGGGGCTGAAAAAAAAAAAAAGCAGCCGTTAGCAGTGGATATATACCAATTCTTTTTTCACTCAGCAGCACCCGTTTTGCCATTTAGAAAAGCAGGCTCTGGCTTTATTCAAATCTAGCCCCCTTAAAATGGCCAATATCCTAAACCACTTGAGGAAAGTAACAGGTGAGTTATTTCACAATGCCCTTTCTCAACTAGAAGAAAATTCTTACCATGACAGTGGCAAAAAAACATTAAAAAGGGAGCTTTTGACTCCCAGGGCTTGCATAGCCTGGCATCGTTTCCACACAAAACCCCTTTCAAATTAGCTGTAACACACACCCATCTACACACTGTCAAAAAAACCAAACAAAAAAATAGAAACCTCAACTCCTAAACCACACAAAGTGTTGTTCCTCCATGAGTTTGGCTTATACAGACAGCTCCCCTTCCCCCAAATCTACGGCAAGCACCGTGGAAGGGTGATTGGTACCCTCCGTAACGAGCTCCCCAAGAATGCAATCGCTGCCTAGAATTATCATTCTTTTTTTCACTTCCTTCTTTTCCAAGAATCAGCTCTGCCCAGGGAATCCACCTAACACACACAGACACACACGCTAGCTCTCTCGCTGCCACAGCTGATAAAAACCAAAGCAGATAACCATCTTACAGAAACCCCTTCCACTGAACACGTACGTATATACAGAGAAGCCGCGGAGCATTTTCCAGCCTATTCCCACAAAGATTTCCAATTTCTCATCCTATGGGATAGACTTTAGGCGCACAACCCAACTGAGTCTCCCATCGCCACCAGAACTGGCCTGGGCGCTCCAGGCAATGCGCTTTCCAGTATCGCACAGCCCAAAGATGACCTTCCTCCTGTGCAGACACCCATCATCCCAACGCGTAAGCGCATGGCCTGGACAAGTGCAGAGCTGGGGGGGGTCTCCATCCCCCCGCCTAGAATCACCCTTTAGCCTTTTTTCTCAAAAAAAAAAAAAAAAAAAAATTACTCTGCACCTCCAGCTGCCCAGCTCTGTCTGGCCTTGTCCCCCAGCAAACCCGGGAGCTTCCTTCGACCAGGCTGTTATTCCCACCGTCCCTCCCCAAGAGCCAGCACCACTCCTGCACGCCCTCCTCCACCCCAAAAGCTGAGCCTCCCCAAAAGCTGAGCCTCCCCACGTGCCAGCTACCCCCTTTAAGACGCTGCTTCTCAACCCCACGCACACCTCTCCCGAATTCACCCTCCACCAAAACCGACACCTGCTTACGCTACCTGCCAAGATGAGCTTGCTTAAACCCCCCCAAACACCCCCACTGCCTCCACCCAGCCCTAACACCCGCTTGCCCACCCTTCCCCTTCCACTCCAACCTGCTCCCAGCCAGACCCAGTCCCCCATCTGCACGTCAGACTTTCCCCCGTGTCTGCCCCCCACCCACGCTGTCCTCCAGCCCGGGGAACCCGCTCCCATCTGACTCCAGTACCAGCCACCTCCACGCACAAAACCAGCCCCCGTTCACCCACCGTCCTCCTGACTTCTACTTGTACAGTCCCCAAACCCACCCCTGCTGCCCCCAATACGTTCTCCTACCCACCCCCCCCAAAGCTTTCCTTTCTCTCCAGACCTACTACGACGTAAACCCAGTTACTAAACGTAAACCCAGTTACTCGCCTTCACACCCCATCACCTCCCAGGCTCTGCCCTGCACAGCCCCTTGCACCCGCATTTACCCAGCACCCTACACCCCCTCCCCGACCCCCCCAGCTCCTACACAGCCACAGCCCCTTAAGACCCACCAGTAGCCCCCAGTTACCCCTGTCCGACCCCAAAGACTGTCCCCTCAGAGGCACCTCTTGCCAGCGCCAACACCCCATACTCACCCACCGCTCCTTCCACGCCAACCGCTGCTTGCCGGGGCACCCACGTCCCGTTATTCCCCGACCTCCCCCCACTCAGCCCCCCCCCCCAACCCCCTTACATCCCCTGAGGACCCCCCCCACCCCAGACCTCCCCTTGGGGACTCTCAGCCCATCACACCCACACTCCTGTCCCCTTCCGTCACCCCTCAAGCCCACCCCCCTTAAAACCACATTCCCCCAGACCTCCCCCCCTTTACACCCAAACCCCTGCTGTCCCCCCCCACCTGGCTCCCACCCAGACCCCCCCGCACTCCAGGATCAGCCCCTCACGCCCCTCTTTACCCTCAAACTTGCCACTACACAGTGACACCCAAACCCCCCTTTTACCCCCCCCGAGACGCTCCCACCCACCCCTCACCCCCCCCCTTCCAACTCCCCCCAAATATCCCTTTGGGCACCTCGAACCAGACCCACCAAACCCCTCTTGTCCTATATCCACCCCCCCCGGCCTGGCCCCTCACCCCCGCGGCCATATTGTCCCTAAACCCGTGTCGTGTGTCGTCCCCCCAGCCCCGAGCGGGGACACCCACAGCCCCCCCCCCGGAGGAGGACTTACCGGAATCGCCCCCCGCAGTGCTGGCACTGGTCGCCCACCCAGCCGGGCTGGCACTCGCACTGCCCGCTGGCCGGTTGGCACCGCCCGCCGTTAGCGCACGGCTTGTCGCATTCCTTCGCCGCCACCTCTTCGGCGGCGGCAGCGGCGGCGGCGGCAGCGGCGGCGGCGGGCCCCAAGCCCGGTAAAGCCGGCATCAACAAGAGCAACAAAGCCAAAAGTAACCGCCGCGGCGGCGGCGGCGGCGATGATGGCGGCGGCGGCGGTGTCGGTGGGGTCGGCGGTGACGGCCTTCCACCCCGCCAACCCGCTCCCCGCCGCGCCATCTGCCGCCGACGACGCCGACGACGCCGACTCCGTGAGGGGCGGGCGGGGGGCGGCGGCGGCGGCGGCGGCGGGACGACGCGGACCATCCGCCGCGGCCGCCTCCCGGGAACGATGGCCGGCGAGGCGGAGGGAGGGAGGAGGGAGAGGAGAGGAGGGGCGGGCGGCTTCCGCTGCTCCCGCTACGGTGGCCGAGCGGCGGCGGGGTGGGCGGGGCCGCCCGTGACGTCACCCGCCAGCCCAGCCCCTGGCGGCGGGGTTTGCCCCTCTTCTCCTCCTGCCAGCGAGTTGGGGGTGGGCGTAGAGCGGCCCCGTGGCCGGCGACTCTGGCACCCGAGGAGCATAGAGTGGGGAGGGTCTTGGGTTTTTTTTGTTTGTTTGTTTGTTTTAAATTACCCCCCTCCCGGGGAATGGGGTCCGCAGAGGGGGGGGGTTGAACCTCAACCCCCAGGGCCTGCTATCCCCCCTCCAAAAAAAATTCTGCCTCTAAATCAGCCGTGGGGAGCGGGGAGACCCCGGTGAGGGTGGCTTTGAGGCATATGGGAGGCCTGGAGGCTGAAAGGCAAGGAAAAGAAGGGGAAAAAACCCAAAACAAAAAGCCGAGTTTTAGTTTAAATTCTTGCTCTTGCTTCGTTTGCTTGCAGGGTCTTCCGCCTGTAGCTCTGGGAGGGTGGCATTGAGGTGTGTGGGAGGCCTCGAGGCTGAAGGGGAAGGAAAAGAAGGGGAAAAAACCCAAAACAAAAAGCCGAGTTTTAGTTTAAATTCTCGCTCTTGCTTCGTTTGCTTGCAGGGTCTTCCGTCTGTAGCCGTGGGGGTGCCCGCAAGCGCTGCTAGCTCCTCACACCTGCGGGGTTTTCCGTGAGGAGAAGGTTTCACCATCCACCGGGATCTCCATGCAGGACTGAGGCGGCGATTGCCCCCTGCCCAGGAGAGGGGGCTGCCAAATTTACGGGATGGCAAGGCTTGGTTTGCCACAGGGATTGGGGCAGTGGGGAGCAGGAGCTGTTCACGTTCGGGTTATGCTTTGGGGTTTTCCAAGCGACGCGTTTGGTTAGCGCTGACGGCCACCATCGGCGGGTCCGGCTTAAGCACAGTCAGCAGTCTGCTGTTCACGCAAGAATTACAGCGGCGCAAAAAAACAAGCTCAAGTTTGTCATCGCTCGGCAGTAAAGGTTTCCCGTTTAAAATTGGGAAGGTGCGTCTGTCTTACCATTTAATTGTGTAAGCAAGAAAACGGGGATCTGCAAAAAGGGATACGTTCCTACCCTGGAAAACAAGCTAAGCTAATGCTCTTCAAGGACTTCTGGGCCTCAATTCGTAACAGCAAAGGACTGAGGAAGAAGTAAAGCAGTTAAATCTCTGATCCTCTTCCGAGTTCATGGGCAAAGCAGCAGACTCTTTTCTGTACACACTAGCAGGGATGCCATTTGCGGCAGGAAGGGCGGAGCAGAAACACAGATGCTATTTGAAATTTTCAGACCTTTCATTTTCAGCGAGCTGGTGAAGGAGTGAGAAAGTTGACAGTTGGAGTTCTTTGGTAAATGTTGCCTTTGGTCTGTCTCCACTAATCTGCTTGTGTCTGGAGTTACTCAAGTAGTCAATTTAATACCTTTTTTCAAATGTGGAAAGATGTCAACAGCTGAGAATTTATTTTTTTTTTTAAATGAAAGGCAAAAAAAGATACTATTCACATTTTTCCCCATAAGAAAGGATGGCTGGGGTTAAGGTACAGCAGTGCACAGACAGACAACAGACTAAATGGAAATAGCCAACTCACTCGCCATATTTAAATAGTTAATTTGTAGTTAGAAATCAAAATATTAGTTACCGGTCTGAGCTGAAGGAGGTTCCTCAGTGGGAGCGTCAGTGATTTCTGAGTGACTTACCAGGGATAATGAAGGGTGTTGAGCAGATAGGAAAGAAAACAGTCTGAAGACCAGTTTGTGTCTTCTTGTCAGTCAAGCATCTGTCTAACAAAACCATTGTTCATATATTTTGCCTTTTCTGCTTGAGGCCCCGGGAAGGAGAATGAAATTTGGGTCCGGTTTAAAAATGCTGTGCTGGGAAAACCAAAAAGATGCGAGGGATGAGAAATATACCTTACGAATACCTTCTAGGCTATACAGAGGTGGAGGCACAGAGAGGGTATTTCTATATACATATATGTTTCTGGTACACAAACGAGTGCCAGCATGCCCTGAATCTGCAGATTCAGATACCATCCACTGCCAAGGTGCTGCCAGCAAAAGCCAGTCTGACTCTGAGACTCACCCAGCTGAGGGTATAGCCAGCGCATGACGCTGCTCTCTGAATTGTCCTCTCTGTGTCACTGTGGTGGGTTGACCCCGGCTGGATGCCAGGTGCCCACCAAAGCCGATCTATGACTCCCTTCCTCAACTGGACAGGGGACAGAAAATATAATGAAAGGCTTGTGGGTCGAGATAAGGACAGGGAGAGATCACTCAGCAATTACTGTCACGGGCAAAACAGGCTCGACTTGGGGAAAATTAATTTACTATCGATCAAATCAGAGTATGGTAATGAGAAATAAAACTAAATCTTAAAACACCTTCCCCCCACCCCTCCCTTCTTCCCGGGCACAGCTTCAGTCCCCATTTTCTCCACCTCCTCACCCACAGTGGCACAGGGGGACAGGGAATGGGGTTTACAGTCAGTTCATCACACGTTGTCTCTGCCGCTCTTTCCTCCTAAGGGTCAGGATTCCTCACTCGTCCCCTGCTCCAGTGTGGGGTCCTTCCCACGGGGGACAGTCCCCCACGAACTGCTACAACGTGGGTCCTTCCCATGAGCTGCAGTTCTTCACGAACTGCTCCAGCGTGGGTCCCTTCCCCGGGCTGCAGTCCTTCAGGCACAGCCTGCTCCAGCGTGGGTCCCCTGCAGGGTCACAAGTCCTGCCAGAAAACCTGCTCCGGCGTGGGCTCCTCTCTCCACGGGGCCACAGGTGCTGCCGGGAGCCTGCTCCAGCGCGGGCTTCCCACGGGGTCCCAGCCTCCTTCAGGCACCCCTGCTCCGGTGTGGGGTCCTCCCCGGGCTGCAGGTGGAGATCTGCTCCTCCGTGGACCTCCCTGGGCTGCAGGGGGACAGCCTGCCTCACCAGGGTCTTCATCACCACGGGCTGCAGGGGAATCTCTGCTCCGGCGCCTGGAGCATCTCCTCCCCTCCTTCTGCACTGACCTGGGGGGCTGCAGGGCTGGTGCTCTCACGTATTCTCACTCCTCTCTCTGGCTGCTGTTGCTGTTGCGCAGTTGTTTTTTTCCCCTTCTTAAATACGTTATCCCAGAGGCGCTACCACCGACGCTGATTGGCCTGGCTCTGTCTGGCCAGCGGCGGGTCCGTCTTGTAGCCGGCTGGCGTTGGCTCTGTCGGACATGGGGGAAGCTTCTAGCAGCTTCTGACAGAAGCCACCCCTGTAGCCCCCCAGCTACCAAAACCTTGCCATGCAACCCAATACGGTCACACAGGTGCTGCCAGCGCAAGTTGCTCCCACCAACTGAAGCCAAAGGGTTCCCACCAGTGGAAGGTTATCTGGCACCGCGTGCATTAGTTAGATATTACCAGCTCAGGCCTGGGGTTGGCATCTGCTGTCAGATATCGCTTCCATCCTCTACTTTGTCTCTCCCCACGTCTGTTTGTATTCGCTTGCAGTTATCAGAGATAACAATACTTATATTTTCACAGCACCTGCTCCCCGCTTTCTTGCCAAACATAGCTAGCTGTTGCACAAGAGATCGAAAGGAAAAACATTGCTTAACATGGTGAGAATAAACTTGGAGAAATTGTTCCCATCTTGGACTTCAGTCGAACTTCTCTGCATTGGTGTCAGACTTGAAGAACTGCTTATGTCCTCAACAATTTGTGGTGGGTTTTTTTCCCAGCTAGGTAGAAAAACACAAGATGCCATCTCTCCTTATATCTCTCCCCACCCTTTTTCCGACAGTAGTTCCTTAAAATTGGTAAACCAAAAGGTTTTCTACCAAATAACTAAAATAATCAGATTTGTGCAGTGGTTGATGGTTGTTTTTTATCAAGCAAACTTTAACTCTCTTAAATGAAGAGTTAAGAGAGATCATCCAGCAATTGAAAGTAGGGAGAGAGAGTTCTCACATCATGACAAGCCAATAGTCCAGCTAATAGAGCATTCATCAGCTGCCAGTGGCCAATCTCAAATACTTCAGAGAAGACTAACATCCGTGAATGTTGCACAATAGAAGAAATCCTTTCCTGACCTTGTTAGTGGTCACACTGTGCCCTGTTGCTGTCTGCCTGAGACATTAACTGTGGGAGATCATTATTGTTAAATTAAGTTTAAGCTGTTCAATTTTAACATGCAAAGAATGTTCAAAAATGCTGCTTTGTTGTTTGTTTTTTTTTATTAGCAGGCAACTTTCAAACATGAAAACACGGTTTGGAAGGGGAGGAGTTAGGTTAGCCCAGAGTGCAGGCTAGGCTATTTTTATTTCGGAAAACAGAAATATTTCATAATAGACGTACTAGAATGATTAAAACACCCTTTCCTGGCAACGGGCGCAGCAGGACAATGGTGTTTTTGCAAACCACACATAGTGAGGGTATTGCATTGAGGGATGGAAAAGTCCCAGGTATCATGGCTAAAAAAAAAAATAATCAGAGCAGCACTTGAGTGACTTGCACAACTCCATGCAGCATGTGAAATTAACAGCTAATTAACCAAGCATTTCCTTGGACATTGATTTTAGACAAGACTCTACAACGAGCAAGTACCACCAGCACTGAATTATGTTTGGACTGAGGAGCTACACTTGCCGATGTTCACTCTTGCTGCCAAACTTTTATGACCCTGTATGTTGTCGTTATACGTGCGATTGAATGTGTATTTACTCAGCACATACTTGCTCTGTATATAAGTCAATTTACTAACCTCTTTATATGCCCAATGACAGGATAGCCGGAGATGCTAATTAATGAATTGGCCTCTGGGGTGAAATTATGTCCTCGTTAAGAAGACTCCCATTGATATTAATAAGGTCAGAACATCATTGCTGATGGCTGAGTCACGGCTGAGCTGGATATCACGGATGTGTAAACAATGGAGCTGCCCTGGGAAGCCAGTTGCTTGGTCTGTTTATCTGCGCAACTCAAAAATGGATCAAGTCATGGTGATATCTGGGGTCAAAAATCACATGAAGCCATAACCATAATGTCGCATTATGCATGCTTTTTAACTTCTGTTGAGATGAGCTGTTTCGCAGGAGCCCTAAACTCCAGAAATAACTCCCTTCCCAAGGGCCTGGAACCAGCTATTTCCAATTAGCTCATAACCTGGCATCGCCAGTTTTTCTGTTCCTCACCCGACCTGCTGTTTCCACCCATTGCAGCCTCTGCCCACGTTCCCAAGTCCTCAGCGTCTCCCAGCCCTGTCCCTTCTGTCGAAGGTCCTTCCAGCTGCCCTGCTTGTATCCAGATGACACAAGGCAGCCTGGCTCCAGCAGCGTGTCCTTGCTCCCTATCCAAAACATCCTCGTTGCTCTGCAAACAGCGGGAGAAAGGAAAAGGATATCCTGCCATCCAGCACTGAGATTATCCCTTGCACCCCACCAGAAATCCCTCGCCTTCCCAGGCCGAAGAAAACAGCAAGAAAGAAATTCCTGCTATTGCAAGAAGCAGCTCACACATAGCTCCAAAGCCTGTCTCATTAAATGCAACTTCAGGCCAAGCAACAGAGATGACTCAAAACAAAACCCCATTTTCCCCAAAGCTCCTCTCCCCTTGGTGCTTCACCTCTGCAGCGCCGGTGAAGTCTAAGTCTGAACAGGATCGGGCCCAGACCAAAATATATTCACTTGAGATGCTCCGTCACTGTCTGGGGAGGTGTGTGGGCCAACCCTACACTTAGCAACTCCCACGTGATCTTCCTTCAAAACACTCTGTGTTGTTTGCAGGGCTTGCTTCAGGTTTTGGTTGGTTTGTTTTTTTTTTCCTCTCCACATTTCAGACTTCCTCCAAACAACTCACTCTTGTTTTCTTTTGGTTTCTGTGATCGTGGCCCAGACCTCACACTGGCACGAGTCGTCCTTCTCTCAAGCAAATCAGGAGCTTTTCCATCGAAGTTCCCCAGCTGATACAGGTGTCGAACAGCAAGAGTAAGCACAGAAAGCCTCTATTTTCTACCCACCCACCTGGAAATCCTGCCGTGAGCACGTTTGACAACAGGCATCCAATTATTAAGCACATTTAGGCATAAACTCAGAATTTGCTAGAGGTCTAGTTTGACCTCACTCTTTTTCTTCATTTAGATGTGGATGCAATGACCAAAGGTCCTTTGAAAATACACTTAATATGGAATGAAATATAGTAACTAAAGTGCTGCCAGGAACAAAGGTCTGATAGATTTGCAAGCACAGTAATGATGAATAGCTGAAAAATACCATCTGCACACTTGCTTTAGATCTTTCATTTTTTAGGGTGGGGGCAAACTAGTAATAAAACTTTATTGAACTGCAGAAATTAGGAGAGAAAATGAAGAACACTGCACTTTTACAAAGCTGTTGTGGAAATGGTGGTTAGCGAGACGGTAACAGCCCCACAAGGACCAGGTTTATATCACCCGTCTCTGTGCAGAGCCCTGTAAGAGGTCTAGTGATCACAAATGTTAGGACCTTGGTTTTGTATCTAATTCAAAAGAAATAGTATTTCCTACTGTACAATTCTGTAGCACCACAAAGGCTGCTGGATCAATCCAGGTTCAGCAAAAAGCATCGCAGTGGCAGAGTTACTCGCAGTATATCTGTTCTGCTTCTGTTTTTCTTGTAGATTTTTCTATTGTCAGGTCGTGTCTTGAAAGAGCTTTATGGAAAGATTTGACCCGTGTATATCCATCAGATTTTAGCGGGAAGATGTGCAGGCTCTGAAGACCAGCATCTGATTGCCTCAAGTTGGGTAACTATGAAAACAGAGTGTCTGTTTGGGAAAATGTCAATTGGTATTGACGAGGGACTAAAGTTAGGTCCAAACCCGGAAAGTGTGGCTCCCGGCCCAGAGCCATAATCTCTGCAAAGCCACTCCTCTGAAATCCTGGCATATTTTGAGATAACCTCCAGCTTCATAACGAAAATCAGAGTATTGTATAAAGAGTAAGGAGGAAAAGGGAAAAAAAAGTCAAAAGAAAGTAACTTGCACTTCTTGGGACAGAAGAATCACTTCAGCGTGCCATCTCTGACAGATATTTTTTGAAAACTACCCTAGAATGGTAAATTTGCTGCAGAAAAAAAAAGCCTACTGCACTTTCGAACTCTGATATTTATAAAAGGAAAGGCTTTATTTGCGAGCAACTCTTCTGCGTAGCCTAATCGTCCGATTCTAGCCTGCTCTTTGGAAAGAGCGTGTTGAATACATCAGCCCTTTTTTGCAAGAACAGAGCAAAGTCCCAAGCGTAGCAAGTAACTGAAAGATCATTGACCAACAATAGCAAGTTAGACGCAGTCTGGGGAGAGCCTAGATGCTGTAAAAATAGCTCTGTCTTCCCTCCTTCCTTCCGAAATGGAGCCCAGCGAGAGGAGGATAACGAAAGGCATTCAGAGCCGCCGCCGAAGCCCGGTATAATGTGACCCCTCCGCACATTCAGCTGGAGGGAAGGGGCTGAAAAGAGAGGAGCTGCCGTCATTATGCGGGGTATTCTTGGGAGGAATAAAGGGAGGCAAGGCGGTCTTGTATGTCCAAAACAAAAACCCGAACAAAACAGCAAAGACAGGCTGCATATTGTTAGGGGCTGCGCCAGACGCTCCGCGTTTCTCGCAGAGAAGCATCTCTGTTATGTCTGACCTCGGCGACTCTCTCCGCTGAACGTCGGAGCAGCTGGTGCCCGTTGGTGGCTTGGTAGAGCGAGTGCCCTGGCAGCCCTGCGATGGGTGCCAGACTCGTACCCTGCTAGAAACACCGTCTCGAGGGCGCATCGGCAGAGAGGCAGGCAGATGGTGCTGGGAGGGTTTGAGGAGGTCTCGCCTCCCGTACAGAGATCAGATTGGCGAGGAAGAGGAGGGAGGGAAGGAGACGCGATCGCTGGCGTGCCTCCCCATCCTCTCCTCTTCCCCAGCGCGTTTGTAGAGGCTCTTGCAAGCGCACCACTTTATGGCTTTTGCCCTTTCTGGAAGGAGGCGAACGGTGCTGCCCAACCCTCGTCGACCCTGCTATAAGGAAACGTGACTGCTGCCCTTGACGTGCAGCCTGGCTCTGGCTGACTCACGTACCTGGGATGGAAACACCTTTCCTAATCAGCCCCCGGCACCGCCGTCCCCGTGGCGGCTTTTACCACCCAGGAACCGGAGTCCCCCTGTCAGAGGGATTACGGGGAGGTCAGGCCCCGCTCCAGGGATGCAGGTGTGTTTCTGGCTGCTGCACGGACAGACCCTGTGCGGTACCCAACCTCTGCTGGGTGCAATTCCACCAACGGGCAGTAATTAACCGAGGGATTGAAGCATAAAGGGGGCCTACAAGAAAGCTGGAGAGGGACTTTCTACAAGGGCATGCAGCGATAGGACAAGGGGTAATGGCTTTAAACTGCAAGAGGGAAGATTTACATTAGATATTAGGAAGAAATTCTTCACTATGAGGGTTCTGAGACACTGGACCAGGTTGCCCAGAGAGGCTGTGGCTGCCCCATCCCTGGCAGTGTTCAAGGCCAGGTCGGATGGGGCTTGGAGCAACCTGGTCTAGTGGAAGGTGTCCCTGCCCATGGCAGGGGGTTGGAACTAGGTGATCTTTAAGGTCCCTTCCAAACCAAACCATTCTGTGATTCTATGATAAACATACCCATAGACACTGGTTAGCTTTACTTCTGTCTCGTAGCTCTGCTACCAGTTGTCCCTCTTTCTCCCTCTGGCTCACACATCAAGCTGACTCCTTCTAGCTCTTGGGAAAGACGACTGTATGTTATTCACCATCTGGAAGAAGATGCTAATCTCCATTTTCTCAGCTGCTTGAAGCCTTAACCACCTTCCCTGGCTATGACCAGGAAAGCAGCAGTGGCAGGAGACACCAGCCTTGGGCTTCAGGGCTGTTTTGGGGACCCCCTGTCCAAAATCACAGCTGGAGCATACATCTCTCACACACTCACTTCTTGCCGGAGCTCTGCAGGGGATGGAGCAGGGCTGCCTACAGTTGCTTAAGCACCTGCCCTTTGGCTGAGGCTAACGATCCTGCATGTTCATTAGCAGCTCTCAGGAGAGCCACTCCTGCTGAAGACCTGATGTGGCTGTACAAGAAAATATGCTGCTAAAAAGCCAGCCAGTGCAAAGTCCTTCCCACAGCTCACTCCTCAGTATTCCTGGCAAAAACAGCCCCTGGGCTCTGCATCTCCGGCTCTGCCACGTTCAGTCCAGTGACCTTTCTGTGCCGCGCTGGGCTGCTGGTCCACAAGCTCTCCGTTAGCTCTCACGCAGGGCTGGTAGTAGCTATTAGGAACTTGGCTTCATGCCGGAGAAAGGGGAGACCATTAAAAAAATAAAGTCTCTGAAAGCACAAATGCCCTCATCCTGACTTTTACGAGAAGAGAAACTCATGAGTCTAGCATTCGGGCTCTTCTCCATCAGTAGAACCTTTCTTCTCAAAGCTTTATTATCTTTTTTTAATACTACCCCCTTAGTGGTAATGCCCCTGAATTTTCTTGCACCTTGCTTACTCTCAGCCAGATTTACACTGGAGGCTGTTGTAGAAGAAGTGCACTGGATCCATATGTTCATGGCTGAGGAATGGAGTTAAATGATGTGTTAAATTATGTTGTCTTGGGTTTCATAGGTCCCATCCTTGAGAAGCCTTGCAAACTGTACAGGACACCGGCACAGGTGAGGCTCCGGGCTGGAGAGCATTGCCCGCCCAGCTTTGGAAGAACCTGCCTGAAGGCAGCTCCTGTTTCACACCAGTCTAACACCATCAGCTATGGGAGAGCTTCTCCATTTTCATAGTATAAACAAAAAGAGAACTGGGGCTGCGGCATTCGGTGCTAAGTATAACATGGGCTAGGCTACTGGCTTCCCTGGGTGAAATTATGCTGGTTTAAATCAACTTAATAATTGGCTGGGGACTGTGTTTGCAGAACAGATGTAAACCCTGTTGTTCAACCACCTCAGGCTAATTTGGTTTCAGCAAACATAGGTCCTCTGGGATCTGGAGCCTAGCATTTATACAAAGGTTATTAAACTACTTTATCCAAACTTTTACATATGGACTTGTAATTAAGAGGGTGAATGGTCCAGCTGACTTCCGTGGGAGTGGCTGGACGTGTAGTTAAACTTGTGCCTGCAGCTTAACGAGAGTGAAACTTCCCCATGGGCTTGCCCATGCCCTGTTGAAACAGCACATAAGGGACTTGGTTTCTAGATTACATCAACACATTTTGCTTCCTCCTATCGTGACAGGCCAAACCAGTAAGGAGTTACTGATTTTAAATTGAAACCAGTTCTCCAAATGCTTCTTGCACCTCAGCGCGAAATAGTTGTGCAAAGTATAATTGGGATAATAAAGCCCGGGATAATAAAGCCCAGGATAATAACAGCATTGGAGCAGGTATTTTGCTAGAGGTTGTATGAACAGCACTAGAGAGTAGGAAATGCCTAAAAGAGGAGGATGCACAATTACATACAGAGCACACGCAAAATACAGGGATGATGTCGTGCTTTAAGCCCAGCTGAACCCAGGACACGTGAATTGTCTTATGGACAGAGCAAGGAGAAATGTGGAATCATAGAAAAGTTTAGGTTGAAAGAAATTTCCTGGTCCAACCCCCCCCCCTTCCTCCAAGCAGCTCAAACCACCTCGGAGCAACGTTTGGGGCTTGAAAATAAATGGCTAGTCAACACCTCTGACCACTAAAGCAAGATTAATAGTTTCATGCTACTGAACTCCAGTACAGCTGCAGATACCTACGTATTATAGGGCTTAACGAAGGATTAAACCAATTTTAGGAGTGAAAGAAACTGGGAAGGAGGAATGCTCGCTCCTCACCTGTTTAAATCGGTATAATTCCATCAAGAGGAGTATCACCAGGGCATGGTTTTTGGGAGGCATGGGGAGGAAGGATAAGCTGCTGGGAGCAGACCTGAAACAGCTTTTGCTCAGCCGGGTGAGTCGTCGTAAGACCTGGGGTGCGAGGGTAGAGGGGTTGCAGGGGAAGGGAGAGGGAAGGCGAAAAGAAAAGGAAACGGGTGGAACCGCAGGGCTCTGTTTTGGGTAGGATTTATGGAATACAGTTCATGGAGTCGGAGGCAAGGAGGGACCTTTAGATCATCGAGGCTGGCTTCCTGCATCCACGGCTGTTTGGTTCCATCGGGTTGCCCCTGCCCGAGGTGCAAATTGTACTCCCGCTCCATCTGCGGCCCCAGAGGGTCTCGCATCTCTGTGCTCCCAGGTCCTGCTGCAAAAGCTCAGCTCTGTGGCACGATTCAGGGTGATTGCCACTGCAATCTGAGCCCTCTGCAGCTGTTCAAGGAAGCGTAACGTTTGGCTCAAGAAGAATATTGCTATGTAATCCCTTGGGCTTCTTGGGAGGAAACAGTGTCTCATTATAATCCAAAAAGGTCTAGGGGGCTGGGTTTGGTTTTATCTTTTTTTCAACTTTAAATTAATAGTACTAAAATATACAGTGTGCTGTGATTTCTAAAAGAAATACAAAAAGGCTTTTTGGCTTTTTTTCCACTGCTTTGAGCTCTCCTCGGCATCATTATTGTGTGCGTGTCCAGTCTGAGCAAAGGCAGCAGAGGAGGAAAGGTGGGGGGCAGAGGAATGGGAAAAAAAACAACCCCCATTCAGCACATTACTTGTTGCACATCCCTGCACAGGGATGCTGCAGAGATGCTCTGCCAGCAAATGCAGCAGGCTCGGAGGTGGCTTACGGGCACCCCATTCCCCCCGCAGTGCAGGTGCAGGTTCAAGACTATTGGGAGGTGAAGAGACACCTGCCAAAAGAAGAAATGTTGGTTTGGAAAGAGTGGAACTGTCTTGTGCAGCAGCTGTTTGCTAAAAGGATCTGCTCTGCGCACACAGCGGTAGCTGCGGCTGAGGTTGTGTTTGAGAATGCAGGTGGAAAACAGAGCGGACGCTTCAGCAACAAGACGCTCCCAAGAGTTGTCTTTATAGCAGTATTGTTTTAGAAACAACATTGGATAGAGGCGTTATCTGGGGATCTGTGAGTCAGCTTATGTTTGGTACTGGGAGATAAATATGCTATTTAAGCACATAGAATAATACCCATCTCGAAGGAACAGCTTTGAAACTCAGGCAATCGAAATGACCAACACGTTTGCTAACGGCATACAGAGATCAGCGTTAAGAAGTTGTTGTGGTTAAAGCCCTGAACAGTCAGGGAGAGCCAAGAAAATGCATTCCTTGGCTGAAGTGTGTTCCAGCGATGAGTAGGCGGGGGTGGCCTTTGCAAAGCCATGAACGCTGTGCTTGCTCCAGCCCAGAAGTGCTGCATCGGCTCCAGGTTATTTGATATTTTTTCAATAGCGCTGCCTCTGTCTCAAAGGGTGGGACTCAGCTCAGCTGGCCCGAGACATTGACAGCACAGATGTCTCCATCCGAGCTAGTCCCAGACGTTTTCTCTGTAGTCAGTAGAGAACTGTAGACATTTCAGCATGGGATTTTCTCGAGCCGCTTTACACGGATGTCTACATTGCAGCCCTGTGGCATGTACACTCTCCTGGGACTGTAAGGACTGTCTAAACATGACAGATACCTGGATCCTGCTCACAGTCATCTGCAGCCCGAAGCATGGCAGAGTTTTGCTTTCGTACGGAAACACTCATTCCTGCGCGAGGGCAACCTGTAACATCTGCCCCACGGCACAGCCCAAACTCCAGAGCTCCAGCTTCAGGTCTCAGCGCTGCAATGTCTCGGGCTGCTGGTAACGGGTCCTCTTCGCTGGAGGACCATGCTCTCTGCAGTCCTCAAAGCGGTTGCTGCAAACTCCGGTGGGTTTGGGCTCAGATTAGGTTGGTTGGGTGCTTTAGCCATTTATCGTCCCACCACTGCGGCGGTGGGAACTTCTGCCTGTGCAACTGGGGACTCTGAGGAACGCTTTCTCGAGCATGCTGCCTCCAATACAGGTTTCTACCCATAAAGCACCATCACTGCTGTAGATCTACGTATGCTCCTAAGCAATTCCAAGACGCAATCTTAAAATCGTATGGCTGTAAGGGGCCTTGGGAGGTCTCTAGCCCATCCTCTGCCCCACAGCAAGGCTGTTGCGCTGTTCCAAACCTGGGACACATCAGTTACTGGTCTCCGAAAGCAAACGTTGCCCGCTCTGTGAGCTGGAGGTGAGCCCAGGTTGGTGATACAGAAGCCAAAGGTAGCTTGTAAGAGCTTACACGTGCCTGTGTGGAGCTAGGGAAGGGGGCTCAACTGCTGCTCTTGAGAAGAAGGTCTGGGAGAGCCTCGAGCTGCTATGCCAGCATGGAGTGGCGGTGGTCTCTCAGGCCTGGAGCCTACCGTTGCACTTCAGCAGGTTCCAGGCTTACATACGTGAATATTATACTCTACCACATGCTCCATATGCTTACGACCAGTCCTGGTACTGGCCTGAAGCCCCCACAGAGAAAGGTGCCCTACCAGGGTTTGCCAATCTGAAGATATCTTCAGATGGTCCTGTGTAACTTTCACTGACTAATGATCACATGTTTTCTTTAAAATAGTATTGAGTCACATCTCATAATGAGAATTATGTGCATTGCATTAGTTTTAAAAAAGATCAACATGTTGCTGGTGGGAGTGTATTGGTAAACAGAGTATTCAATTTTTCCATTATCAAGCATGATTTATGCATACACCTGGTGGCCAGAATGCTCCAGTGCTTCAGCGTTCCCTGCACCAAGGACACAATATGTGCTGAATTTCTAGTGGTTTTTCCATATTTCCATACAGGTATTTCAAAATTTTCACACTGCTTCCTCTTTACCTCCATTTTGATTGTAAATCTCAATTATTTTCCTGCATCAATTAAATAATATATGTGTCGTCAGGACCTCGGGTGAGGATTAGAGGTTTGGTGCATGGGATGTTAAGCAAAGCAAAACATCTCCTGTGCAGAAAGCTCATAATCAATTGGCAAGCAGGACTCAGCAAATGGAGGAGCCAAGCAAAGGAGGTGAGCAGCAGGATGATGGCATAAAATTGAAAAGCTGTCACTTTCAGCCTGTGTTTTGCAGACTTCAGCAAGAGATGGCCTTCCAGGCATTGGAGGGGGGTTCCACAGGCAAGATTGGGGAGAGAGTTAAGGAAAAAGGAGACAAAAATGACAAAGCCTGGGGGTTGCAAAAGGGTCCAGCCACATGGAGAAAGGAGTTAAAGTCAAAAAGAAGGAGCCGTTGTTTGGTGCAGGCTCGGACTGTGAGGCAGTGGAAGGCTGGAGTCACGAGGGCAATGTGGTTGAGGAATGAGTTGGGAAGACGATCCCAGCAGCAACGCTTTATGGAGGAGTCCCAACATGCTCCTGGAGAGGTGTCATCAATAACCCTATGCCTCAGGCCAGGTTTCATCCCTTCAGCTTGCTCAGAAACCTCATGACCATGTAAAGTGGCTCTTTTTCATAATGAGGCCCATGAATTATTTTTATTTTTATTATCTTTTTCACCCTCCCTTTGCTCAGAAATGAATGGATTACCTTTGGGGCAAAAATAGCCAAAAAAAAATAGATGATTCGCCTGTACGCAGATCTCAAGCTAAGGAGTGAGGAGCACGAGGGGGAAATAACTCAGCTGGCGACACGGGGAGTTATGAGCAGGAACGTGGGGTTAAGAACGGGGATTTTTACGGTGGAGTAATTTTAATGACATACAACAAGCACCCCGCTATAATTAAGTGCTGAAAAATAACAACCTACCATTAAGTGATCGCATTATAGTCTGAACAGGGAACATATAGCAGTCTCGATAATGGTGTCAAACCAGGATATTCACTGGGGGATTAATGAGCAGTTAAAACACGAAAGCTCCTTGCCAGAAGGTTATCTCCAGGAAATGCCTGCAAGCTCGATTGTTATTACTTAAACAAACAGCAAATGGCATTGTTGAATATAAAAATTTTTACATTGTCTTATAAAAATGTCAGAATAAAGGTGAAGGGGAAGTATTTTACAGCAAATACCCAGGTACAAAAACCTCTTTTGCACATCTTCTGCCATAGCTTTAACACCCCAAACTCCTTAATTTGCCCACGTGTACCACTGGGATCAATGCATATCTGACATCGTTTTCGGGAGTCCTCTGGCCTGGAGAGTGGTTAGTTCCTGGAGAGTTGTTCTGTGAGGGGCATTAATATATTGTTCCCATTTCTATATTCTTTTTCTCCTGGTGTGAAAATACCTTCTTTTTCTGCACAAGTCCACGGAGCATGCCGAACTCCTGGTTGACGGTTAGAAAAGTTTCAGAAGCTGCTGGGGAACACCTTATCCAAGAATTGGGACTGCTGATGTTATTATCCTCAGCCTGGTATCTCACATTAGAGGCATAAGGATGAAAAAGGCTTCGGGAGGGGAGCTCCTCTTGTGTTTGGATGAGTATGGCTTTGGAGATGGCGATTAAATGCTCCGCTGACTGTTTTTAGAGAAGTTGCCTTGTGTGAGGCGATGCTGTAAAAGTCACCCGTCTACCTAGAAAGTGCTGATGGCTGATAAAGGGGCAAGGCAGGAGGTTGGCTGAGGGTGACTCAACAGCCAGGTGCTCTCAGGGAAATTAACTCTCTTTGTAGGCACTGAGATAATGAACTTACTTTAATCTCTGTCATTCAGGACTTAGTTCTGTTAACGTGAGCCCAAACTCTGCTTAGGAGACAAGGTCCCTGGGGTGAGAAGCCATGGGATTTCATGGATCATTGGCCACCTCTTGTCCCCAGAGAGAAACTGTCCTACATGCCCCGGTCAACAGGACAAACGCAGACTTTAATCAAAATGAATGAGGCTCAAGTTAGTCAGTGGAGGAGTATTTCTTAGGGCATGGTGAGGATAATGAAGATCTGATATCGGATGGGTGGAGAAGCCACCGAAGCAACCACTGGAGATGACCAGGCGCAGGGTTGACAACTACTTGTTGGGAAGGCTCAAAGTGTGGACTGGAAAAGCTCTTCACAGTGCCTGTGGACCTGTTTCTCTGTGGAGAGCAGAGGACCTGTTTCTAATACGTGAGCCTTGAGATCCTCAGCCTGGGATGCCCTGACTTGGGTGTTTGCTACCTTAAGCCATTGTACACAGGCCAGTGAGCTGGGGTAGTTCAGCTCAGACACAGTTCAGGTCATCATCACTTTGGCCTGTCTCCACTACAGGGTGACAGAATCAGGACCAAGAACATCCAGATGGCCAGAAATTGGCCTGTGAAGTTCTCCGCTTTCCAGCTTCTTCACGGCTGAGTTAAACCAAGCTACGTGTGAGCAGTTACAGGGAGAGCATCCCAGCGGCTCTGCCAGCACCCAGCATTCACAAATGACTCCCTGGCATCTTCTGTGTCCCTCACATCCTCTGTAATTACCCAGGGGACTTGTCCATCCCACCAGCATCGCTCTGTTTCTGTACCCAGTGCCTGGATCAATCCCACAAGTAGCTTTTCCAGGAATGCCGCAGCTCACTTGCCCTTGGCACAGCGGCTCGTGGGTCGCAGTCCCATGGCGTTTCTTATAAACCTATTTCTGGCGTCTGACTCTAAGATGAAAGAGGTCTTGCGGAGACAGGATGAAGCCCTGTGCTTTCCCATCTCCTCCTAATTACTCTCGATGCATCCCAGTTCCCAGATGCCAGTGGGACCACGCTGAAATCCACTCCAGGTTGCACTGGCTGCCTACAGCCCCAGCGACCGCCTCTCCTTTCCAGCTTCCTAAAGCAAGGGTACAGCATCTCACGTAGCCAGAAATCCCCCCATTTTGCACACAGGAGGCTGTCCCTCTGTGCCTCGCACTCAACCTTCCCCAGCTGACCCCAGCCGCAGAGAAGTTCAAGCAGTTTCTCCGCATGGACCAGAGGAGGGGATTTTCGTGCAGCGTTTAAATCAAGTGCATGAGTAACCGGGAACAAAGCCTTTTGCAGCAGGAAATACCCTCGAGGAGGCATCGGCTCCCTTCGCCTTCTCAGCCTCCCAGAATCTGGCAGAGCCGTTGTCTCTCCCAAAACGCAGTTCAGCTGCTTCTGAATGGGACGTGCTATAGGGAGGCCAGGTGGAAATTTGTCGTATGGGATTTGGTTCCCTTCTGGCATAGCCGGAAGGAAGAGGAAAAGAAGGGAAATGAAAAGGAAAAGCTTATTGAAATCATAATTTGCTTTCCAGAGCACAACATCTTAGTACCTCGCTTCTCTGCCCCACTCTCATTCGCCCGGCTCTGGCCTCAGCTTTAGTTGAACGTAGATATCTAACATGTAACCACAGCCAGGACAGCAAGCAAGAAAATTCAGGGCTTTAAATTTGGCTTTGAAGCTTTCCTATGTTCCTCAGTCCACAGTGCAGTATTTTTGGTGCAGTGGCTCCCGCTCCGTGCATCGCACTGCTCCGGCAAAGGGGCTGGCTACTGGGAGGCAGGAGCACAATGTATCTCCCCGTAACAGCTGAATTGGCCTGAGCTTTACAAAGCTAATCAGCCATGAAAATGCCCCTCCTTGCCATCCTGGAAGAATTGACTTTTATGATGAGAGACATTCTCTTTTGAGCCTGATCAAAAGGGTAGGAGGCTTTTCAGGGAGATTTCAGCTCGTCCTTCAGAGCTGATCCCATGTAGTCAGAGAGCACAAGCCTGGCTCAGAGCTTTCTTTTAACCCTCTCCTACCATGGAGTCAGGAATTTCCAAAGCTTAACTGCAGGATTAATACAAGATCTGTGCATTTGTTTTCTTAATTCCTTGTCTTGGAGAGCTTCTTTATGTGTTTCTCCCAACCCTGAGTGTCTGCAAGTGCTGGTGACTCCATCCTCCTCCCCATCTCCAGCACCCACACCGCCCTTGGCATCCTTGACCGTCAGGGTTGCCTGTATTTCGCGTGCATTTGGCCAAAGAAAACTGGTGAAAAAGTCGTAGGTTTCTGGGATATTTGTCCCAATGACAGCACAGGCTTCTCCACGGAGCAGCAGCAGCAGTTACCATGGGGTGTCCCACAGTTGTTCTGGAGGTCTTGCGAGGGGCGGTGTCAAGGTGTCCCTGCTGGGGGCCACCAGTGATGGATGGAGCCTGAAATGCCCGAAGGTGATTCTGTGTAGTGACCCGTGATGGAGACCCATGTAGTGATGATGGCACCTATGGCTCGCTGAGTTGTGCAGAAGAAAACATCCTTCCTGGTGTCGGGGAACAAATATTGATAGACCTTTCAAAGCACAAAACCCAGGATTTTTGATGGTGGTAGATGATACCAGGGATTGTCCCTGATGAGGGATCTCCTACAACCTCTCACTGGAAATGTTCTTGACATCAGGTTTAGCCCAATGTCCCAGCACAGCTAAAAGGATACAGTTCCTGGCTTCTGCCCTTACACCCATGTCCCACATCCAGTCTCACATCCACGCAGCCCACAGATGGGGATTTATCTCCAGCATATACAGGGCTGTTATCTCTGCCTACGTTTAGATTGACAATGTCGGCAGGACCCTGTGTTGCAGACACCTCAGCCGTATCACTATTTTCCCTCATTACCCGAGGCAGCAATTTTTCCTCTTGCTTCCTATCTCCAGACGTTGTCTCCTAACAGCCCAATCTCAGCCCTGGGGGCTCTGAAATGTGATAAAAATGAGGGGGTATTTATCCTGCCTCCCACTTGAGCTGCACAGACCATCAGGCCTCTAGCTGATGAGCCCAGATTTAGGACACGGCTGCAAAGAATAATGCAGAAGTCAGGGGCTGATATTTTCAGGGGGTTGGTAAAGCTCCCCCTGCTAGCGAGGTGGCCAGAGGGGACTGTCAGCATGAAAGCAAATGGTTGTAATTTACCCTGGAGGAGGATACTTAGCCTGGAAGAAGATATTTCTCTCTGAGAGGGCAGCTTGATCTCACTTACTAGTTATTAGTAATACTAATAATAATATTAACTGGCTTTGCAGCAGCATCCAAAGCTACGACCACAGAGGACGGGCTGGCTGTGCCGCTCTGAAGAGGGTAGTCCCTCCCGTGGGGCTGATAAGGCAAGCTGCACATTTTGGGTCGCTGCGGTCAGCCACGACCTCCCCGCCTGAGTCAGAGATGGCTCAAAATTTAGGACCAGCAGTCGCATCGTCCCGGTCTCTCTCCTGCTGACTATACGTCAAAGGCATATCATGAACCCTAAGCAAAATATTCATATTTCAAGTAACTATGGAGAGCAGAGAGGAAAGGACTGGCATGTCCGCAAGCAGTGCTGGAGTGTAAATCCTTACGCTGTTGCCCCTTTTTCCTCCACAATCTTCAGGTACAGCAATGAACAAAGTAATGGGAGTAAAATGATGGATTCAGCACGATCTGAAGACAAATCTTTCCAATTCCTCTGCAAGTTCTCCGTGCCAGACCGGCTCGAGGTAGAGGGTTATGAATTTATGGCACGTCTGAGCTCCCAGGGTTGGCACGAAGTACCAGGGGCTGCTGTGCCTCAGCACTCTTCTCCATGCCGAAAACCAGTCACCCCTAGCTGTGGGTCAGGAAGGAATATTCCCAAGATAAATGAGTTTATATTATATAGAGACGAGTCCCTGAAGGACTTGCCAGCAGAACAAGTCTCTGTCCGAGCAGTTCATCTCACACCTGACCTTTCTAACATGGCTCTGCACTTTATGGGGAGGGAGGGGTTCAGTCTCTGTCACCAAATCCTCACAATATTAGCAGGAAAGGAGACAGTTACTCACTACAGCTTTGCTGAAGCAGCCTGTCCAGTCTAGGGAGGCCACTAAACTCATCACAGCAAGCTAATGGTCACCTGGTGAGAATGATGCTCGGTCACTGCCCAGCCATTGTGGATTCTGGTCCATTCTCAGCCCTGATGATTTCTTGCAGTGATTTATTTAAGGCCATATCAGGGTTGCTCAAGAGCTAGATCTGCAAGCCAAGTCCGTCACTCCTGGGCCTGTTTTTTTATCATAGGACAATCCATCCTGCCATGACGGTATCTCTTTTTCATGGAACAATGTTGCTCAGAGCATGTCACTACCTTATTTTTCATTCACAGGTCATCTGGTTTTGTTTATCGTTCACTAAGGGGAAAGCATGTGTTCAGCCATTTAGGTTAATTAATAGAGCATGTTGCTCTTAAGGGAGCGAGACGGGGAAAACACATAGCGGGTTGAGAAGTATCGGTCAGATGAGTGTGCAGTAACATGTGCTCATAATTTTACATCCCCAGATCCCTCTGCCTGCAAAGTGGTGTTCTCAAGTCTCCCGGGCTTTAGCAGTTCAACCAAGGAAACCAAAGCCTGAGTTTATCTCAAATCCACCGCATAAGTCGGCGTGCTGGCAGAAAGTTGATGCTGCAGAGTAGCAGATAGCTGCACATGTTCCTGCTCCAAGCGGCACTTTTTCCACGTCTGAGCAGCCCCGATACCCTTCCCTCAAAGCCCAAGGGTGAAACTCTTCCCTCTTCCCAGGAAACACATCCCTGCTGCAGAGCTGGGATTTCGACAGCGTGATTCATCTGTTGGGGTCGGGGGACTATCTGCCATCTCCACACTTCCCATGCAGCGGAGATTGCAGTGCTGTCCTCTGAAATGTCCTCTGATGGACCACAGGGCAACGCAGAGAAGAGACCCTGATGGGACAGTCCTCTAAAACCAGCCAGGAAATTACAGCCTTATCTAGAGACACTGTTGGGAGCCATTTAGCAAATTAACAAAAAGTGCTGCACTAGCTGCAGGTGGCTTCAAGAAGGCTGCAAAGAGACTGGTCAAGCTTTTATCTGCTGCTTTGATGATCAGACATATTGTAATATGGCCAGATTCAGGCCATCAGTGCAGTACAAAGAACAACTAAAGACAAGCTCTTGATTAGGGTGGGCTGAGCCTTCAATGCACCTACCGTGAAACCACTGATCGGTGATTTCACCTCATTACACAGAATCGTAAAATATCTGAGGCTGGAAGGTGCCTCTGAGGTCTCCAGTCTAACCCTGGCTCAAAGCAGAGCCAACTTCCAAGCCAGATCAGGTTGCTCAGGGTTAGGATTTTGAGCATGAAGATGGTGACTGCACCTTGCTGTGTTCCTGTTCCTGTGCTTAGTCACCCTCATGGCGGATTTTTTCTTCCTTACATGCAGTTGGATTTCTTTTTCCTGCAACTTACATCTTGTCCCTTTGCTGTGCATCTCTAGGAAGTCTGTCTCTCAGCCTGTCTTCTCTGTCATTCTCCCCACCGCCAAGAGAGTAGGAGAATTCACAGGATCCCATTAAAATTTATTTGTATGTGGCCAGTTCTAGGCATCTCTAAACTACCATTGTTATCCTAAGACCATCTTCAATCTGGAGACCTGAAAATAAGGATTTGATGCACTGGCCATGTAGGAATGACTGGGAAAAGAGCAGAGCTTAGCTGGCTCCTGGTAAGTAGCACAGAAGAGGGGCAAGTTTGTCCTGAGGAGCTCTTCATCTATATAGCCTTTGATGGGATTGTTTTATTCTATAGCAACCACCTTGCAACTAGTTTTATTTAAATTAATTTTATGTATTGAGGCCCGTTTCTCGGCTCTGTCACCTTCAGGCTGTGGGGTTTATTTGGGATCCTGCAAGTCTGGGAAGCCAGAGCATGCTTGGTGGGAATGAGCTGCCTACGCTCTGCCTGGACCGCTCCGTGCCCTTCTCCCTCCAGCCTGAGGATGTACAAGATGGGTTATACTCACCAGGCCTTAGCGTAGCCTTGACATCATGTTGGGGCACACAAACTGTCCCCGTGTCCTTCAAATCCTCGATGGAACCATATATCCCTCGTATTTCTTCCTGCCCCTGCCCCAGACCGCTCCAGCAAATTCTTCTCTACCACCTCCTTGGTGGACACATGTGGACCTTCACTTCAAAGGGGGACATGCCTGCGTGCTTTGAGCTTTGGAAAGAGCTATTGTTTCAGCGACCTGCTTTCATGAAGGTGCTTAATAGATGCTAACAACCACCTTCTAAACAGGGCAGTGATTAGGCGCAAAAGTCTCTGCGCAGGCTGTGGTTAGAGAGGAATCTGCGTCTGTGCAGGCTTCGCCCTGGCTCTCTGTGCTCTTAAAGTGGCCTGCCTGTGGTGCTGAGGGTTTTTAAGTCTAGTCCAACATCAAATCTCCTCCTGCCCCACCCCAAAAGTGTCTTTGGGCTTTTTACGATAAAAAAAATAAATAATGGTGAGTTTTCAGAATTTGCTGCACGCGTAGCTGCTTGAGGTGCAAGGAGAAATGTGACTTTCATAAGACCCTTTTTCTACTGGCCTCTGAGAGACAGAGCTCATGAAATCATAAAAGCATAGAATGGTTTGGGTTGGAAGGGACCTTCAAAGATCATCTAGTCCCAACCCCCTGCCATGGGCAGGGACATCTTTCCCTAGACCAGGTTGCTCCAAGCCCCATCCAACCTGGCCTTGAACACTGCCAGGGATGGGGCAGCCACAACCTCTCTGGGCAACCTGGTCCAGTGCCTCATCACACTCATAGCGAAGAATTTCGTAGTAAATCTTTCATTTATTGAATATCATTAGAGTTCATTTGCATAGTAAATCCTCTCCTTGCAAGGCCCTTCTGACACCTCCCAGCACTGCCAGAAGCTTGGACACCCAGTATCCTTTTGGTGGCATCGATTTGCCGCAGCTGAGTGCCTTAATGGTTTTAGGAGCTGCACCGAGCAGAAATGCAGCGTGCCATGTGCCCGTGCAGCGGTGGCCTCATCGGGGAGATTTATTCGAGCACCTTCTGAGAGCCTTTAAGTGGGACATCTGCTGGCACACAAGCAGCCCAGGTCTGGTGGCATGCTTGGGGAGACCCACATCGCAAGGAGTCCGGCAGGATTTCCGTCTAGCCTGCTGAATCGCTTGACAGAATTAGATTGCAAAGGGCATTGCCAGGTGATGCCAACTGTGTTTTGAGGCTCTTGGACTCCACAAGCGATAAAAATGCTCGCAGCAAGGACTCAGCTGGCAAGGATGTTAGCAAAGGGCGAGAGCTCGCTTCCCCTGAGCAGCATCGCTGCTGCCACACTGCTAGCAGAAAGGCCCTTGTGTGCTTCAGCATTCAGATGTGACTTGAAGACACAGAAGAAGGAGATCTGCTGGGAAAGAAGAAGCTATTTTCATTTGGAGGTCACAAAAAAAGCACTTGTGACCACAGCCGCCTTACAAACAGAGGCCCCTTATTGTTTGCAGAGACACCCTTGGCAACCTTTCTTAGCAGCCTGGATATGAACCAAGAATGGCTTTGTGAAGCCTTATAAAAGGGCATTATGAGCGGGGGGCCCCACGGGTGGGCGGGATGTGCCGGGGCGGTCCTCCCTGGAGGGAGCTGCGGGAAGCAGGAATCTCCAGGAGATGTTTTATACTGGAGCCGGTCTGGACCCAGGCTCCCATGTGCTGGCGATGGGACCATTGCTCCCACCTCCCTCTTCGGAACATCCTCCAGGTCAATAGAGAAGCTGTTTGTGAAGCTGAGCAATCGATGTGGGCCATCCGACGTGAACAGTTTCGCTGAAACCCACCACGGTATGACCATGAAATGGCTGAAATAGGGGTGAAGGAGTTTGGGTCCTGGGCTGCAATGCTGCAGAACATCTAAGCAGCACTGGTCAGATGTCCCAGACCAAGAAAATCCTGTTTTCCTGTGAAAATGGTAAAAGATCACCTGGTGAAATCCAGTCCTTGTTGCTTAATGGGATATTAGTGATTGTACCCCAACCCCAAATCGGGTCCTTGGGCTTTGGAGAGGATTTTCCTTATCTTTGGTCGTTTGACAGCATGAGTAAGGTCTGATAGCCAAGAAGTACTACTCTCTGGAGGGAGGCATGAATGTGTTATAGATGGTAAAATACAGATGGCTTAATCCTAGACTTAAACACGTGGTCTCCTACTGGGGAGGGGTCTCCCACTGTTGGTTCTCTGGCTGGAGGACCGGCTGCCTTGAGATGCTGACACAGGGGAGCTGCGTATCCAGCCATGGCAAGAGGCGTCTACAGGTTTCCTCAGGAAGGATGGTGTAAAAATCAGGGCTGTTTTTCTGTCTCCGTATCACGGAGTGTCTCATTGAGCCAGGAGATAATGACGTGGAAGCTCCCGAATCCTGTCCGTGTGCTTGTCACACCAGAAGGATGCATCACCTTATCAGTGGTGTGAGCAAACAAGCCTTTCAGGAGGAGGAGGAGGTTGGTTTACCTGGCAGCCACAGCCAGGACTTCTGCTGCTGCAAACAGACCTAAAGCAGAGGCAGGGACACTCCTTCTACTTGGCTACCAGGAAGGAAAATCAGGCCAATGCCAACCCTGGGTATATTCGATGGAGATGACAGCAGCTGGGGACCTTCCAGCTGTGCTGGACCACAAACCTTGCAGGGTGAGGCCACAAACGCCATCGGGGCTCTGGAGAACAGCGTTCTTCCTCCTTCTTCCCTTGGTTTCATGACAAGGTCTACCCCAATGCCAGCCCTTTTGTCACAAGACGAGTGGGACGTGGCCACGCAATGGGGGACCCTCTATTTTGACACGAGACCTCCTCCTCTGTCCTTTTACTGGGACGTGCAGGCTGAGCCCATCCATGACCTGGCGTGAGACCATCAACAAGAAGAGGCCATCGGTGGCTCTTTGCTTATACCTGGGGTGACCCTTGAGAAGATGGGGAGGTGGCATAAGCCATTCTGCAAGCCCCTTAAAGGAGGATGCCCAGGACCACCTCTCACCGGAGCATCCCCACGGCAGGCTGCTGGTTTCCATTCATCCAGGTCTAACAGGGGTGAGATCAGGCTCCATCCCTGGTGCCTTGTATGTGGGCTCCATCTCCTGGCTGCTCTGCAAACCCCAGTACCCCCAGCCCTGCTGCTGTGCACAGTCTGGTTCCCAGCAAGGACAGCACCAGCCGGACAGGCACTGCCACCACCACCACCACCTTCTCCGCTCCCTCCCGGACGCTTCTCCATGCAGCCGTGTTTTCCAGCCTGTCCTTTTCCTAAAGAGCTGTTGAATCACATCCCAATTGCCAGGGGTTTGTGCTCCTGTTGCAAACGGAGCGGCTCCATCTCATCCCCTTCTGACCTTCCTTTCGGAGCTGGATATAATCACCCTGTACTTCACCGTCAGGTTGGATCTGTAGCACCTTCCAGCTGAGCCCATCTTCAGCTTTCCAGGGGATTTGGCTGACAGCTCCAACCTCCCCCTGGGGAGAAGCCCTGCCGTTCCCCTGAAAGCAGGCTTTGCCACCCACCATAACAGCATTTGGAGAAGACCAGCTTCCACAAACTGTACTGTAGCCAGCAGAAGCTTTCCCAGCGAGGATAAATTTGCCAAAATTAGGATCTCCAACTATTTACGAATTCAAGCCAAATTATTTTTGGCAGGCAAAACCCCTGCAGAATCTGGGCAGAGAGGTTGCTGGAGAGACTGGCGAAGCCCTGTTTTACTGGTAAAGTCAGCGGTGGCTGCACCAACCTGCCCCTGGGACTGATCCTGCAGGTCTGTAGGATGCCTTCACCTCCATGCTACAGCCTAAAGGGGCAGTCTTAGGGTCCCTGCAATCCATGCAGCAGTGCTTAAATTTAAACCCCTTCTCCCTTGCTGTAACAACAAGACTAGCTGGTATCTTGACATGGGTCAGGGCTCTCTCATGGTCTGTCCTGATGGAGCCGTTCAGCCGAGTGTGAAGCACTTAAGTACTCGCCAAGGTGATGCTGGGAACAGCTTTAGCTGATAGCGCAGGACATTCTCCCAGGAAAGAGAAAATTGAAACATCCTTCTCTTTTCTCTTTCATTACTCACACAAAATTGCCCAATGTCAGCAGAGAGATGGCGAAGAGCATCCCTCAGCTCCGACCTCTGCCTGGGAGCCTGGGATCTCCCTGGATGGGGCTCTAGACCAGCACCCTGGTTCCTGTCTCCCACTGGGACATACTGCATAAGCAGGGAGGCTACAAAGAACGGAGCTCTTTCTTTGTGTGCTCTGTAGGGCCCATGTGGCTTTATGTCAAGTGAAACATTCCTGACAAGTGTAGAAATAAATGAAGGTTTTGATTTTCTGGGTTATGACAAGAAATAAAAAACCAGTGCAATTTTCTGTTTGGCACTTAGGAAGCAGACAAGGACTGCCAACAAGAAATAAGTGATTCAGGGGTCACACAGATGAGAGAGCTGGGAGTAACGTGATTAATACAAGAAGGAGGAACAGGCTGGCGAGGAAGATGCATTTTCTAACAGCCAGGAGCAGCTCTCCAAGAAAGGGATGAGAGTCCCAGCACGGGGAACTTGCAGTTTCCAATAGGCACAACCCCAGAAAACATCCCGCTGAGGATGGTCCCATCCTGCAAACCCACACTGGTGGGCAGGGCGGCCGCCTGAGCTCATCCACTGCTTGCTGTCTGCAATTTCTTCGATTTTCACACATTCTCCAGACTTGTAAGACTGGCTCGGAAAGTGATGAGCAGTTGCAAGATTAATTGCTTTGAAAGCACAAAAGGAACAGAAAATGCCTGAAGGCACCGAGACAGATAATATGTTGTATTCATAAAGGTTTTAATAATTTATTGCCAGCAGCTGTATAAAGTTATTCTGTCCCCTTCCACTGCTCCGCTTCAAGGACGACTCAAGGCAACTCGATTCCCGCTCAAGGAGTGCAAATCAAAGGATGCCTTGAATCCTTCTAGGTGGAGTCATATTTTATTAACCAAAGAAACTTGTTTGCTGGTAAGAAATTAAAAGCACTTGTACCGAGTTCAGGGCTCATGAAAAATTCCAGAGGAATACCCTGGAAATTGAAGATGGTGTTGGCCTCGGCTCTCGCCGGGGAAGGAAAACCTGCTCAGGGGAAGGAGTTAAGCATGTCTTTAAAATTAAACATGTACCTAAGTGATTTCCTGAAATAGAGTCCAAAACGCTGCAGGGTGCTGCTACAGAGCCCCACGTGCTTTGGCACTGAGAAGGACGGACATCTGTCTGGGGTTACCCCTTTGGATGTCGGTGCCTTACAGGCAAATCCTGCCTTGGTTTCAATACGATCCCGTTAACTTACAGCCATAAACCCGGTGATCAGCCATAAAAGACAAGAAAAGCTTTCCTAGAAGGATGGAGGAGTGGAAGGGGAAGACACTGGGTTGAAAAGATGGGGAGAAAAAGAGAAGCATCCTCTGAGCAAGCGTAGAGCACCTTCCATTTGCATTTTGTGTTTTACTATGTTTGGAGGCATTTCCTTCAAAAATATTATCCTGGTTATAAAGTGGAGAGCAGGATATTGCTGTGAAGAAATGAACTCGGCCCAAACGTGCCTGGGGTAAGCGGTCATCCTGGCTTAGCTGGTGATGCTGCAACGGTGCTCATTGTACAGGGGATCTGCAGACGGGGTTTTGTTGGGGCACCAGTGCTTTGGCGAAGTCCTGTTCAATGTCTGTGATTGTCCTTGGGAGAAGCAAGTGCAGAGTGGGGCTGGCCAGGGAAACGGGATCTTTTGTCCTTCTCTTTTTAGGAGAAAATTAGCAAAATTAAAGCTAATGAAAAGCAGGAAGGGGTGTGAAGGCCAACCGTGCTGCTGTGGTGCAACAGTTCGGGGGCATCGAGGGAGTTTGTAGGTTGGCTGCTTCAAAACCAGCACAGAGGAGGGTTAACCAGTGCAACTGGTTTCTGTAGGTTAATGTGGAAGCCACCACTTTCCATGGGTTTAGAAAGCAACTGGCCAACTCTTTTAAACACAGGACCATCCGGTTTTTCCCTGTCATCGTCTGAGCCATGGAGAGCTGCAAGCTGGGGAAGGACCGCTCTGCGCTTGCTGTAATACTCTGCTATTAGCCAGGGGCAGCCAGGATCTGGGGCTAAGGGAAGCTTTAGGTTGATCCACTATGGCCATTTCGTAAAACCATAGAATCACAGAATAGTTTGGGTTGGAAGGGACCTTAAAGATCATCCAGTCCCAACCCCCCTGCCATGGGCAGGGACACCTTCCAAGAGACCAGGTTGCTCCAAGCCCCATCCAACCTGGCCTTGAACACTGCCAGGGATGGGGCAGCCACAGCCTCTCTGGGCAACCTGGTCCAGTGTCTCACCACCCTCACAGGGAAGAATTTCTTCCTAATATCTAATGTAAATCTACACTCTTGCAGTTTAAAGCCATTACCCCTTGTCCTGTCACTACATGCCCTTATAGAAAGTCCCTCTCCAGCTTTCCTGTAGGCCACCTTTAGGTATGGAAGGCTGCTGTAAGGTCTCCCCGGAGCCTTCTCTTCTCCAGGCTGAACAACCCCAACTCTCTCAGCCTGTCCTCACAGCAGAGGTGTTCCATCCCTCTGATCATCTTTGTGTCCCTCCTCTGGACCTGCTCCAGCAGGTCCATGTCTTTCCTGTGCTGAGGACCCCAGAGCTGGACGCAGAACTGCAGGTGGGGTCTCACGAAAACGGAGCAGAGGGGCAGAATCCCCTCCCTCGACCTGCTGGTCACCCTGATTTTGATGCAGCCCAGGGTATAGTTGGCTTTCTGGGCTGCGAGCGCACGTTGCAGGGTCATGTTGAGCTTCTCATCAACCAGGATCTTCCGTTCTGAAACCTCTACGTTTGAAATGCAAATTAGTTCAGCCAAATCCCATGGCTTGAATTATTCTGGGGGTCCAATTACACAAACACAATGATCCCTTTCAGCCTCAAAATCTGTGAATAAAGCCAACAAGAACCATTCTTTTATCTGTTGAAGATCTGGCCCACAGAGAATAATAACTGCTTTAAATTGAGCCTGCTTCAGCTCAGAGAAGCCAGAAATTATATGAATAATTTATGAAACTAGATAGGACACAGAGGGAAAAGATTATTTTTTTTCTCCAATCCCACTTGACAGTGGAAGAGGCAAAGAGCAAGGCTTCTCTTAATGAAGGGAGGATGAAGGCTCTGGGAGGAGGGTTGGGTCAGGTTTATTTTGAAGCTGGGCTTGGGTTGGCATGACTTGCTATGACTGCCTTTGCTGAGTTACAAGTGACTCACGAGCTCAGCTGACCGAGGGGAAAACCAGACGGATTAGATCAATGGAAAAAAAAATTAATAGCATTCCTTCCGTGGGCAGAAACCTGTAGGAAAAGCAATCCTTAGACTTTGCACCGACATATCAACAGGTTTAAGCGTAGCCTTGTCCAAGCTGATGCTCTAAGTGCTGGGAGGCAGAGCAAGACCGAGAAGTCATCCCTTCACTTGGCTGCTCTACCTTCTAAGCCAGGAAAAACTGCCTTGGAGCCTCACACTGCCATGTAGAGAGATTTTGAGAAAAAAAAAAAAAAGTGGCCAAATTGCCACTGAGCATCAACTGGCACCATTGAGCTGATTGCGGAGGTGTCTCCCCCACATCCCCCAGGGACAGACGGGCTCCCCAGGTCTCAGCGCATCCCCCCTCCCCGGCAAGGCTGGTGCTTGCCAGTAAAGCCGGGCGATGAAACTGCTCACTGTTCCTGTGGGCTGCCTCATTTCCATGGAAATAACATGTTCATCACAAATGTTTTGTGAGGAACACAATTTGGGCTCCTCCTGAGATGCTTCCCTAACCTCTCCAGGCCTTTTCTTTCTTCTGCTGCAATTAATATCCTCATTCACATCCTCATGGTCTTGGTGAGTCGGAGGGCGGCGTAAAGACCTTGGCATTAAATATTTCATTACCAGGCAGTGCAAGATATTAACAGGGACAGTTAATAGTAAATGTCCTCTTTGTGAAGGAAAATGAACTAATTTATGACACACGGCCTTGCTTGTTTCCACAAAGGAAGGGAAAAGTCAGGGTGATATCTCTCCAGCCTGCATTCAAATGCCCATTAAAAATAAAGCTTAAATCCTAAAGAAGGGTTTGCCCAAAGACTTTGTGCATTACAGAAATTCCTGGGTAAATTGAGATAGGCTGCTCTGTCTATACGACAACAAGGATTTCTGATCGGGTGTGAGCAGGTCACATTTAAAACCTGCCTGGCTGAACCAAGGCATGGGAAACTAAATTCACTATCTTTCTAGAAAGAGGACACACAATTTCCAGTCTCTCTTCTCTTCCCCTTCCTTTCACTGAGCCACGCTACTAGTCTATCTTGCAGTCATTTAATTAATTTGATTAATTAGTCTAATTCTGCAGCATCTCTGAAACCTTTTCATTAAAACAGAGGTTGTTCCTGCTCAGTCTTTCTTTAAAGCTCCCTCTTTTTGTCCAGATCTGCGAACTCCCTTTGCATTAACTGTGCTGGGAGTTAATGCAATGCATTAACTATGATGGGACGGGTAAAAATACCATTGCTTGCTTATTTTCATAGTTTTCCTATGAAAAACCCCTCTTGAAACCCCCTAGTGCGGGCTGCAGGCTGAATCCCCCATCCAGCAAGGACACGAGGAGGATGCTGGAGCATCTCGGGGCCACCGGACATGGAAGAAGCCCTCCTGGCCCAAGGAGGAGAAGGGATGGAGCGGGGACAGGGGGACGGGACGAGGTCCCCACGGCATCCCTGCTCCTCCGGCCCCGACCCCAGGAGCAGGGATTCACCGTCAGCTGTGGCTCTGGATGCGGCTGAGGAGCCGCGTGGCACCGACAGTGCGTGGGGTGGCTTTCCCTCCGCGTAGCAGCTTTATTGGCTTTTAAGTGATATAAACAATGAGTCAGTGACAGATACTGCTGTTAGCATCCCTCCCGGGCTGCCAGATTCCCCCAAAGAGGGGAAGGGAGGGAGCGTCATCTGTGCTGCCTTTATACAGCCAGGCTGGTGCCTGTGTTAGGGATGAACGTCTCGGATGGACCAGAGACCCTGGGGTAAGCCTTGCCCCCACGCTAAAGCAACCGTGCAGCCTGCAGACATCAAGGGCTGCAAGAAGGCAGTGGGTTTTTCTCACCTAGTGCAACTCCCTATATTCATTCGAAACAAAAAAAAAAGAACAAGCAAATAGAAAATGCACGGGGATCTTTTGCAAAAAGAGCTATTCTACCTGGTAATGTCCTTGTTCAACATCCAGGCAGGATGCACAAGGGGATGATGTTAAAGGTGGTTTCGTTCCTGTATGCTTGACTTTGCAGCCCAAGTCCGTTCCTTTGCATATGAGATCATTAGCTTGTCATTAAATCTGCTTTATGGGCTACTGGCTCCAACCTTGGGCCCAGCTTCTGGAGCAGTGCCCAAACAGCCACAACATCGCTCCTTCTTGGTGCAGCATCTGTGATACCAGTGTAACCACGGTCCAACCATAGCAGTCCGGTGGGGAAAAGAGCAACCTACAACGAATATGAGACATCTTTGTATAAAATGCAACCAAACCTGAGATGTTCTCATTTAACTACCTGGGTAAAAAAATACTGCAGTCCCAAGCATTGAAGACGAACAAAAACCATCTGGACAACAAGAAGTGTGTCTTGAATTTCTCTCTTCTGATCTGCTCACTCTCTGCATTGGAGAAGGGTGCAGGATAAAGCTGAAATCGCAAGAAACCTTTATTCTGTGTTAATTGAGAGCCATCACCTAGCTGAATCGAAGACATGATTTTCTTTTTTTCCTTCTCCTTTTTTTATGTCCCAGACCAATTTTACTGTCTCCGAGATTGGTGATGTGCTAATTGCTCCAGCTGCACCATGCAGTCTGCTCCAGAGAAAGCTCCTTGTCTTTAACTCAGGCAGTGATCAGGTGCATCTATATGTTAATGTATTCACAGCCCTTTCTTGCACAAGAGACAAAATAACTCATAGAGAACTGAAGGAGAAAGAGGAATTTCATTTTCATTGATTTGGGAAGGCAAAATACTTAGCACGGTAAGACAAAGGAGGTTGTTGTTGCCGTTTGGTGTTTTTTTCTTTTTGAACTAACAAGGCTGAAAACAGGAGATAAAATATGCAATTACTTAGTTCAAATTCCATTTCGATCCCTTTTTTCTTACCTAGAGAGTGTCTGATGCCTGACATAGAGACAGGGATTGTTGCTGTGGTTTTCACCCAGATATGTCACCCAGCTCATCAGCTTTTTACTTTGTTTATCACCTTTGATATTTCTTCTTCATCTTTCAGGACCAAATCTTTCAGGACTCCTTTGCCGCCTGTCACTCCTCAGATCATTCCTCTTCCAGTCTGGGTCAACGTGAATATTGTTTGCGATGTCCAGGGGCTCTCCTCCACATTAAATCTAATCCAGAGTCATGGCTGTAGCTGAAAACCTCCTGGTAGCACTGACACAGAGGCAACAAGGCTCAAAAACTCTCGTGTCTTTTCACTGTCCCTGCTGAACTACATGCCAAGCCGCAGATGAGCAGCATCAACAACGGAAAGTAATTGGATTTTAATTCGTATCGGCTGTAATCATCTCCGGAGGCAGGGCAAATTCGATGGGCAGATTTCAACCCAGCCGTTCTCTTTTGGGTGATGGAGATGAGGAGGTTGTACAAATGCTCGTTGACTCTCCTTTAGCCCAGAAAACAGACCTCTTGCTTTCTCCTTCCCTGCCCCCCTCGCAGCTCACGACCCCCAGGTTTGTGGCCCCTTTGTGGCACCCCACATTTTGGAAAGATCACGTCCCCAGTGGACGGGAGACGCAACGCTGAAGCACGAGCGATGAAGGTGCCTGCTCACATCCATAGGTACAGGTCCCTGCGAGTGTGAACTGTAGTCCTTCGTTATCAAGGATGCCAGCGAGGTTCTTTTTTATCCGAAGGCCCTTTGACATCCCTCTTTTCTTCCCACACCGCTGCTTTCTCTGTTTCTCCTCTTTCCTGTTAACAACCACAGAGATGCCCACCACCTTTTATGGCTGCTTTTCCTCCTGTGACCTTTGTGTACTTTTATATTGACTGATCAAATGTTTAAGGAGGGAGGGAGGTAAAGGTGTGCTGCGGGTTGATTTATATCTTATTGATGGGATTCTCTCCAGTGCTTTTGATACACCGACTCAAGCCTATCGATCTCTCTGGCTGTATTTTTTTCCCTCTCTTGAGCCTCCCTTCCTACCAGCAGTGAGTCAGGCCGTCAGCGCGGCGGGTTTGTTTTCATGTGCAGGCTGTACCAATACTGACTCTGTGTGTGTGTGCAAGCATCCACAAGATTAATTTGCAGAGCTGCAATGCAGGTAGCATCGAGATTGTTAAAAAAAAAAAAAAAAAAAAGATCAGGGCTGTAGAATTGTTTTTCTTTCTAGCTCCGTCTTATAGGAAGAAAATACATAGGGACCGTCTCGTGGCTGCCAACAGCCCTGGGAGCGTGTGGATGGAGAGAAGAGGGGAGGAAACTGGTTGCTCCAGGTGTGTCCCCATTAACCCAGTCTGGGGCAGCAGAATTTCTGCGCCGTGTCCCCTGAGCCCGTACAGGACATCTCTTTGGCGTGGCGTTGGGGGATGTGGTGGGATGCACTGCTTCTGGATGAAGCTGAGGACTCGACGGCGTGACGGCGCTGGCAGATCTCTGCATTGTTTCCGAAAGCTGGAGATGAGAAGCCCAATTTTCCAGGCCACTTCCCAGCCCATCATTGTCTTGATTAGATAAAATATTCTTTGTTTCCTGCCCTAAATGACTGGGTGGTGTTCCTCCACTGCGTTTCGCTCAAGCGCAGTACGTAAATCATCTCTAATCACCGGTGGGTTACAGAGGGGACACAATTTCAGCAGGAAAAAATGCCACACTTCCAAATCAGGTTCTTGCTCTGAGTCAGAGAAAACATTGCAACCTCTCCTGGAGAGTACCACTGACAATCCCCCAAACCTTCTGGTCAATCAAAATGTTCTGTTTCTATTTTGACTGTTTTCTTTTTCAGTGCGTAAGACACTGAAATAGAAAGCCCTTCTGAAATGAAAAATGAAAAGGCTTCACTCTCAAATGTTAAAATGTTCTGTTTTGATACCTTTAAAACACTGTGAGCTTTTTAGATTTTTTTCCAAGCTGGATTTTAATTAAATCTTCAGTCTCAGGGAAATGTACCTCTTTGATTTGCCTCAGCCAGTGTTTCAACCTGGTCCACTAAGAGCTACTACCTGTAGAAAATATGGATCTGAAGGATTTGGTCGTATCCTGCAGATATAGCCTGCTTTTTTATTCCCCCAAATTGAAGGCAAGGCCACTGCAGACAGAGTTTCTCTGCACAGACCCGTCCTTCCTCCAAAGCCAACAGGACCAAAGCAAGTTCTGCTCCAGAGATGCTCTCACCTGGCTGGAGCTTACAAATCCAGGTGCCTTCAAATATAAGGGGACAAGCGGAGCTGTACGCGAGCAGCCACGGAGGAGGAGCAGCTCTCGATTAATATTAGTTGACTGGGAGCTGAAGCGTGTGGTCCGCTGGGCTATTTGAGAAATCTGCTTGTGGGGGATGCCGGAGTTGTGAAATCCAGGCTACAGCCGTTTTTTGGGTTCAGCCTTTCTTGGTGCAAAGCCGTCACGGAGGAGAAGCACGGCCGGCTCTCCAGCTAAATTGCATGTTTGCTTACGAGTTATTTCAAAGTGCCCAGTTTGCCCTTTCAGAGTGAAATAGCTCCTGGGTGATTTAAATATAAGGTAAACGGTTCAGATGCTCTGTGAAACAGTTTTTTGGGCAGGGAAGGATTTCACACCATGCTGGTAGATGCTAAAGGTCACTTTGTGATAATATTTACACGGACTAAATGAAGCAATTAAAATAACCAATCTGCCGCCGTTCTCTCTCACAGGAGACTGTCCTAGCAGCAGAAATAACTTATTCAGTGGGAAAAACTCCTTGGAAGTGTCTGTCTAATTGGCCAGCTGAGGCTCTGCCTAATTGGAGCCTCTATTTGCCCTGCCATTTGTGATGCAGTGGGAGCAAAATGCTCTTCCGAATCCTGGCTCTCCAGGGTTGCTCCCTTGCCTGTGCAGGCTCAGAGGGTCTGGGCATTCCCATAAGATGCTAGAGGCAAGAAGCTGCAGTCTTCATTTCTTAGCAGATTGGTGAGAAATGGAAAACCTCAAGCTATTTCTAACCCTCATTCCCATCACTGACACATCTTCACGGCTGCGGCGTGGTTGTTTATCAGCCAGGCAAACTGACCATCAGCCGATGCCATGATCGTAGACATCGGTCCTCAGGCTGGATGGTTGAAGTGGGGAAAATGAGATTGCAAAGGTGTTCCCATCACGTTCATATGGGAGATGAGACACAAGGGGTGAATCTCGGATGGGCTGGAAATCAATGGTGAGACCGCACTGACTGCAAGGAGGTTAAATCTCACTTCTCGGAGGAGCTGAGCAATTGCACAGGGAGCACTCCGTTTAGCTGGATCAGAAATCTGCAGGAAGAAAACAGATTGGAAGTTGGCTGCCACAGTGAATTTGCCTTATGTTGCACTTGTCACACTGTTGACACTATATAAATAATATCATTTTATGATTTATTTATGAACAAGCCTGGAGGTGACCTTCAGCTGTAGACTCATGAAGCTGCAATAATCACAAAGACATTTGGATATTGATCTCTCAGAGAAAATGAAATCTGTGGAGCTGGCGCCAAAGGAAATTAAAAAAATGGGTTGATTTTTTTGGAGGCATGATTGCATGGGGAAGAAGGTGTCCTGGTTTTGGCTGGGACAGAGTTAATTTTCCTTCTAGTAGCTGGTATAGTGTTATGTTTTGGATTTAGTATGAGAAGAACATTGATAACGCACGGATGTTTTCAGTTGTTGCTAAGTCATGTTTATACCAAGTCAAGGATTTTTCAGCTTCTCATGCCCAGCCAGCAGGAAGGCTGGAGGGGCACAAGAAGTTGGGAGGGGACACAGCCAGGGCAGCTGACCCAAACTGGCCAAAGGGATATTCCATACCATGGGAAGTCATGCCCAGTATATAAACTGGGGGGAGTTGGCCTGGGTGGATCGCTGCTCGGAACTAACTGGGCATCAGTTGGCAAGTGGTGAGCAATTACCTTGTGCATCACTTGTTTTGTATATTCCAATTCTTTTATTATTATTACTGTCATTTTATTATTGTTATCATTACTGTTATTATTTTTTCCCTTTCTGTCCTATTAAACTGTTTTTATCTCAACCCATGAGTTTTACTTTTTTTTTTTTACCTCCCGGTTCTCTCCCTGATCCCACTGGGTGGGGGGAATGAGTGAGCGGCTGCGTGGTGCTCAGTTGCTGGCTGGGGTTAAACCACGACAGAAGGCCAGGGATCTTTCATCATGATGGTCATGGGAAAATCATTTGTGGGGAGGCATCTCGGAAATGGGGCTGGGAAGGTTGTCAGGGATCTCCGGTATCTAAAGGTCAAAGAAAGGAATTGAGAAGATGTTGCTCCACATGGACTAAAAAACCCCATGCAGTAAAGAATGAATACATTGGAGACAATGCAATGAAGACTGGAAATTTTCAGCTAAGTGGTGCTTAAGGGTTAATATCTACAGGCATTGCAGCAGCAGAATTGCCCATGACTTGTGTGCGCCTTTCTGCCTCCCCTCCTCGGAGGTCCTCGGAGGTCCTTGGAGGGCCCAGCTAAGGGCTCACCCCTAAGCTCTGCTGGGACCAGCCCTCTCACCCCTTTCCTCCAGCACCCTCGGAGAAGCAGAAGGCAAATGTGGTAGAGCTCCACCATAAAAAGAAATCAGAGACTCAGCCAAAACCATGGGACCTGAAGAAAAACCCACCCCATTTCACTTGAACTAACTGAAGATCCCAGACACTAAGTTGGAAGTCCAGAAACTCTTGATTTGTTTTATTTTTCCTGAGGTTCCCCATCAATGTGGTTGCAAGTCACGCTACATTGGGAAGCTGTCAGCACTTGTTTTCCGTAAGAGCCACCAGGCTGTCTGCAAGGGACACCCCGTGATTTACTCAGGATGGGGAAGAGGAGCCATGGGAGCTGTAGACCTCACCCCCGTACCTCCCGTCCATGCCCTGCTCCCCCAAATCCACCTTCCATCCAAATCTGCTTTGGACGATGGGTAGGGTTGGCATCCGCTGGACCACAAGGGAATGTCTCCACCAGCCAGACCAGCCTCCCTGGTTCTTTGGTTTGATTAATGCTTACGGCGCAGATCTCCTCTCTGCAGCTCCCGTGGAGGTGGGGAAGCAGGGCTTCCTGTGGATTATTTATAGGGCACATCATTATTTATGTTCCACTTATCTTGCTACTGTCATCATCCGAACTGCATTTCGACATCACAAGTTAATGACGGTAGCTCTGTGATGGATCTTCGCTTACACGTTCTTAACCAGACACAATCTTTTTTTGGCCTCTGCAAATGTAAATCAAAAAAATAAAACTGACTTTCATTTCACAGTTCCTTCGCTGGTTTCTTGTGCTGTTTTCTTTTTATAATTGCAACCATCATTTATTCTCTGAAATTTGGAAGGGGCCTTGCTGTTGAAGGCACCAGCACTCCTGAATCTAACCGGCTTGGGGAGAAACCAGGCGGTCTGTGCTCGGAAGGTGATAGACCCCCCCCTCATTTTTCCAAAGCTGTTGGGACAACCCCAGAAAGCATCCGAGCAAAGTAAGCAGAATAACCCTTGGCTCTCACGTGTAGAGGGAGGAGTATGGGGAGTGTGACATCTCCAGCTCTCCCTGCTTTCAGTGAATTATTATCAAGCTAATTAATCTGTCACTTGAAAAATCTCAGTATACGTAAATCAACACAGATTCCACACTGGCATCAGTCCCTCTGTACCCAGCTGGTACTGGAGCTATTTTTCCTTTATGTTTTATGCTCTGTTATTAATGGGAGAATAAAAAAATGCACTTTTGCTTTTGCAGATGCCAGCTAGTGAAGAGGCATAAAAAAATAGAAGATGAAAGATTAAGTATGTTTATTTATGTAACGTTATTTTGTGTCTGTGGGTTATTTACCAAAACAGTAACTCTTTAAAACCATCACCCTAAAAGATGCACAGCAGTTTATTTAATCACTAACTTAAACTTCCAGATGTTTTGCTGATGCGTACTTAAAACATCCACAAGTAAACTATGTATTATAGTACTTCTAACCAAAGATGATGGGATTTCTAGTCATTAGTAGTATCAGCAGAGCTGTTATTTAGGGCAATTCATTATTTAATGCTTCTTTAAGATTGTTCTTGTTCCTGCAAAAATACAGAGAATAACATGTTCCAAAATGCAACATAAAAGGCAACAAATAAGCCTGACTGGAGGGTGGATTTGTCTGTGTTTCCTAAGAGCCAGGAGAATGATAAATAGCTGCTCTTTACTAAATCTGCCCAGGAACTGCACGCTCCCTCAAACCTCCTTGGACCGCAGTGAACAAGATGCTGCAAATCCAGCAAAATTGCACAGGGGCTTTGAGGGATGGGAAGGAGCAAAGGGGGAAAAAAGGTGTCGAGGAGGATTTTTTATTTTAAATTGATGAGAAATAACCCTGCAGGAGAGTAGGTGTCGTGCGCAAGACCTTTTCAAGCATCCTTTGGGAAAGCAGTGTGCTGCCCCCCTCCGTTTGCTTTCTGTGCCTGGAAAAGTCTTTTTTTTTCCTTTTTGTTTCCCTCTCTCATTCCCCAAACTGTGCCTGTTTTGGATTATATTTTGCTCTGAAGCATAGGTGCAGGCTGCTCAGCTGCTGTCCCAGTTTACCGGTGCTTTGAGCCTCACGGGAACAACCTGTCTCCAAAGTCACCGGAGCATCTCACAAAGCCGTAGGCACTGGCGATGCGAAGTGCGTGGTGGTTCGGGGCGGCGTGCTCAGATCCCAGATGGTCCTGGCGTGAGTCAAACCAAACAATACATGTTTTTCCCCTCTCCAAACAGTAAATTTGAAAAACTTCTCCAGCCTTGCAGGGAGATTTGATTTCTTTTATTTCTTCTATAGTGCTGTGGTGCTTTTGGGAAAGAGGCAGGTCCTCCAAAACCGCCTCCCTCCTCTGTTCTTCTCCTCCATCCCCTTTTAGATCAGATCTAACAACTGTTCCCACCGGCAGGGATGAAGAGCAGCCCAGCACAGTTTGTTCACTTTCTGCCTGAAGAAGCAAGTAGCTGTAGGATGCCAAAACCCGGGCTGTGAGTAATATCGGAGGGATCTGAAGGCATCCCACCACCTGAAACCTTGGGGACTACTGATGTTTTTAATAGCTGGCTACCTCCAAGGGTTCTGGACCACACACCATCCTTTCTCTGCTTGGGACATGTAGATTGTGCATGCACCCACCCCTGCTTCATCCACAAACCCTGCTAAAAACCTTCTCCTTAAAAATCGCTCATTTATGCTGTTTTTTCCTGTCGTACCATTCTCCTCTTGTGAAACCACCCATCCGCTTGACTGTGCTATCAACATTTGTAGCGAAGCATTTGCAATGAGGGATGCCTCGTCCTCCTGGGAAGCAGTCTGTGTACCACCATCCTTCCTCCTCCTCTCACCCCCGGCAACACAGCCCTTGTCGTTAGCACTGTCCACGGTGGAATAACCTGAGTCTGGCTGAGGTGGGTGAGAAATACCAGATCTTGGCCTGGAAAACCACAGGGACTCGAATTTACTGATTTCAGGTATTAAATTTAGCCTCCAGATCCTGAAAACCTTTGATATGAATTGCATTTGTGGCTTCATTTGGACACGGTTCTCTTCATCATGACTATGAATGACAGTGTAACAGGTTTTCGGGCTGGTTATCAAATTCTGCCTTTCCCAGGAGGAGGTTGCATTTTCACGATTTAGGGAGGCAGTTTTGAAAACACTGGTGGTGGAGCGGATTGCTCCATGGTGGTCATTTCTGCTGTGCTTTGGGATTCCCTTCTGGTGGAATGCCATGAGGGACATCGCTAAAGTCCCTCAAGACAAGAAGGGCTTTTAATAGGGAGCTTTCCTTAGGCTCAGCTTGTCATCACCGCTGATCTGTCCTTCCAGGATTTGGTCTCCCTTCCGAAGATGACTGATGATTAGGTGCTCCACAAAGCTGAGCAAGAAGGAGGAGGATGTAAAAACTCCTGGCTTACCACCAAACAAACCTGGCAGAAGCACCTTGTTCCTCCTTGTGAAGCATCTGACAGAAGTACTGACAGCAACAGCCATGGACCTGGGCTCTATCCCTTGATTTTTTCTGGCCATAGGCAGATGTCCTGTTGCAGCTGGGAACATCTGAGCTCCTTGTGATCATAAATGGGGAGTCTTCATTGCTCAGATCAAGAGTTTCTTGAGATTGGCAGGAGAAAATTAAAAGTGTGATGATTTTAACTCCCCTAAACAGGACGTTCGAATGGGGCAGAACGGAGCAGGTACAGGGTGAGCCATGCAGGAGGTGATGGACTAACTGGACAAGCTTGGTGCTATGGTAGGAGTTTCGGCCCAGGAGTTATAGGGTGTGATGAGCTTGCCCAGGTGTTTCCCTGCTTTTAAAGCCTTGTGCAGCCATCGCTTTTCTCATTTTCTCACCAGTGAGCTCCGAAGTGGCAAAATGGAGCTGAAAGCCCCATTGTCTCTTCTTTTCAGTCACCCAGTCCCTTCTTAATGCCGTAATATAACACTCTGCAATGTCTGTCACAAGAGATTACTGCTGTGTGATGCCACTATGTTGTCATGTGTGGTAACTCTTTATGCAACAGATTAAATTAAGAGTAACATCCCTATCACTGCTTCTGCTCTGCCTTCTCATCTGCTAGGCAAACATCCATCCATGAGTCCATTTTTCCTTCACCTTAATTAGAAAATGCATATATTGTCCGTGGCAAAACGTCAGGAATTTCTGCTTGTTCTCCAGGATTGATTATATTTGTAGGGTCCACGCACTGCTGCATTGAGCCACGCTGCTGGGGTGGTGGAGTGTGTTTTACAAGGGTTGGGGGCGAAAAGGCTGAAAGCTGGACCTGTGGGATTGACCCACGCAGTTGTAGGGGATTTCAGCTTTCGTTTTAGAGCTGACACGTAAATATGCTGTCCTATATGTCAGTATAAAAGCTGCTGGGCAGTGGTTAGAGGGTACGGAGCAGAGCTGTCTCCACCAGCTAACAGCTTACACTGCTGCCAGATGGGCACGGCTGGGAGAGACTGGTTGAGAGGAGAGACAGATGGCAGGATGGGACCGACCAGGTTACAGCTCAGATGTGCAGGGACACGGCGCTGTCTCATGAGGCTGCAGATCCTAAACTACAAGCAGGAAAAATGAAAGCCTGCGGAGGGAAGGTAGCATGCAAGCAAGGCAGGTCCTGATACTCTGGATGAAGTTCCTGCTGCTCTCAGGTCCTCTGCAAATCTCCAGCTTGGTCTCACATGCTCAGTAAAGATCAGAGCATCAGTGATTGCTCCTAGGAAGCAGTGGAAGGGGTTAAACTCCATCTGGGGCACCTATGGATCTTCCTTCCTCCAAAATTATTAGCCCCCTATAGAGCAGATCTGCAGGATACCCTGTGTTTTTCACTGGTGGCCCTGGGTAGACCTTCCCAAAAAGGACTTGCGTATACATCTGTGTGTGTACGTGTGCATGCTTCCATAACTGAGTGATTTCATTATCTCTCTAGCTAATTAAAAGGCTGTTTGTGTCAGTTTGCATTCAGCTGCAGCAAATTCACTGCTACCTTTATGGATCATTTTTCCCTCCTTGTTTATCTGGTTGGCGAACCCAGTACGGCTTTGAACCGATCAAATTCATGCTCCAAGTACCCAGAGAAGCTAATGAAATTACACTGGAGGATGTAACCTGCCCAACATTAAATGCAGAGAATTGCAGCTCTTCCTGGTAGAGTGTTGAACAAACACAAAAGTAAAGATAATAAACAGGCAGCACGTTTCTGGTTCCCATATAGCCTATGAAGCCTGGCCCAAGGATAACCCTGCAGATGAGTATAACCAGAAACTCACCTGGTCCAGCTGTGCCTGCTCAGTATTTGTGGAAATAAATCAAGTCCCACTGCATATTCCTGTCCCTGCTGGAATATCCAGCATCTCTGGTTGTCTGTGTCCTCTCGGGCTGTGTCTGGCACCCATCCTGCGCCTTCGGGTGGGTGATGTTCACGGATGAGTTCGGTGCCTTAGGGAGAAACAGTGACATGAAAACGATGCCATGTTTATTTGCTGAGCAGATGAGAACATGACTGAAGTTGGCTTAATCTTGTAGTATTCCTATTTCCTTGGCTTCAAATGAACCAAGTGATTTTTATCTGACAGACAAGAGGGCCACGTGTCAGTGACTTGCTGCGTGTCAAGCATGCTGAGACTCTTGGGTGGCTGATACTAGCGTGGAAGCTATTATAATTTATGGCTCTGTGTAGTTATTGGGCCTCAGAAATGTGAATAAACTACTTTTCTTTTGCATGGCTCACCCCCTTCACCTGCACTCTGACTGCTAATCCGTCTTCACCAGGATTGCTTGTTATATTGCAAAGCCCTGAGCAGCTTCCAAGTGGAGCCATTATAAGATATTAAATCTGGCAACGCAACTCTTTTTCAACTCTTTTTCTTCCTCCTCTAGAGACAGACGTCCCAATCAAGTGAGAGCAGAATCCCTAAAAGACCGGGATTTATTTTGCTTGGTGCTGGACTCCTCTGAGACAAGGACTTTGCAGAGCCCAGTAATTTGCAATTTGCCGTGGAGAGAAACGCTGGCTTTCTTCCCGCGGGAGCCCAGCGATCCGAGCAGTCCTGGGCATTACTTTGTCTAGCACACGCAGCCTCTGACCCTAATCGGGGTCGTGATTTATAGGATCATGCAAGTCCCCTGATTTAGAGAGCAGCTGTCTGGGAGCTTGTTGCAGACCTTGCAGTTCAGGGCTGGCTTTCCTCCCGTTGCCTTTATACAGGATTTACTAGGCTGGGCTGAGCTGGCTCTAATAAAGATAGAGACAGGGTCTTGAAATCACATTCAAACATCATTTGTATGTGGGTGGACGGATGGATGGATGGATGGATGGATGGATGGATGGAGTAAAGTAAATAATTCACTCACTGCCTCCCTTGGATTTTGTTGTTATCCCAAACTCATGCCTTTAAGAGAGGTGCTCATAAAATGTCGGATGGTGTCTGCATGTGGATATAATTAAAATCCAAGCATGAACACACAATTATTTGAAACTTGTTTCTTCCAACTTCCAAGCCCTGTGAGGCCAGGCAGCAGGCCTAGCGAGATCTGAGTTTAAGTGCTGATTCACTGTATCATGAGTTCCTGGCAGGTTATTATTAATTTTAATGACTTTTGTTTTCCTAGAGGAAGCCTGAGTGGGTTTTGGCAGTTATGAACACTACCTACAGCAGCCTGGGTGTACAGATCCTGGCAGCGGAGGAGAAGGGAGATGCATGGACAGATGACAAAAGCCAAGCAGAAAAACTGTCTGAGCCTGCAGGATGAAATGGTTACGGTGAATCCCTTCTCTGCAGGTCCAACGGAGACCAGATCTTTCTTCAGGATCCAGGTATCGCCAGCAGAAGTTGAAAATACGGCTGAGATTTCTGCACAAGCCTACCATTGAACTTCAAAGAGCGCATGAGGATTTGTCAAGCACCCGGGTGGTGAGATAGGAATCAGAGATGCCTGAGGAGTGTACAAGAGGCAAGCTAGCCAGGATGGTTGTCTTCATTAACCACCGTGACGAGGCTAAAAAGACTTGCAGGTTGGGACACGGACCCGGCTCGCGGCGGTGCAAGATGGGCTCGACGGACATTGCATCGCGCTGAGGGTGTTTTTGGTTTCTACCTTCAGGTATCCGAAATCAAACTGAAGATCCCAGCCAAGCATTTGCCACGCAGTGATGGATCGTTTGCCGCTCGGGCGCTCGTGCTTCCTTGGCAAAGCCTCGGTTAGTGCAGTTAGCAGAGACAGGAGCAGATCTGAACCTCAGAAGCTCTGGTCTGAACTTGTCCACTCAAAGCAGAGCTGCTCCACGTTATCCTCACCTTTGCCATCAGCCCAGGGCTCTCTGCGGCACCGTCGTTGTAGGGAAGTAGTTTAGGGCTGAGAGCCAGCGAATCTCTGCAGAAAGATGGCCCCGAAAGGGAGCTGAACTCAAGGAGAAAGAATAAACCTCAACGCTCTTGGGATGTCCTCAGGATGGGGTGATTTGAACCCCAAACCAACATCCCCCTTTTCTCACAGCCAGGCAGTACAGTGGGCTGGAGTGGAAGGCAAAGCATCTATGAGGAATGTGTAGAGGTGACAACCAGCCAACACAGCAGGACTGTGAATTATCCGTGCTAACGCTGTTAACTCCCGTGCAAACGAGGCAAGAATCCAACGTCCTGTTAAAAGCAGAGCATCAGAACTAAATCCTGAATTACTTAACCTGCATGTAAAAGGAATTTGCCCCATCTTTCCAGGCTGTACAAGGCATTTACATGTCTTGGTGGGAATGAAAGGGTTCATCGTGATCTGTGGGATGCTGTGAGACAAGGCATAGCCAGGTTGTCCCTCCTGGCTGGGTACTTGAAGGTACGGACAAGGTACCTGCGTGCTGTTTTGCAGGAATAGCTGTAATGAATCATCTTCAAAGTGAATGAACCAAAGTGGAGAACAACTGTCTTCTACATTGTCCTTCTGTTGTACAGCACAACCCATCAGAAATTCATTCCCAAGTGGAGGGATGCAGCCCAGACTCTCCTGCTTCAAGAGAATGGTGTCCCTCTTGACGTGAACTGGAGATGGATGTGCAGGAGTCACCAGGATGGCTCAGATCAGCCACCGCGGAGGTCCAGGACAATGTGGCAGAGAGAAGAAGAGATGCAAGATGAACTTTTTCTTTTTTGAGTTTTCATTGCAAACCAGAAACCGCTTCCCCCTTCCTCTCCCTGGGAAAGCTAGAAGCCCCTAGACTTGGCAGCTGCTCATAAACTCTCCCAAAAAGCCTGGTCTCACCGTGCAGAAACATCACCCATAGCTTCAAGGTAGACTCACTATGGGTGTCAGGTGCAAAGCTGAACAAATCATTCAGGTGAACCAGGGTTTTTCAGAAGCAAGCCCATGATATTTCCAACCAGCCCAACCACTTACTGGCTGGATAGCCCAAACTGACTCCCCTGGGTCACGTCTCTTCTGGCTCAGCCCGCGGCGTTTGCCGTGGCTGTCGGGCACGATGAGTCATTACTGCTCGGCTTTGCTCCTGCAGCTGAAAATCTATCCCGCAAAACTGAAATACGTGTCCAGTCTTACAGCATGGGTTGTTCTGTCCTGCAGCAAAACGCATTCCCACCACCTCTGCACCCTGCAAGCATGTCTGTGCCACTGCTCGTGATTCAAGGATGGGGAAAAGCTTCTCTAATCCCGAGGGGGTTGTAGGAGATCAATGCCAAAAGTGAGTTTCTGACTGTATTTGACGTGCTGTGCCCTGTGGCCTGGCAGAGACATACCTGATTGCTTTACCTTGTTGGGCTTGTTTATCCTGTCACAGCAGTAGAGAAGCTGGTGGTGTGTTGTTCTTGTTTCTTTGTCTTTCTTTCTTTTTTTCTTTTTTTTTACCTTGAATTTTGCAAGCATTAAAGGCTTCATAATGGTTGAACAACTTGAAATTGGATTTTCAATCCCTGCAAAGCTCCTGCAGAGGTATGGCTCCAGCAGAGATGATTTTAGCCTCCAACTAGTCTAGCAATGAAAGCTCAGTTCCCACCCAGCCGCAGCAGGTCACTCAGCGCTAATCCTTTAAAGCATTTGGGTACAAAATTTCTAAGGGAATCCATGAGAGCTTGAAGTTTAAATAAATTTGGTATTTGTTTCAAACACCTTTGAGCCAACTCTGTAAGGTGGGGGTGACAGCATCTCTACCACATCTGTGTTGGGAAGATGAATCCAGCACATTACAAGGACCTCAGCAATATCAGAGTCATAAATATGAGTTGCTTTTCACTGCATCTTTAGTTTTCAGTCCTGCCTCCTGCAGTGATTTATTCCAGGGGAGTGTTGTGCTTTGGAAATAAGGCTGAAATACTAAAAAAAAAAAAAATAATGGGCCTAGAAGCTTAGGTGTGTATTAACTTTTTTTCTAGATGCAATATCCAGCATCAATATTAGGGCAGTCCTCTTCAAGCAGTGTGTTACGGTAAGTGTCTCCACTTTCCTCCTCCCTAGCTGCACTAAGGATGCCATTCAGCACACTAAAATGAATAAGTTATAGGTGTATTTATTCAGCACAGCATCTGTTTAGTCTGCAGATGATCTAAGACATTCATCAAGTTAGTGAAACTCATATTACCCTGTGCCGACAAGCTGAATTACACGGCGGGAGAATTCGGGCAGAATCCTAAAGAGTTTGTGCATTTCCATCCCACTTAAGTCTGGCCACAGACTCAGCCATCCAGAAGGCATCCCTAGAGCTGTGCTCAGCTCTTGGCTGGAAGGATAATAATTTTCATGGGGAGGAGGAAATATCATTTTTTCCTAATATAAATCAGGAAAAAAAATAGGATTGGCTCCTCAGGGCTTTTGCACATGCTGTGGGGAGCTTAGGGGAGCGAGCGAACGTTATTTCAATCCTGCTGTTTGCAGCTGGCATCGCTCAAGGTCCACAGTGAGACCAAACAGTAAATAGAGGAATAACCAATATGTCACAGCACTGCCGTTTAGTTCATTTTGTGCTTTACCGAGTCGATAGCTGTTAAGGTACCTCCCAAGAGAGAGAAATGGAGAAAGAGCTTGATCCTCTGCTCAGAGCAAACCTCCCAGCGCTATGATCTGCAAATACCCAGAGATTTTGGGTGTGTATTTGCTGTACACGTTTCAGAGAGGGGCCCCGGGACCTGAGCTAGGGCCTCCTGCAGGAAAAAGAAACGGCCAGGTCGATGCTCTGTGGATCACCAGTGATTTAATTCGACCTGCCTGTTGGTACTGAGAGCCGTGTGAAGGAGCGGTCCCACGGGCCACCATGGTTTCGTCTCACTAGAAACTGCACTTGCAGCTTCTCCTCCAGGTTCGTGAGTCCCTGTCTCGGCTGGAAATGCCTTTTCTCCATGGAGGTGGAGACCCCTGTCGCAACTGTCATGATCGCTCCCCAGGGATCCCAGCCCAAGGATCCCAGCCCGGCACCTGGACCCGGAGCATGAGAGTTCGTGTTGCAGGCAAGACGTGGCATGAAGCATCACTGAACGGCTTCTGCTGCACGGTCAGCCCTTCCCCAGGAGAAAGCCTCCTTAAATATGCACCTCAAAATAAACACAAGAACCAAACTCAGTGTAGCCACCTCCTTTTGTAAGTCCCAGATTTCACCAGTGGTTCAGAAACAACCTTGAGAGTCAACCTGACCTTACAGTGATGTCTGCCTACAAATTTAGGGTGGTGAGCCATTGGCTTTCACAATTATTTCTTTGCTTTACCAATGACAAGGTGTTTCCTACCCAGAAATACGGCAAGCATCAGATCATGTCCATCCAGTACCATGTTTCTAGACATCTGGCTGAAATGCGTACGTCTGCATTCCTCTAGAAGATCTGCTCACTGACACCAAGTCACCGTGACCATTTCTGGAGAGGATGGTCACCATGTCGTGACGCTGGATTTTGCTGTGCAAGTGGAATGGCTTAGTTATATCTATTCCAGCACCAAATTTTGGGACTTAGTCTAACTGTGTGCCAGAGGAGTGCCCTAGAGAATCTGTCTCAACCTTGTCAGCCCCGACACCTCAGAGGTCTGTCCAAAAGGGTATGACACAATACAGGGACACTGCAGAAGCGATAAAAAAATAGATAAGCTGTTTTATTGTGAGGTTTCAGGGGACATAGCTGCTTTTCTGCATCGCTTTCAAATCCAGCCAAGCCACAAAATATCTACAGCGGGTTTTCTTACAGGGAAGAGGCTGGAAGCACAGTGCCCACCTCGGTGACCTTCTGCACCAGACCTGGAGGTGAGAGCCCTCCACCAGGTGCAGTGACCTGTAGTGGAACCAGAGCACGTGTGGTCGGAGGCATCTCGATGAACAGAACCGGTGCTGGAATATCCCCACCCAGCCCTCAGCAACCTGTCCAGGTAGTGAATCACCTTTTCCATTTAAAAAATATGTTTAAAGCCCTTTTTATTTCCCATATAAATATTGCTTCGTTAGCTTCTGACTATCGGGTGTTGGTTATATCTTTCTCTGAGATATGTAATAGCAAAGATCTGCCGCGCAGGTAATTCGTACGTCTAACCCAATGCAGCGTTTCTGCAGTGGCTATGTCTGCCATACCAAAATTTATATCCCTTCCGAGGAAGTTTTGAAGAAAATAACCTCGTGATGTGAGTTCATTCTGCTGTAGATGGGCATGCTCTTCTCCAAGGCAATCTCTTGAGAATCTCCTTTTGCCATCCGGGGTCAGACTCACCCTTTTGCCTTTTCACTGTAACTGGGTGATTTTTTGGCGTGGGGTGGAGGAAGGAAAAATGCTTTTCACACGTAGCAGAAAGAATTAATCACTGAATGCTCACTGTCTGCTGCGAGGCCCCGATGTCGCCGTCCTCCAGAAATGACCATGTGTTGCTTTGAGGATGCAGCCATCACGGGACGGTGATTTCGCCCCAGGGACCTCTCCTGCTGCACCTGTATTTCGCTGGCGGTGGTGATTCCTTCGCACAGACTCCTTATCCCTCGACTTAATTTGGGAGCTTCCCATCTGTGATGGCCCCCTCTGGTATTTTTGAGGATGGCATCGATATTTCTCCGCTCAGTCCAGAAAGAACTCTTCAGCCAGTTTCCAAGCTCCCACTCATGGGAGGCTTTGGAGAAAAGGCACTTTGCATGTGCCTGTTGCAGAGACGGACACTGGCTAACGGGACCAGTCCCTGGTCCAGTGCAACCATTTGTGCATTCCTAAGAGTAAATCACTGATCCCACATTACACCAAATTACTGAATTTTAAGGTACTGAGTGACACAACAGCCCCTGTGTTTTCTACCCCCAGAAGCAAGCTCCGTGTCCATGCAGAAGCCAGGAGGGCAATTATTTTCTATAGAGTTTCCAGCCCTGGCACTATGGCTTAGGGTTCTTTTCAGGATCTGGCTTCATCCCACGCTGTGGGTGAAAGCAAATGTCAGGTTTTGCCTGGAGGTAAAGGAAAGGGATGGTGTGAGCCAGCAAAACTCTGCAGACCCAGAAGGAAGAAGCTGCTGCAGTTAAAAACAGGAACATGGTGGTACATTTTGCTACTTTCCCAGCTAAGCAACAGCGATAGGATGAAAAGCAACAGTCATAGGAGACAAAGCACCAGCCAGGATATATTTTCTCTTTGGCTTTGTACCTTTATTGTGTATTTGCTGCCTCCTGGTGCCTGCGAAGCAAGGAGCCGGAGCAGGATTTCTCTGCGCAGGCAGTTCTGGCACCACAGCAGCAAAAGCGAGAGGCACAAAGCCGCTGGAGATGTGGAAACATCAGTTCATGACCCAACGCACATCCAGGCTCAAATATTTTATGCTATTTGATAGCATGTTTGGGCCAGCCTCCGTTGTTGATGCTTTTAGGTAAGTGGGAGCTTACCCACCTATGCACATATGGGTACACCTACAGAGAAGGGATTTTTTTTATAAATTCAGATAGTGGGAGGTAAAAACCTTCCCGGTGCAGAAAATTTCCTATATAAGCAAAGTTCTCTCAGGTGTGTAAATATTGCTGAGGTGTTCTTTAAGTTAATAACAATGTGATATAGTTAAGTTAATAAGAATGTTAATTCCAGAAACCTTTTGTAGCCCACCTAGGGAGAAAACATACCCAGCTCAAGTGAGGGTTTTGCACATGCAATGGGCACTCGAGTCTTATCCCGCTGACTTGTCGTCTGCCCTTTCCTATGCTTTGGCTGAATCTTCTTCAGATTATAAACATGGTCAAGGAATGACCAGTCACCAGCTTCAAAACTCCTGATATTTAAAAGGCGCATCCCCAGCGGTGTGGGTTTTGTGCTTGACATTTATATCCATGCTCAAGCAGAGCAGCGTGTGGCTTTGCGGATGGGCGCCGACTCGTCGGGTCGTGTTGCAGCAGCGTTAACAGAGAAACTTAATGCACTGCAGAATAGAAAATATCAATTCAGAGAGAAAAGAAATTTTGCCTCCTGTTAAATGGAGGAACAGCCAGCCCGGTGTAATCTGCTCCTGAAGCCTCCTCGCATCCTCTGTGCCCGCTCTCCAAAGCCCCATCATGCCACTGGGTTGTCCTCACCTCTCACTGCCTTGATCCTCTCTCTGTGGCCGGGAGATGGTTCATGGTTTTCTCTTGGGACTTCTTCCTAAAAAAATCTTTACATGTATTACACATTTTTTCCTCTTTTTTTTTTCTTTTTTTTTTTTTTTTTCCCCAAATCCAAGGAAAGTTCTCTAACTGCTTTTGAATACTGGGAGGAACTGGGGGATGCTTTTTGTGGCTGTTTGATTGCAGGAAGGTTTACAATGCAATTGCAATGCTAGCAACGTGCTCTTTCACAGTTTTAACTCTTCTGCATCAAGAGCTTTACAAAGGCTGATGCATCTTCTTTACATTTTATGATGGGATAAGTGAGGTATGGCAATTTCATGACTTTTTCCCTGAAATGAGATGTTAGCAGTGAGATCTTCCAATATGAAACTAGAAAGACTAGATATAAGGAAGAAATGTTTTACAACGAGGGTGGTGAAACCCTGGCACAGGTTGCCCAGAGAGGTGGTCGATGCCCCATCCCTGGAAACATTCCAGGTCAGGTTGGACGGGGCTCTGAGCAACCTGATCGAGTTGAAGATGTCCCTGCTCATTGCAGAGGGGTTGAACTGGATGATCTTTAAAGGTCCTTTCCAACCCAAACTACTCTGTGATTCTATGATACTATGAAACCATTCATTTTATATTTCTGGTTCATCTCTTAAATCCATGACAGCAAAGTTATCTTGATGAACTCTGGCCAAGGCTTCTTCCAGATGGCACAGCAAAGGCAAAGCTCCAGGCTTTAGAAACTCAAAGGGTTTCCTAAGTCAGTGGATGCTTTTACACCAAGTGACCTCACTTGCTCTAACTAGCTCATCCTAAAGCTCTCCTGGAGACATGGATGCTGTGCCTTCTTCTTCATGGAGAAGGTCAGTTGCAATGACATGGTTGAGAGGAAAGACATGGACGAGAGGAAATGGCCTCAAGTTGCAGCAGGGGAGGTTTAGATTGAAAATTTCTTTACTGAAAGGGTTGTCAGGCATTGGAACAGGCTGCCCAGGGAAGTGGCGGTGTCACCATCCCTGGAAGTGTTAAAAAACCAAAAGCATGGACAAGGCACTTCAGGACATGGTTTAGTGGGCATGGTGGTGTTGGGTTGATGGTTGGACTTGATCGTAAAGATCTTTTCCAACCTAAACGATTCTACGATTCTAAGTAAAGCCTGCTTGGCTCTAGCTGTCACAAGGAGACTTTGGATGACACATAGCGCACGCTTACTGCCCGTGGAAATGCTGCAGAGGTAAGGGTAAGGGATGTGTTAAAAAAGAAAATATTTTCATGAAATGTCCTCTTTCCCAAGCTTTTATCTGAAGGTACATTTTGCAGGCTTTTAGTTTCATAGCAAGTTTTGAGCTGTTGGGGTTTTGTAGTGAGCTAAAATTTCAAAAGAGATTTCCAAGATGTTGTCATAGTTTTAATGGAAGGGAAAAAAATGCTGTGATTTGCACTGAAAGTAGACATAAAATCCCCAAGGAGACAGGGCAGAGGCAGGTACCTCCGCACTGAATATCAGCGCCATGTGAACATTGCCCTTCCTCACCCACGGGGCTTACACACAGCTCTGTGACAACAAAAGCTATCTCCGATGAGCCACCTGATTGTAAAAACATCCCTTTTGACAAAAAAGAGGGTATTTGGCCTTCGCAAGATATCATACCATTTGCCTTCAGAGCAGTTCAAAGCCGTCAGCCGGCGGCAGGCGAAGGGCTGTGCCTTGCGAGTGTGTTTGCTAATGAGATCAGTGGTTCATTTTCATTTAATGGGCTGCAAGAGAGCACTTTGCTGAAGGGCTGTGCTTGAAATTAGAGTTGCCAGGAGGCCGTGGCGTAAAAGCCCAACTCCTTTGTTTCCGATGTGGGCGACAGCCATAAATTGCCATTTAACTTGACAGCTCGGTTCCTATTGTTCGCTTTTTAAAGATCAAGCAAGGTAAAGCGCTAGATGAAAAGCTCAGGATAACACAAGGGAGAAGGCAGACAAGGTCAAAGTCAAGGTCAAAGACGGGAGATTCCTCACGCCCTTCTCTTGACAATAGGGCAATTTTATTTCTGTGCTGTCGGCGGAGGACACTGTTTTCTATTCTAATTTTAGCTTCCTTTTAGCTAGTAAACAGTGAATATGATTGTGCTGGCTAAACAGGAATTGTAGTCACACAAACCCCAATTGCATTTTGCAGATACTTCCTACTCAATGCACAATCCTATTTCCTCACGTTATTATTTTACAGTTAGGAAAATGAGCAGCAATGAAATCTCATTTTGTATCACCGGACCTCAGACCTTCTCTTGTTTTCTTATATTGCCCGTGCAGCATGGAGGAGCATCACGCTGTTTGTGTGGAAAAAAGCACGAAGGGCTTTGCGGACTTTTCCGCAGATGCTATCTCACTGATTATCCCGGGCAGGTTCCCCCCTTCCTCCCTTTTTAACTCTCGTCTCGCTTTTATGCAGTCCCCTCCTCTGCATAAAGCGCTCCTCCGCTCGAAATCTCTCCCAGCTGGTCGGGGAATAGTTTCTGCTCATTGTCCCCAGATCTGCCATGCAAATGCAGCATCTCTGCTGTGCCAGGCGAGCAGCACGCTCCTCCTTCCCCTCGCCCAGCGCTCTCTAGAAAACAGAATATTTCGAAGGTATGTTGAAGACAGTAATCTGGCCATTTTTCTGACTCTGGGGCAAGAATGGATCATTTCTAATTGTCCGTGTTTGCATCTTAAGTGCCCTGTGTTGTGCAGGAAGACATCAGATTTCCTTAATTTTTTCTGTTGAGGAAAAAAGCTTTTCCTTTGTCTCCCCTAGAACAAAGAAATGCGAACATGCTATTTAAACAGTGAGGGCTAAGCCCATCCCCAGGGTAAAGGCGCTGCCTTAATGGGGTTACATGCAGAAGAAATTTGGCTCGGAGTGTGTAATCACTGCCTGAATTAATGAAAAAAGGGTTTCTTTGGAATAGGCTGAATAGCCCAGCTGCAGCAATTATCTCGTCACTCATCAGAATGACGACAAAATTAGTTCCAGATATAAAACCGGACAACGGAGGCGAGACACCTAGCGTGTATTTATTTTCCCAGTTAATGACACTTGAGGCTGCCTTTCTGTCCCCATATGTTTCGTGCAGCCTGTGCCGCACGCTTGCGGCTCACAGCAAAGCCCCGGGGGTCCACGCGACGCGAGATGGGGACGTGGACGTCGGGTTGTGCAAAAATCGGCTCCTTTTTCAGGAATCTGCTGCAGGTCCATCTCAGCAATCCTGGCCGGTCCCCAGCTCATGACCTCTGCAGGCAGGTCCTGCCTTTAAAATGGAGACCCCAGCCTGGCTGAGCCCCATCGTCGTGCTCATTGCTGGGGATACAGGGAGCAGCATCGTCACGCCGACCGCGACGTGCACGGATCTTTATCCATCCGTCGGGGACCCACATCTCTCTTGTGGCTTCTAGGTGCCACATGGTGCCAGGAACAGCCAAGACGGGCAATTGGTTTCTTGGGGAAACCAAACACGGGGCTTTTCCCCAGTCGCTGTTTGTGAACCGGGGGGCTGAGCCTGCTGCTTTGGTTATCATCTCTTCCTAAAACGCTGGGACTCAGCCGGTTTGCGTGGCTGTGATTCATGTCTTGTGGTGAGTGTTGAAGCAAAGAAGTCCAGTTTAGGGTGAAGTGGGAACGGGGACATCATTTGCTAATACTAGCTCTGTGCATTGGCTTACGGCTACTGCCCAAATTCCCCGTGGGTCTTGGAACCAACAGATAATCGCAAAGGGTTCATGCTCTACCCTTTGTGAGTGAAGAAGGAGAAAAACTGCTGTACAGTAAGACTAAGAAATTTCGTTACATATTTAGCAGGATTATGGACTAAACACCCCTTCTGCACTGCCTGCTCAGGACTATTGGCAGGAAGCTTTAACACTGGGGGAACTGGCAGCAGAACTGCCCCTGGAAAGACCGGAGCTGCAAAAAACCATTTTTGACTCAAGGGAGCAAACCATAGAGGTCCAACAGGGAAACGTAGCATATGGGGCACTGTTTTCCACCTAAAATCTCTTACCAGCCCTTCTGTTGGAGCACCCAGTGTCTTTTGCACAGGAGCATCAGGACTCTCACATCCCTGCTATGCTCTCATGAGCCTGCGATCACGGATTTTGCTTCCAAACCCACCTGATAGTGTATCTGTGATCTGGCACACAGGCATCCTCTTCCTTTCTATCCTCCCAGCCTGACTTTAACATGTCCACATAATCTTGGCCAGGTTTTTCCCCAAGGTTGGTGCAGGGTGACCCCAATAGGTTCTTTGACACCACAAATCTCCCTTACATGTTCAGTACTTGCATAGGCAGCTCCAAGCCTAAAATAGCTAATAAAGGCTGTATTCTGTGTTTGGGGGACTTTTAGCTGGCAGACACGTGCTGGCATGTTGCACCTCAGATACAGCTGCATTGGGTGGTGGGGGAAAAAAGACTGGTAGATTAATTTTGTGTTTTCATTTAAAATATCTGCAGGAATGAAAGCTTTTACATCAGGAAAGATTATAATAGCTGCAGTTGACTCACTGCAATCTCCCATTGAAGGAGGCTTATAGGATGCCAGGAAGAAAAGCATGTGATTTTTTTTGAAAAGGGGTTTTTTTCTCTCCTGGTATTTGAAGGCATGCAGAGCCTTTGCTTAAATGAGAGCTGTGATTTCAGTTTTGCTTGTGTGCCCTGCATCCCTGCACGAGCAGTTACCAGAGACCATTTTGTGTATTGTGTTTCCAGCCGACAAGCAGAGCTACATAAATAACCCAGCTGCTGCTACCGGGTGTCACACATGACTTCCAAGAAAGGGCTGACAATGCCCCTTCCCCAAGGAAAGCTGGCAAATGTGAACCGAAGCGGTGGGAAACCCCCTTGGGAAGAGGCTGCCCAGCTGGCTCAGCGCTGCGTTTCTCAGGGAACGGGAAAACCAGTCGCCTTCTTTCCAGGCCGCCCGTCAAACCGGGTGACCTTAGGTGACAATGACAAGCGTATCTGTTCCGTGGGATTTAACCGCCCCTCTCGGATCGCATGTGGGCGATCAGATGGGTGCCGTCTTTGGGGTGAAATACAAAAAGACATCACTGTGTGGTTAAAGAACTGGTGGCACCACTTTGCAGCAAGCCCATTAGCCATTTGCCAGCTGACTGAGCTTTGGGAAGCTTTCTATGCCTGTGCACCAGGTATTTTAAACTATCTGCTCCTGTCTTAGTATTATTACTAGTAATAATAATCAATAAATTAAGGCCTATGGGATTCCCCACTGAGATATCGCTCCATTACAAATACCTGCTGAGAAAGCTGTTCCTGCTCAAATCGCTGTCCCACTGGCTGGAACAGCCCTCGGGGTAGAGAGAAAGTTGTAAATCATGGTCTTGTAGAGGCTGGTGCCGGTTTAGTGCAAGGGATAAAGAGCCCACAAAGGCTTTTGTGCTCCGGGTTGGAGTGACACAATTCCTGCCCATGCCCAGGGATGAGAAATCAGGGCTGCCATCCCTATCCAATCAGGATTTTTTTTCTTGTGAAAGACACGGGTTTGATCTTTGAACTTGGCCCATGGTGTGCGCGACAACACGGTGAGGTTAGCAAAGGTGAAATAATCCAAAATAATCCTCCACCCAAGTGCTTTGTGCTTGTCCTGCAGCATGGACTAGTGTCTCTCCCTGCAGTAATTTGGGAAGAAAACTGATGGGAGCTGCTGAAAGAGGCTGGGGTGATGCAAGACCTGAAGTTTCTTGAGTAATGAAGAAGTTGGCTCCAGCAAAGCCCAACCCCTCCAACGCTCAGCATTCAGTCCTGCCGTGGAGAGCAGCCAAAAAGCAGATTTTGGGCCATTATTTCCTAAGACATGGGGCCAAAGCACAGCTTACAAGGGGCCTCAGCAGCTGCCTCTGCATAATGTCAACGCTGTGCCTTTCCCGTCAGCTCTTCACGGCTGGGTCTTACTTCTAGATGCTTCCCCTTAAGTCTCTTAAGATTCTTTAGCTCATGAAACACAATAAAGGTTGCTCACTGGTATTGGAATAGAGTTTCTCTGAAGCCTGCCCGCCAACTCTGATTTTTGGTGAAGATTTCCCCAGCATGTTAAGCAACAGGCTGTAGCGTTTCACTTTCCAGCTGTCACTGTCCTAGAGGTAGGGAGAGAAGAGTTTCTTAGTAAACCAAGATTTACGGCCGGTTATGCCTGTGTGCTTTCCCAAGCTGTGTATTTCACAACAATAATTGGGAATGGAGAAGCTCTCAGCAGCTTTCCTTCCCAAGGCTGGGTTTTAGGCTCTGCTTGTTTCATAACTGAGTGGTTTTGGTTTTTCTGCTTGCAGATGCGAGAATGCAGCACGCCGAAGCTCAGCGAATTGACCGAATACAACATTTTTCCCTGCGCGTTCCTTTCCAAATCTCCGTAATCACGTATTTGATTTGCAAAGGATCCTTTTGCTAGTGGCTTCAAAGCTGACCCGGTTGGAGCAAGCCATAAAATGAACTGTGTTCCTCTAATTTGTCTTGGTAACAGGGGGACGCGGCGGCTCGCGAGCCCTGAATGCTGCCACGCAGAGATGCTTGCTGAGCGCATCCCAGCGCGCGCCCGGTAGATCACCAGGATCCATGCCGAACATCAACTCCCTGAATAAATGGCTCGGGAGGACAATGCGTTTGTCCCCATCCGTCACTGAACAAAACCTGGGAGCTGAGCCTGGAGCCGTGCTTTGGCTGCTGGCTTTGTCCCACCCGCGGGTCCCCGCCGGTTCCCACGGCCCCTCTGCCAAACGGGGCTGCGCCTGCAAGCTCAGCCTTCCTCCCTCCGGACTGAGGCAGGAGGGAGGAGGAGGAGGATGGAGTGCTGCTGGTTTTAATAATCATCACCTTCATTTTCACGGATGAGTGAAAACGACTTCAAGTTTTCACAGAGGGTGAAGGCAATTGCTGCTTGGTGTTTTGCTGATCAGACTCTTGGCTTTCCGCTAGGCAAGCCAAATTGGAAAAAAAATAGCTCTACAAATGATCTCATTGCTGTTTCCTTCCCCTGGATCCAACAAGCAGAGCGCGCGCTGAAGTGGTGTGCAAGGTACTGCTTTGTCGGAGATCTGGGAAACTCTGCAGGGAACCTGGTCAGGAGCTGCATTTTGCCGTGAAAGAGGTTCAAAAGGAGACGGAAAGGCAGCTGTGAGACTGCAGGACAGAAATTAGTGATGGAGTCTGAGGACATAAATGTCCTTCTTTGGAGAAAAAGGAGAGAAAGGGATTAAGAGGAGTTAGGTCCCAATTCCCACTGCACTGTTGATGGTGCCTTCATCTTGCAAAGGAGGTGGACAGCACTGGACTGAGCATGGAGGTGGGTGGGAAACCATTGAAGACGTTGGCGACAGCACGACTATCTCACTTAAACGAAATGTTGGCAAAAGGAGATAAAAAGCGTAAGTGGATTTTCCCTTTCTGACATCCCTGGCCTTGCCAGCTCACAACCTTTCTGAGCCAGAAACCATTGCAAGCTGGAAACAGGGAGTCCGAGAGTGCGAAACTCCAGATAAGGAGAAATTCTGGCTGTTTTCTGGGAAAAGTGGTGGGCGAAAGATGGAGGGGAATGGTCTCAGAGAGTAAGAAACAGCTCCTTGGAGTCTGTTTAGGAGAGGAAAACAGAGAGGAGAGGTGCACCACCACAGCATGGCTCATATCTTCACAGAGCCCCTAAGAATTTTTCAGTGATGCAGTGGAGTTAAAGTGAATATAAGCATGCTGACAACTTTGCTTTCTTAGTCACCTTCTGTGGATCCCTTAGGAGGACCCCAGAACTCTCCAGGACCAGCGGCGGAGGATCCATGCCAAACGTGGAGAGGCTCAGAGATGCTCTTCACCTACATATCCAGCCTTTGAAGACATTGCATCGCCTGAAGTTGCAGCCTCTCCCCAGCCTGATGGGTTGAGGCCAACAGGTAGAGACTTGAGAGAGAGCTGGAGAGCTGTAAAATCAGATGCTGTTGGCTTAAATCCTGTTTAAAGAAGTGTATCCCCAGGCAGCGTTGAGAGGAGGCTCCTGGAAGACTGAAGCACTGTGAGGGGAGGCTTTTGAGCCCCGGAGGAAGGGAGATGGGAGAGGTGGGAAGCTGTTCCTGGAGATAATGAGGCACAGGGGAGGCCACACAGCAAGCACTGTAAGTCCTGGCTTCCTCCGTTCATCTGAGGCTGAAACGATTATATCAAAGGGAGGGAAAAAAGATGGATGTAGGGCTGGTTGCCTCCAAGAGCTGGTGGCCACCCAACAGGAGGACAGCTGTAGTGCTGAGTGTGGGTAGGTGCTGGCTACCACCAGGTCCCAGGGAAATCCTTGAGGTTTGGGGTATGGGGCCCAAGGGAGGTTGCACTGTCTCCATCCTTGGAGATTTTCAAGAACAGGCTGAATACAGCGCTGAGCAACCTGTTCTGACCTCATGGCTGACCCTGCTTTGAGCAGGAGGTTGGAGTAGAGACCTCCTGAGGTCCCTTCTAACCTGAATTTCCCTACAGTCCCATGATCCTAAGACATATCCAGGCTATTCCCCCTTTGCAGAGCCTTTCTAGAGCATCCAGGGGGTTAGAGGAGAGAAGCCAGCACATCATCCCAGACAATTATTTCCTTTCTTTCGTCAAACAAGATCCCAAACTGGTAAATCTGATGTTGCCAAACAGCTTTAGAAAATGCTGCTTTTAACTTCCAGGGTCACATGGTGACTGGGTAGATGAGACCTGAGTTTTATTCCATGGAGCTAGACAGAGTAACACCACGGAAATGAAGCTGGTCAGAAATTTAGAAAAGAATAACGTTTATTTTTTTCATCAAGGAGTGTCATACCGTAGCACCTGGAGATGTCCCAGACCGTGCTGAGATTAAGAAGCCACGACGCCATTCTCAGGGACGGTGGTTTGCCCATCTGGCAGCAACATCTCTCTGCTCCAACCACCGTTGAAGAAGTCAAGGGCAACTTCAGCAATGACCACCAACAGCACCGAATTCCCTACTTGCGTGGAGTTAGCAATTGCAAACAGAACATCCAATAAACCCCTTCCAGTTCATAGTCACCCTCAGCCTCATCTCTCTCTTAGCTAAACTCTTCCTTTACAAAGAGCAGTGGCTATAAGAAAAAAAGTCTGGGTAACTCTGGGTCAGCACTGCTATTTTTGCAATACGTTTCCTGTGCTTGCAGGATGTCGGTGTGTCGTGTCTCCATCATCTCCTGCATCTCCACCCTGTGTCCCATGGGCGCATGGTGCCAGATTCACGGTGGTATAGACACGCAGACCTCAGCTTGTTGGAGAACTAACTTGGCTTTTTATTTTCTTTGACGTGGGGGCTGCCTTTTGCAATGAGAATAAAACAATCATTTCAGGGTAGAGGAAATCTTAATATCTCTCCTCCCAAAATAGCACTTGAGAAGAACTTGAGAATCTTTTAGCCTGAAGAACTTGGATAAATGGAGTAGGAGGGTTTTTATCAACATCATAATTTATTATTTAATTTTCCCTCCTGAGGTAAGAAGTGGGAAACTTTTGTTACTGTCTTGTTTTATCCCTGTCTGGTGCTATTCATAAATTTTTTCATGAAGAGCTCTGTAGGCAGCAAGTTTGTTCTCGCTACGAACATCCACTGCTCTCAGGACACTGCCTGGAGGGTGGACTCTGCTGAAACATTTATAAGATCCCATAAAGGCAACAGGATCCCATAAATCTGAACAGAATGGAGGGAAAACAATTCTTATGAAACACAGCAGGGGACTACCTTGTTTGTTTACCACGCAAGCATAGCACACTTCTCTCTGAGAAGTCTCAATTATTTCCTTAAAAGTGCTGTTACAGCGGGAAAATGGCTCCTTGTATTCTTGATGCTACATAGGGATAAGAAAAAAAAAAAAAGCAAGCCCCCAAAAGTGGATCCTTGGCTCATAGGAAGCTGGCAGTGGGATCTGTGTAAGCCATAAAGCTTTTCTGTTTGTTTTTATCTGTAGCCGTTGTGCTGTCACTGCTACCAGTTACCAGCTGCATCTCAGCTGTGCCTGGCACCATAGCGAGAGCCGGAGCCATGCCATGCCATCCTCTGCTTTTATTTCTGGGCTTGCTTCTGCCTGGTCAAACACAAGGGATGGAGACTGGTCTTCCTGCTGGTAATCCGGGGGTTCCACCATCCTGGAAAGTCTTCCCAGATGGCTTGTGGACGGCTCCTTGGCATGCACCGGGACATCAAAGCCTTCCCGCAGCCGACAAACCCAGCAGCCCATGCCTTTCACGGGGAAGGGTTGTGCACGTGCCAGTAGCACGGGATGTATGCATTAATTTTTTAATAAAATGCAGCCTCCAGCCTTCCGAGCAGCCGCCAGCCAAGGGTGAGAAGTTTAGGCATTCCTCACGGGTGGGGGAATGGAGGATCTCTCCAGGTGCACGTCTTGGGGCGAACAACAGCTATTTTTGGCCTCTGTGTGTCCAACGTTGTTTTCTCCATCGGTGCAGCAGGGATTTACTAAAAATAAGGAGGTATTCACGGGAGAGGGTGCGAAGGCAGCTGTTTCCATAGGCAGATGCCAATGTTGAGGTACCCAAGCTGAAAGCACAGTGAGAGAGAGCCCTGTCAGGTCAAGTGAACAGAGACTTAACCCAGATTTGGTGGTTTACTGTTGGACAAGATCTAGGTCAGGAGGACCCACCAAGGAACCTCAGCAGCAGCTTTCCCCCTTTTCCAAAGCGCTCTGCTTTCCTCTTCCTTTCTTTGGTAATTGTTATGGATTTCATTCAGCTTTTTCAGCCTTCAAAACATGGAACAATAGTGGGACAGCGAAGCTCAGGAAGCTGGGGAGCAGGAACAATAGTTGACGCTGTGTCCTTTCCCAGCCATGCTGCCAGACACCCCTTCCCCTTCCACATCCCTCCTTCTCCAGGAAGTCTGACCTCTCTCTTGGGTGTTTTCCAGGCTGTTGATCTGCTTTTCCATCGCCGTGCAGCCAAGGAAAATGCAAGGCTGCAGGTAACAGCCTGGTGCAACGCACCAGTGGTGCAAAATGTCTTTCGTTTTGGCTGAAAGAAGAGCCTTGGGGGCAAAATTGCACTAACTCCTGCCCTGGGAAGACGTTTCCCCTCTCGCCGTAGCCTTGCGGTGTTTCTGGGGATTTGGGCACGTGAACAGCCCTGTGGTGATGGATCATGGCCATCAGGGTCTCGGCTGCGTGCCAAGGAGGAGATGGAAGGAGCCAACACAGCACCCAAAAGTTAAGGATGGCGCTTGTTGCAGGGAAAACACAGTGAGGACGCGCTCTTAGGACACATCCCCTTCCCAACACGAGCGATGGATGCGGAGGGAGCCTGGGAAAGCCTTTCGGAGGCTGGTGGTCCACAGCCGAGGATGGGGGCAACTGGTAGGAGTTCTGCAGGAGACCGTCCCGTTCAGCATACGACAAGAGAGGCAGGAGGGATGCGTTTTAGGGGCTTTCTGGAGGGAAGCCGAGGGTTTTTAGCAATGCTGACAAACACCAAGGTGTCTGTTTTTCCTTTCAGTGCTTCAGTTCCTGCTGCTGATGTTGCCTTAGCACGTCCAGGGGCTCAAAAACCAGGGAGAGCTCGGGATGGAGAAGGTGCCAACTCCCCATCAGCACACAAGACGGGGCTGGGTGGTGCGACCCATGGTTTAGGGACATCTGTACATCGAACCCATCGGGGCTTTATCGGTGAGGCCAGCTAAAATGCTTCCCAGTTGCCCCAGGGCAGCTGGGTCATGGCCCAGTATATTTATCTTGTCTTCTCTGCTCCGCAGCAGTGAGCAAAGTCCAATTTGGTTTGGGGGGAAAAAAAGAAATAACACTTTGGAACGTGTTTGCACCTGCACCGAGTTAAAAGCGAGGTGTGCGTGGGAGCCCTTAATCCCTCCCCGTGTGCCCCCTGTTCGCATTGGGGTCCATTGCAAAGCAAAAAGGGGTTTGCTCTTAGCAGCCCGCGTCTCCGTCGCACCCAAAAGCTGCAGATTTAGGGCTTTATGCCGCGCTTGCCAAACACTAGCGTCATTAAAATACGATGCAGACAAATGGTCTTATCTCTCTCTCCACCTGGGATGAGGAGCCGGGGTGATTAATGGGGACGGCAACGAGCGCAGAGAGCTCCGCCATCACAGATTAACGTTGGTCTTTCTGCCGGGGTGGGGGGGGACAGCACCAGGGGGTGGGATGAGAGCGGCGACAGCAAATTCAAGTTTTCCTTCATGCTTATTCGACCGCTTGTCATGCCACGGGGCAGCTTTCCTTTCTGCCAGGCTATGACGCAGGAGGAGAAGGATGCGTTCCCCGCGGCCGGGGGGGGGGGACGACACGCGTGATTAATAGGTTTCAAGCCGTGTGCCCCGGCACGGTTCGTTAAACCCCGGCTTCAGATCCTTCCCTGCATCGTGTTGACCTCAGTCCTTTAATTAGAGATACTTGGAGGTGTTGGTGTGTGCGGGACCTAAAATCACGGTGCTGGGTGTGCTGCCTCGTTTGGGGTTTTATTTTTTTTTAAATTTTTTTTTTTTTTGCAAGGACGCAACACACAGGCCCAAGGGGATGGTGGGAAGATGCGATAACTGTAAAATGGGAAAGGCTGGGGAAGGGGGGGTCCAAGTCCGGAGCCTGTGGCGAGGCTGGCACCTCCGAGCTGGGCAGGATGGGGCAGGACGGAGGAGGCGAAACTCGGGTCTCTTCCCAGGAGGGGCTGGGGGCTCTACTTCCCCCCCCCCCCCCCCAAATTTCTGGCGTAAAGTGAATAAAAGGGGTCTTTGAGGGTGGTTGTGCCGGTATCGGGAGACAGCAGAGGCTGGGGCAGTGGGCAGATGGGTGATGGTTGGAAAGGGGGGGGTGGTTGGAAAGGGGGGGTGTTTTGGGGGGGGTGGTTGGAAAGAGGGGGTGTTTTGGGGGTGCTGGTAGGAAAGGGGGGTGTTTTGGGGTGCTGGTTGGAAATGGGGGGTGTTTTGGGGAGTGCTGGTTGGAAAGGAGGGGTATTTTGGGGTGCTGTTTGGAAAGGGGGGTGTTTTGGAGGGGTGGTTGGAAAAGGGGTTTTTTTTTGGGGGGTGCTGGTTGGAAAGGGGGGGTGTTTTGGGGGGTGTTGGTTGGAAAGCGGGGGTGTTTTGGGGTGCTGTTTGGAAGGGGGGGTGTTTTGGGGGGGTGGTTGGAAAGGGGGGGTGTTTGGGGTGCTGTTTGGAAAGGGGGGTGTTTTGGAGGGGTGGTTGGAAAAGGGGGGTGTTTTGGGGGGTGCTGGTTGGCAGGGAGGGTGTTTTGGGGGGTGTTGGTTGGAAAGCGGGGGTGTTTTGAGGGGGGGGTAACAAGAGAGGGACCATGTGAGATATCAGGGGTGCTGGTGACTCGCCCCTGAGGGGTGCCCGGCCACGGTCTTGGGGCACAGCGGTGTGGGGAAGGGTTAATTCGGGGGGGGGGGTGTTATGTGAGGGGTACAATGCTGGGGAGGGGAGGGACAGAGGGGGTCCGTGTCACCTCAGGGGGGTCGTGTCACCTCAGGGGGGTTCGTCTCACACAGACCCGCGGGGCTCCGGGGGGGGATCGGACGAGCTCACGCCACGGCGGGCGGGGGGGGTGTGTGTGGGATTAAGGGGTGTGTGCTGTGGTGGGGGGTTGGACGCGCCCATGAGCTGCGGGGCGGGGGGGGGAGGCGTGGAACGGCCGCTGCGCTGGGGGTGTGCGCGCTGGGGGGGGGGTGAGTTGGACGAGCCCATGCCTCGCGGAGGGGGGAGCCATCCATCTCCCCCGCCGCTTTTGCGCTCAGCTGTTGCCGGCGTTTGAAGCCTTCCCGTCCCCGCTCCGTGTAAAATCAGAAAAAGAAGGTCGGCGTTGTGAATCCCGCCCGGCCGGGGGAGGCGAAGATCACAGGCGGGGGACTCGGCCTTCCCCCGGCTCCCCCTACGGCGGGGGAGAGCGGTGGTGCGGCGCGGGGCGGGGCGGGGCGAAGCGGGGCGGGGCGCAACGGCCGCAGTGCTGCCGGCTCCCTCCTCCCCGCCGCATCGCTGTCGCCATGGCGCTGTGTGGCCGCTCCGCTCTCCTCCTGCCGCCCCCGCGCCCCTCGCCGCGCCGCCCCCGGGCCGCCGAGGCTTTCGTCAGGTAACGGAGGGCGAGGGGAAGGGAGTCCGCCGGGGAGGGAAGGGGGGGTGAGGAGCTGACAGGGAGGAGCCGGGCCGGGCTTTGGGTTGAGCTGAGGGGGCAGGTAGGGTGGGGCCGGGCTGGGTTTTGAGGGGCACTGAGGGGGCTGGGGGGGGATGAAGCAGGGTGAGGGCGTTGAAGAGGCTGGGCTGGGGTGTTAGGAGAGGTGGGGGTACTGAGGGGGGGGGGTGATGTAGAGGTTTTGGGGGAGGTGGTGTGGGAGGGGGGGTTTGGGGGGGGTTAAGGGGTTCGGTTGGGGGAGAAACCGGGGTGTTCGGAGAGCTGTGGGAGCTGAAGGTGGCGGTTGGGAGGAAAATAGGGTGTTAAGGGCGTTGGGGTGGGCTGGTGGGAAGGTTGGGGGGGTTAAGGGCTTTGGAGGTGCTGAGGTAGGCTGGGAGAGAGGGGTTGGGGGCATTAAGGAGAGGTTTTGTGGTGTGCAGGGGGTGTTAAGGACTTTAGGGGGGGTATTGCAGGAGGACTTGAAGTCATGAAGGAGGTTGGAATGGTTGTGGGGGGCTGGAGCATTAGGAGCAGCATTTGTGGGGCTGGGGCTGTGGGGAGAAGGGGCAGGGGGGTTAATTTTGCAGGTGGCTACTGGGAGAGAAGTGTTGATGGCCTTGACAGGACGGCAGGCAGGGGCCTGACTTGACCTTGTGGGTGTAGGGATTGGCGAATCCTGAATCCTGCTGGAGGAGGGTGTGTGGGAGGCTGCGATGGACTGGGGACGGGGGGACAAAAAGGGCAGTTTGGGGACCTTGGAGAGGGGCTGGTCTGGAGAGAGTGGGCTTGGGGTAGTGTTACTGTGGGAAGCTAAGCCTGGGTCTGGTTTGGGAGGGGATGCGTGTGGGGCTACCTTGGAAGTAGGGAAAAAGGGCTTGTGAAAGGTAGGAAAGCCGAATTAGGGTAGGGATGGCAGAGATTTGGGAGGAGTTGAGGGATTATGGAGGGAAAGGAGATTGCGTGTTTGTGTGGGCATCTGTTGGGTGGCTTGTGGAGAATTGCTTGAGGGTATGAAGGCAGTAACATTCTCTGAGCTTCAGAAATATTGGGTATAGTGCTTGACAAGAGATGGGGCCTGGGGACATGTTAGATGATAGCGTTGGCTCTATGGGAGCTCGGGTGTCAGCTCAGGTATCGTTAGGTTGCTAGAGCTCTATTTCCTTTTAAAGACTTAAGGTGTACCCATGTGTGGATTAGACTACAGGGTATTATCTGAAGTGTCTGAATAGAGGGAACGGCTTCATGTTGTGCCAGGGGAGGTTTGGATTGGATATTAGGAAAAATTTCTTCACCGAAAGGGTTGTTAAGCATTGGAACAGGCTGCCCAGGGAAGTGGTGGAGTCACCATCCCTGGAGGTATTTAAAAGACATGTAGGTGTAGTGCTTACGGACATGGTTTAGTGGTGGGCTTGGCAGTGTTAGGTTTATGGTTGGACTCGATGATCCTAAGGGTCTTTTCCGACCTAAATGCTTGTATGATTTTATTCTATAATATCACAAAGAACAACACAGGAACTGAAGTGCTTGATGCTTTCAATAGTTATAGAACAATGCATGGAAGTATTCACCAGTGTGAAGTCAGATAATAGAGTAACTGGGACATTGCATGTAAATTGCAGACAAACAGTTGGCCAAACTACTTGGGTATTAAAATCTGTCTATGTTTGCTGTAGATTTTCAATTAAAAAAAAAAAAGTTTTTTATCTTTTGTACAAGAAGGGAATAAAAACACTTTCACTTTTCAGACAATATGCCTGTAAAATGAGAAATTCTGTACTGTGAGAGAGAAATGGAGGTCGTTCTGTTTGCCTGAAATAAATGAACATGGCTGTTCTGTGATGGTTATGTTCCCTCTCTGCCTGCAGTTAGAAATTGAACTGATCGTAAGAGGGAAGGAAAAGTGACCTTTTCAAATAATTTTTTCACTGAATAAATTAATCTTATTTGTTTAGAAAGGGCTTAGTATTTGTTTATAGCTGGAAAGTATCTAAAAATTCATCATGATCAGTAACAAAATACCAAGACACTAAAAAAAAGAGCTGAAAGAAAATGGTTTCCACTCGAGCCTCTCTCTTTATGAGTGATTTTTGTAATCTGAGATCCTGTTTTAGAGTTGTCATGAGAACATTCAGACTCTCTGTGAACATCTGCAAGCTTTTGAGCTCCACTGGGAGATCCAGACAGCATCTGTAATTTGGCATGTTTGTAGGAGGCATGTCATCCGTTAAGTTTTTTTCCTCCTCAACATTCGTTCTTGTGCAGGTTTTTTTTCAGGCCAGATGGAGGCAGGGAGGCCAGTGTTTGCAATAAATTTCCCAAGCAGTCAGCAGATACCAGGCAGTTAATAAAAATAAAACAATCCGTTACCCTCCTCCCCCTGCCCCCAAGTCCCAAACAGGAATGGAAAAATTCTTAACACTATATAAAGAATAGAGAAACGGCCAGAGATAATTCTTGGAGTTCTTCCACATACTTCAGAGTTTTGGTCTGCCATATGGTGTGTTGGGAGCTGGCGTTTATCATGGCGACCCTCGGCGTTGTAACAGCAAAAGCAAGAAAAGAATGGTTTTGTAAATAAAGAGAAAAAATCCCTTAACTAAGAGATGAGTATTGCCCGAAAAAGGGTATGCCTTTTTAGAAGGTGATGTCATGTTTCATGTGTCTGTGTTTAGTGGCGTGGAGTGTTTTCCTTAAGAATACATGCATTTCTGAACAAAATTTCTATTAAATGCTTTTGTTAAATATCGTCATCTAAAACCAATGTTAATTTGTTCTATTTGGTAGGGTTCTGGAGCCACCCAATTTTGCATTACCTTTATATAAATAGAGCAGGCAAATCCTCATTATTAATTACCCATGTTTGTAACATAATAAAGATTAGTTCTAGCTGTGGGTCTATGTGTGGAAATGCAAAATGAGTACTTGGGTTCATTTTTATGTTGTCTCTGCCTATATGCCTAATATTATCATCCTCTAAACCATTCTGTTTTTAATCACATAGTGGTTAAGTATGTGGCTTTTTTTCCTATGGCTTTGGAGGAGCAGTTGGTGGGGTGTTTGGGAGCATGGTGGTGCAGGGACGAAAGAGTTGTTGTGGTTTCCCAACCAATTTTAGTAGGGGACATGTCTGTGTTGAAAGATTAACAGTTTGTATCCATGTGTTCCTTATGTAATTATACCAAGGTTCAGGATTTTGTAATAGCACTGTTTCACCGAAATTTTTTTAAGGAATGCACTGTATTTTAGCTATGCAAAGAGAGAGCTAATTTAACTTGCTGAAGTACGGGGGTGGGGGGGGGGAAGGAGAAACAAACCCCATTCCTTGAATACAGATGGGTTTCTACCATGTTAGGGAATTAATATGGCTTAGAGACTGTTGAGTGCTAGGCTGCAGCCAAAGTTAAGAGGGATGTGGCACAACCTATATGGCTGGTAGGAATAGAAAGGTAGAATAAGTGCTTGGGAAGGAAAAGCTGCCAAGGAGAGGAGCAGAGCTATGGCGTTAACTCGGCTGCCTGTGGAGCTTCAGCTGAAGTTACCCCTTTGTGATTGTTCAGCTTGAACCGATGGCAAAGCATCTGGCTTGGTGATTTCTGGCCATGTGGCTGCAGTGGTTGTGGTCCAGTAATGTGCTCTGCAAGTAAATTTAGTCTTAAGGCACTGTAGCTTAACTTCTGTTTTCTGCTGAAGTGGTAGATGCTTGCCTTGTCTTTCTGATCAGAGTTTGACTGATGGCAGAATAATTACACTTGAGCTGCTAGTCTTTCCTACTTTTTTCAAATATTGTCATTTTCTCAGGTGATAATGTTTTTGGGGAGGAATAGGTGGCATCCTCCATAAGATGCTGCAATTTAAGAAAGTGAAAATGCAGAGCTGGTGTTTGTAAATCAGCCTGTTAATCAGAGAACGTCTTAAGGCTGCAAGTCTAGCTGGTACGTATGTGTGTGTAGGTGATGGGCAACCTATCATTTGATTGCACCCATGGAAGAACTTCACTTTGTTTCCAGCCCAGTAGATGATGTTGAGGTCCAGTCTGTGAGTTGCTCACAGTAAGCAAGTATGCCTAAAGACTGCACTGTCCAGTGTGGTTACAGAAAATACTGGTATGAATATTGATGTGCATCCTTAATAAATAGTGTTACTGTTCAGATGTGCTGAAGTGCCAAAGATCCTGAACAAGCTTGTAATTTGCAAAAGGCATCAGGTAGTCCCAAATGTTTAGTAAGGAGAGGTTCATGCTTGCTCTCATGTGCTTTGAGGTCTCTGAATTACAGAATTGAGTATTACTGTCCATTTAAAGTCAAGAAGCAAGGAATTTCGTCCTGTAAAATGCACGCAGAGTTGAAATTTCTTCCTTTATGTCCAGTTTTAATATTTGCTATTTACGGTTGCTAAACATGCTAAGTGTCTTTAAAGTGGCTAGATCTCCTATTTACAGTCAAGTCCCTATGTTCATTGTAGAGAAATTTTGAAAATAGCTGGAAAATTGTCACGTATTTTAAGGTAGGTGAATGCCATTGTCTTCTGTGAGTGCCAAGCAGTAAAACAGAGTTATTTTGGTGAGCTAAGAAAAAAACCAGAAAACTCAGAAAGCATGTTACTGTTCAAGCTAGATAGTAAATTTCAAGTAAACTGCTTTTGAAATTAATTAAATTCTGAGAGTCTCTAACTCAGGCTGACTTCTGGTTTCTGTTTTCACAAATATATTAAATGATGATAATGTCAGACTGTGGGAAATCCAGGGAAATCCCATACTCTAATAGAAGCAGACAATAATAATGTTTCTGGTAGTAACTGTGAGGTCAACAAAAGGCCCATGAAAAATAAACTTGATGTTTTGGGGGTAGAGGGGAAACAGATGGTAGTAGCAGCAAGTTAACAAGAAGTGAGATTTGGAAAAAGATAAACTGTTTCAGCTTTCCATTTTATTTATTTATTAAATAAAGTATTTCATGTTAAAACCAGTGTCTGTCTTGGGTATCCAGCATGAATCTATTCAAGTCATTCCCTGAAGATGAACCTTGTTAATGTGAGGATTTGCACAAGCTTGCCAGGGGGGGGTCTCAGATTTTTTCCCTTCGTTTGCTGCGATCTATCAAAGCTTTACCACGTGTGGGTTTTTACGACTGCCTAGCCTTTGTGGGGGAGGAGCGTAACATCTGCCAATATGAAGCAAAACATACTCAGCACAGTGAAATCACATCCTTTGTCGGCTGAATTGCATGTTAACCACAGCTGTGGCCAGCCCAGACGTATGGTAAGCCAGCCTGTGGGAATCGGTCGGCAATCAATCAGGGATCAATGCTAGTATCGTTGCTGCATTAGTACCACTGGATTACAACATCAAGAAAAGGAAGCTTGCGCCCAGAATAAATTCAGCTAGCAACAAGAGATGCAGAAAAAAGTAACACGTTGTGGAAATGTAAATGAAATAAAAATTAAAATGAAAATACTGTGTGGCATTATTTTCAAAATGTATTTGTTCTTTCTGGTTGAGAAAGGCACAGTTGTTAATATTCTCTTTATTTGCCAACATACATGGCTTGTAGTGCAGTGTCTGTTACTAAGTTGTGACAGGCTAGACTGTTGTAAAGCAAGGTACTTTGCATAATTAGTATGAAGACATGTGAACAGATGAGCACTAGTTCTTAGAAGTTAATGATGTCAATTATCTTTTCCCCCTTTTTTTCTTGGATCTAGTCCAAGATTAGCAGAATAACAAGTACCTCAACGTATAGTTTCTTAATTGGCCCAAGCACACTTTATTGCCAGATGCCACTTCAAAATGTGGCTTTGCCTTCTGACCCGCCTTCATCAGCAGTCAGATCAGCTTGCTGATATTTGAAAGTGTAGGGGTTTTTTTTGGTTTGGATCAGTAAGCTGATCTGATTTGGCACATGGCTTCAAGATCATCAGTGAAGATACAAAGGCAGTGATAAGGGTGAGACTGTCCCTTGCAGCACCCTGGTCTCTTACACTGGCTTAAGATGATGTAGAAATTGCATCTTCTGTTCAAAAGTGCATGTTGGAAAAATTCTCCCTTTTCACCTACTTTCAACTTCTTATTCACTTCTATAGCAGCCTGGTTGTCTGTGGTTGTCTTGTTGAACAGGACTGGATAAGTAGTTTGCAGCTCATGTCTTGTCCAAGTCTCATTGAAGTCCAGGAATTTGGGGCTTCCTTAGAAGGGCTTCATGTAATTGTGTTTTTGAACACACCTAATGCTGATTTTTCAGCAGCAAGCTACTGTGAAATTTAGTTGTGGTTATGTACGTGCATGGATCCAGAGCCACATCTTCCAGGAAAGTGTCCGGAAGCCCAGAGGGTTATGCTGTTATGCGGAGGTTCATTCTTCATTGTTTCTGTTTGAAATTGTGTTACTGTGGCAAAATGAAAAGGAGTAAAAAGTCAGTACTCTTACTAGGGCGCTTGCTTTGGAGGCGGGAACAGTCATGGATTTTTGTTCCCAGGACAGTTTCTTTGTTTTTGTCAGATGACTGTTTAATGTGAAATGCAAGAAAATGCCTTTTTTTTCTCTGACTTTATACACAGTTTAGCCTGTATTGTTTAAAAGCATGTAGTAAGAATTCTAATTATTCTCTTCACTATTTCTGAATAACATCTTTCTTCAGACACAGAAGTCTTCTGTTTTTAATGTCAGCCTTTGAATGTAATGATTTATACACACTTGAGATGACGTTGAAAATATTTCTATGAAGAAGCTTTTTCAAAGATTTTTTTCATAGAAACCACTTCTTTAAACGAGGCAAGGAAAAATATTCTGCTGAAGGCTGTTTAATATTAAGATTGAAATAAACATCTTTGTGGTCATACATCTCATTACGAAATAATGAACATATAATTTGCCCTACGCTTTTTCCTTTTATGTCAGGATTATCTCCAGAGGGAAGCGTAGCATTGAGATTCATCTTTCCTTGGCAGAAGTTTCCTAGCAGCTTAATCTGAGAACTTCATATTTTTTTAAGGGGTGCACCAAAGTTGTAGTTCTTGTGGGATACTGAAAGTAATTCTAGGAGAGTAAAATTCCTAACCTGAAATCAAAACTTAAGGAGGCAAAGAAATACCCAACCCAGAACAAACGTGCAAATACTTTCCTCCCCCAATTCCTCTCCCCCCCCTTCCCCTCAGTTTACTTGAACAGATCAGAAAATATTTTCACAGAGCTCAAGAAGACAAAAACAATGTGTGTTTTACTTTGCTCTGCTCTGGTCTCGTTGCACAGGCTCATAACATTACCTTTTATTTTACATGATAAACATACTTGATAAGGTCTACCTTTCATTGAAGCTGTTAGTGTGAAATTAAAATTTAAAGCTCTTAGGAGTAACATACCTTGTATCATATAATAATGCTTTTTAATAAATGGGAGTATCTTTCCCCACAAGTTCCTTACACAGAGTTTCCATACTTGTTCTTTTGTCAAACCGAGCCCTAACCATTCCTTTCTTCTAAAAGTGATCAGTATATAGGGAAAAAAAATGATAGCAAAATCTAGGTAGGTATTCATGCTGTGTTTATAATGCATAAGAGGTTTGAAAAATATTTTACAATCCAGAAAAACCTGTCTTTGGCTGGAGAATTACTTAAATTTGCCTTGAGAGTAGAAGTTGAACGCGAGTAGTAGAAGGTTTTTTTGCATCTTGTTTCTGAGAGAAGTTGAATGAAAATTGACCTTGTGCCTTCAGATGTGAAACATTCATAATATTTTTTCTGATGACAGTTTCTTTTCTCACGCTGAGCAGAAGCAGGAAGATGCATCCTCTGATATAGTAAATGTTTTAATAAAAGTCAGTCCAGAAGCTGCTTGTTGTGTCACTACAGAAGTCCTTGGGCATGCTTTCTCACAGTCCTTTCAATCTGTCCTTCAGATCGTCTCAGGAAGCATGGGTTTCTCCTAAACAGGGTTTTGCAGATAGGTCAAGAAGCATTTTTGTTTTCATGCGGGCTTTGTACATAAAGTTGTTTCTGTTGTCTTGTGTTTTACAGAGGCAGTAGCAATTCTCTTTGCCTGCAGCTCATCCTTAAACAACTGTAGGCTTGTTTGCATACTAACATATGAAATATGTCAAATTATTTTGTACCCACAGTGGAGAGTCTAGCAATTTTTTCTACTCTTGATGTTGTGACGTGGGAAGTGTAAAAATACAAGCACTGTATAGCTTGCCATAGCGGATCATCTCTCACCTAGCTAATCGGGGGTCCTGTTTAATGATGGGATGAAAATCTTCCAGAATAAGATACAAAACCTGAAGTTTGGACAGCTGTGAGATTCAGTTTTAGGTTAGGTATTAAAGATCTAATAATGAGAAGTTGCTAAAATGTGCAGCATAAAGTTTGATGTTTCTTTCACAGACTTCATAGCATCACCTCCATGGGCAACAACATCCGATAGTATCTGATTAGGTGTTTTTTGCTGTCATCAGTGGCTTTAATTTCTGTTTCTGGTATTTAAGACTGGGTCAAAGTATCTATTCATATATGCAGTGGACTGTGATACAGGACAGTGTATAATATGAATTGGGAAGTTTCAGGCAAAAAGAATAATTGAGGGATTCAGAACTCAAATAGGCAACCTAAAAACGGGAGAAAAATAGAACTGGAGTGTAGCTCCTATGAAAGTGTCTTCAAATGTTGCCTTTACTGCAGACGTTCGAATTGCACTTAGATTAGCTATAATGCAATCCTTTCGTGTTCATTCTGTCTTTCGGAGAAAGTAGAGCATGATAATTGTAGTATTACTGAAAAGATCTATTTGCTTTTTACTTTACTTAAAGGAACTATGAAAACAGGAATACTTGACCTTACTTGTTTGTTTGAGCTGATCATAAATTTAGCTGTTTAAGTGTTTCTGTAGGACATGTTTGTTTCCTAGAGCTGAACAGCTCATAGTTATATAAACAAGACTGTAAACAAGCAAACACATTCAGTAATATCAGCAGTGAAATTTCTTGCCTTCTCTCTGTATTAAAACAAGCTCACAAAGTGTTGCCTAGAAGCACGAATTATGTTGCTCTCTGGCTATTGTAGCTGAATTTTTTGCCTGGCTTAGATGCATATTGGACAACTGAATTAAACCTCATATAATAAACAATTTGTTTTGATTATGAAACTCTTGGTGAGACTTGGTATTGTTCAGTTTCTTTTTAATGTAGATTATCAAAGATTATACTTTAAACTTATAATTTTCCCAAACTGTTCATTTTAGAAAAATTTCATGGTTTTAAGATGGAAGTCATGAGAGAGGTAACATGCATCTTATGAAAATGATCTAGATATTTATTTGGGTATAGAGAGGAAAAAGTTCCTGCTTTTGTGATCGCATTAAGTATTAGTCAGTTAGAGTTGTTTTGAGCTGTGGTTTACTTTGACTGGAAACCCACTAGTATAAGTTCAGTTTGTTAATTTGTCTTGGAGGAAAAAAATTGTTCTTGAAAAGTAACGTTCTTCTGGAGTTCAGCTTTTGTTATGTTAAATGAGAGCATTGGCTCTATATTTTTTCCATTACAGACAAAATAAAATTCTAGAGAGTAATACCAGATGCAAGGAAGAACTGTAGCACCTGAAGCTTAAACAATGAGAGAAACCCCCCTAGTCAGGAGCTGTCTTATCTTGGAGCGCTCACTGAAATTGCTTTTTCTTTTCTGTCTGAAAGTTCCCTCGATTCTGCATTTCTGCTTATGTGTGTGCTTGTAATAACGACAGGGTGACCCATCTGAGTCTTTGTGATACTGGTAAGCAAAAGCATCACTGCAAAACCGCAAGTAGCTTGACACTGACACAAGGACGTGGATGAGACCCTGCAGGTTTGTGAGTGGAGGCAGAGTTCTCTGTGCCTTCCCCCCTTCGCCCCTATACAAATATCATGCTTTTCACGTTGATCTTGTAAGAGGTCTGGGATGTGTCCATGTTATGTAGTTACACAGGGTGGAAGAGGTCTGATGGTGCTGGAGGTGCTGAAACTCGCCTCTTGCAAACTCCTCCTGGGGTGTAGGAGCTACTGTGGTCCTTTCCCTTGTCAGCTTTCTATTCGGGCATCATCTGCACCATGTTGCTTTGCTCTCCACTTCTCTGGTAGAGAAAGGAGCGTTGCTGGCTTGGTGAGAGGAAACTTGAACAGAAATTTTTGCTAGAGGTTAGAGATTAAGAAGGTACTTGGTTAAAGGGGATAGTTACTGGTTCTAGTCTTCTCTCAGGCCTATGTACTTCATCTTTTAGTGGACAAAAATAAGTGATCTGGGGATGGTTTGATATGAGATCTAAATGTATTTCAAACAAAAGATACCCAAGTTGAAGTGTGTCCACTTAGCTTTTTTTCTTTATTATATAAACTAGGTCAACTCTTTAGCCTACCAAATTTGAGCACTTCAAAACACTGACCTTAAGGACAAATTCTCTTTCTTTTGCAGCTGCAGCCGCCTTCGAAACATTCAGAGTATCCTGACACAGAGCAGCAAATCTCAACCTGATGGAATCCTTTGCATCTTAGGTTAGTTTTACCTTCCCTCCCCTCCCTGTTCCCCCCCCTCCCCTTTTTTTTTTTTTTTTTTTTTTTGTTCTCACTGTACTGGTAAAGATACCATAAGTTTCAGAAAGATGATGATCATCTCCTTCCTGCCCCAAGCCTCAGTCCTGTTTCTCAGTGAATGGACAGCTATCTGATTGTTACACTCTTTTCTCCCTAAATAATTTTTAGGCCTATTTACTAATTTCAGGCAAACTTGCTACAATAGTAATAAGATCAACATTTTTGCAAGCCTTATGAAAATTCAGTGGCTGGAGGGAACAGAGAATCTTTGTTAATGTCCAGTTGAAGGAAAGATGAAGATAACTTAATCCATATCTATTTGGAGTAAACATTCAGCTGTCTAGGCACTGTTTGCTTTCTAGCTGATGCTTGCTGTAAAAGCTCAAGGCTGAAGGCACAATGCGTCTCAGCTGGTTTCCCTGTGGAGGGGGGAAGTGGAAGGGATTGGGAGGTGCTGAGGTTAAGGGTGTGGAGAAGAGCAGAGGAGCTCCAAGGTTAGGGATCATGATATGCATAGCTGTGGAGGGTGGTGGTTGAGAACAGGCTTGGCTTATAAGAGATGCAGGGAGAGGGGGGAATAATCAGAAAACTGACAGAATTAATAAAACCTGAATTTAGGGGGAGAGAGGTCTTGCCTTAGAAGTAATTCAAAATGCATTTGCAGAGTTGCATGAGAAACCCAAGAAGCAGTTATGAGTTAAATAGTGGTATAAAAACAGCATGTGGTTTCAGTGCTTTATTTCTTTTGGGGTTGGGAGAAAAGGACAATACAAAATAAAGCTGCATGTGCAAGTATTCTGTAGGAAAGTAACAGGTTTTTTTAATAGTGCTTTAATATAATTTCTGTATGTAACATTGACTCTTGTTTCTTATTATATAATCAGTATCAAGACATTAAAGGAAAAATTCAGGAATGATGGTTGAAATTCCTTAGAGAAAAGGACCAAGGAGTGATTGTTTAAATAATGTATTACAGTTAAAGATGGAGGAATCTAATGTAGCTCTAAAGAAGCTGTGTGTAGTAACAGGCTTGCATTAAGAAATCATACAACAACCTGTTTTTTTAGGGTTTCGTTGTTTTAATGAAGTAGCAAGAAAACTTGAAGAAGCTCATTTACTGAACCACAAAGAAATTGTAACTGTGTATAACCTACTTCTCTTTTGGTTGATGCTAACTGTACAATGTGACTCTTCCATATTCTCTAGCGTAACAGTTTAAGAAGTGTTTGGCTAAGTAGTAACTTTACAGCTAGAAGGTCTATAAGGTCACTGCATCAGCCTTCCAATGAAACTTAATCATACAGGGTAAAGTACTTGGGTTTTGCCTTTGATGCTTGTCTAATTTTATAAAATAATGTCAAGTTGTGCCATCTTGCCATTGACACTGTAGTATTTCTTGACTATTGTTGACTCTGGAGCTCCACTGTGTCCCAAGCAAAGAACAGTCCCTCAAAACGTTGTATGGCTTTAGGGAAAGCATTACAGGCAAAAGGTATTGCTTTGTGTAATCCTCAGTGTAATGTGGAGTATTAAGTCCATGCATAAGGCCGTGCCTCTTAATAAATAAGCATTTCTGCTATGGAAGTATAGGAAGTATGTTTTGTTATTAGACTTGTGCTTTGCACTAATCTTTTTCAGCACCCACAATGGGACTGTTGTCTAATCTGACCTAATGCAGCCTGCAGAATTTCTCGCATAACTTCTGATTAAGTAGGCATGTCACTCTGTTATAAATGCATTAAATCGGTCTTCAGATACAAGCCTCAGATGACAAAAAATATGTAGTCTTAGATTTTGAGTCCTGTTGACTTGTATGGAAAGCAGATACTCGAAACTGTTTTTTTTTTACAGTCAGTACATGTTATATTCCACTTGGCTGTCTTTAATGACCTAGAGTTAATGTATTTCCCTCACCCCAGCTTTAATTATACATACTGGGCTGTGAGATAAAAACAATATAAACTTTCATAGCTTCGCTTCAAGTAGATTAGTATTTATACTGAAATTAAAAACAGCATTGTGAGATTCCAGAGATGAGGACTGACCAATTATTGATACAACTATTTAAATGTAGTTACAGCTGATTTTTTTTTTTTTTTAAAGAATCCTGTCATGTTATTTTAAAGTGGTTGAATGGTAGCATTCCTGCATTCTTTGCTGGGGAGAAAAGGCATCACAACTGACAGGAAGAAGGAATTTAGAGGTTGGCATGTCAGCTGTCTTTAAAAAGCTGTGATGTCTCAGCTGGAGCGCGTTGCTGTTAAAGCTGCTAAAACCCCAGTATATTAAACTCCTTAAGTTGTACACTATTTTTTTAACAGCGGTGTTTCTTGTATCTTACCTTTTGGCAGAGACTTTCAGCTCATGGTTAAGTTGATCTGATTTCTGAGGATATGTGTTTAGTTTCAGTAGGGTATGACCATAAATCTGACTGTAGTTGTGGGTGTTCTGATTGTAGACAAACTGTTTCACAGGTCAGCATAGATAAGCTAAATTTTTTACAGACTTTGACATTTACTTTTTATTCTCCCTGAAGAGGATAGGAATACTTTAGAGGCTGTACCAGTAAATCTTTATTTTATCTTTTTTCTGTACATGTATTACTACCTACTTTTTTAGATGTCTTTTTTTTCCTCCATTATATCCATCCTACACAGAGCTCTTGCTCTTCGTATGTGGGAGAAACCTCACCAGCATTTATTACATTGCATTCATTGTTCATCCTATTTCCTTCCAAATAGAGACTATTTTAATGATTATTGTGCCACTTCTGATGGCAGTTCCACAACTGCATGTTGGTTTTGAACACACGTCTAAAGGTGATCTGTCCATTTTCTCCAGCCTCACCTTCCTGCTACCTCCCTGGTGTCCCTAGTGCTCACATGGCTGTTCAGTGTGTTATGGAACAACTGTTCTTTGTTTTGATCCTCAAGGGCATGTCAGAAGTGCATGGCTGGGACAAAAAGCAGAAGTTTTTACCTGTCGGCTATGTTTATGTCAGCTTAGCAACTGTGAAATCACAGATACAGGAGATGGTTGAGCTGAATACTTTTTGCTGCACAAAAGGGGAGTCTCAGACTGCTCCTCTTTCCTTTCCTCTCTTTTATCCCCACATGCATTTTTGCATCAGTGCTGGTGGTTGTTTGATATCTTGCACCCACTTCATCCTACTGAGCAGACAGATTTTTTTTTTCTTTTTTTACTTCCTCCCCCCGCCTCCCATCCATGTTTGGCCAGACTAGTTTTCTGCCAATTTAGCAAAGTGAATCAGCTTGCTGAGAGGTCAGATGAGCACTGACTACAGGAGAAGGAGCAGGAATGGCTCTTTGGGCCATTAGACTGAGTTAGACTGAGTCATTGTCTAACTACACCCTTGTCATGAGTTGGGAACAGGCTGGGAGTTACTAAACTCCCAGCTCAGCTGGAGACAAGCGTGGGGGTTTCCTAATTAATAGCTTTCCCTATTGTTCTGTTGAGGAGGACTCATATGCTTTCTGGAGGTATCTTATCTTTGTCATTGTTTCACTTCCTGTTTATTTTCCGCTAACTGTATCTGTTCATGTAACTCCCTATGTTTCTGTAGGATAGTATTAAAGCCTTAGTATGAAAGCTCCTGTCTGTACAGGATACTTAAAAAACCCCACAAAACAACAACAACAACAAAAAACCAAAACCACAAACCCCAAGTATTCTGCAGAGTTAATGGTTTTATGGTAAGCTAATGCCTTGCCTGCTAGCCTGTCAGAGCTCTGCAAGCAATAAATTCACCCATGTCCTCTGTTATAAGAGTTAAGCCCCCCCCCCTTGTTAACATATTTTTGTCTTCTCTTCCCCTCCTTCTGTCATTAATGGAAGAAGGAGGGTTTTGGTGTTTAGCTTTGAAGATCTCTGCTTCAAACCTGAAGAGCTGGTGCACCCAGATAAAACATCAAACTCTTCAAGTGATGGTGACAACTTTTTATGAGGACAGTTTCTCATTTTTCTTCTGATCTTCTAGATGTTATAATCATCTGTTTGTTCTTCTGTTTCACTATGTGTTATTCTGTTAGCCCGTCCCTGAGCACACCACCTTAGGCTTTGGAGACCCTAGCAATGAGCCTGATAAGAAAAAGTGCAAATGCCATGGCCGCTTTCATCCATGCTGTTTGGCCTGTAGTTGAGGGCGTCCTGTGAGATTAACATTTGATGTGATAGGTGATGTTTGCTTACAAAACATAAGTAATGCTGCTTGCAGACCAACTGATCTAACATCTTGCTGTCACTGAAAGGGAGTATCCTAACTCCTACTTTGTGCTAGATTTTTGCTCATCTGATTGCCTTCAAAAGTTGCCTTAGTTAGGCAAATAATCAGTAAAACAGATTATCTTCAGGACATTGTGTGTGCTAGCTTTCTAAGGCTATAGCTGGTTTCAAGGAGACTGATTACGTTTAAATGGAGTTCCCTAGAACAATGGGACGGTTGCTTCCTGGAAGAATGGAGTCTCCACACTTGATTGTAACTAAAATCCCACCTGGAGACAGGGACTTTGGTACCGGTATTAGTGTGTGGAGTCCCATTGAATTCTATATTACATCGGTATGCCTGCTTTCATGGGGCTGGAAATGTAAATTAAGAGAGACAGTGTGTTCTCTCTCCTCCCTCTGTTGCGCGCTCTCTCTGAGTTCCCAGATCCAGGGCAATCTGGTTATGCAGGAAATTATTGGCACAGCAAAGACAGAACATTGCAGCAGCGGGGGGAAATGAGTGACTGGGTCTGAGCATTCTTTAGCTGAGTCTTATCGATGCCATGATCCGAGTTACAGATTGACTCCTAAAGCTCTTGATACTCCCTTTGTCAAGGGATGCCTCCTAACCCACAGAATTGTGACTTGTTAAAAAGAGCATGGTCCAAGGTCATATGTATATGAATGGGAGATCAGTGCTAGAAGCTAGATAGCAGAGGAATGAGGATTCAGAGATTGTGGTAGGAAAGATTTTTGAGGACTGAGAAAGCTGGGGCAGGTGTGATGCAGCTTCCCCCTTTCCCCACACAGTTCGAGGAATGCAATGCTATAGTGTGTTATTGGTGGTAATAACCATGAAGCCATGAGCGGGGAGCAGTGCTACAGAGGTTCATAGCTTCAGCACAATTTAAAGTGATTTGAATTTGTCTCTTCTGTAGCCTTACATCAGATGTCAGATACCTTGGAATATACATGATCTATCCAAAGGCCAGTTACTAAGCAAACAAGGGAGTTTATTAAGATGTGGGATTCAGTAGCTGGATGCAGACACGGCATCTTGTTAGCACTTTAAAGCTGAAGTGTAACATAAAAAAAGGAAAATAATTGGGAGAACCTAGGGTTTGTTCCAATTTCTGTTAAGTTCGGGTGACTCTTGAGTAGTTTGGTTTCCGATGCAAGTTCTGAAACCCAGACATCCAGGCTGTGTTATTACATTATCAGTGTACTGATCTCTCCTTTGGACAGTAGTAACAAATCTTGTTTTGTTGGCAACCTTCCAGCTGTACCCTAATATAACTTGGTAGGAAAACTTGATGTTAGTCTTTATGAGAAGTTTTGTAACAGTCAAGACTGGTGGCCTCTGTCATGTTTGGATGTCAAGGATGCTTCTTCATGCATAGTTTTACTTGTGGAGAAAACTTGATTTATTACAGTAGAATTAGGAATTTTGACTGTGACTGTCTTTAAGAGAGATTAAAACATTTCCTAAATCTGTGGCCTGTTTCCTTTCTCCTTGTATTTATCTTCTATCTCTTCATGCTCCAGATCTTCGATTGTTTTAATTTTATTTTCCCAAGGACCGGAAAAGGCTTTCCTTGGAAGTTGTTCGTATACCATATGTTTTGTCAGAATATCTTTTCGTGATTTGTTAGAAGTCCGCACTGGCTTTCTGGTGACTCAGGGATTGCACTATAATACTGATAAGATAATGTTTAATCATGTATTCTAAAGCAGGAGATTTAGGTCACAGGATTAGTTTGTTAGGAAGCTTCAATCAAGAACATATTAATTAGAATGCATACTGCATACAGACAGATGTTTAAGTTTGAATTACTAGATAAAATTGAACTTTTGTCGATGCAGAGCACTGCAGAAAACTAGACTTATTTTTTTTAAGCAATGCCTGTGGATTAAGGTCAAGAGTGGAATAACTATGTGTGGCAATGAACTTGCAAAAACTCCTTTTTCCCTACCCTGTTTTCCCAGTATGTTCAACAGGCATAAGGGCCCACCAACTATGTGAGGGAGTTGAGTTAATACTCCTGTTTTAAAGTTTTCTTATTAGGGATGAAACCAAACTTTTCAGGTGTACAATGTTAGGACGCATAACACTTCACATATGGTTTTGCTTTTGCAGGAATAGATAGTCGGTACAATGAAGGTTGCAGGGAACTGGCAAACTATCTGCTTTTTGGGTTGTATAACCAGAATAACAACGACTTTGAAAGAACTGGGTTTCCTGAAGAAGTTCTTGATGGTGAGTAGCGTACTCAGCAATTTTACCTATTCTTCAGTTTCTCTGGAGGGAGGGTGAGCAGGAAAAGGGGCATACCTCAAAAAAAAAAAAAAGTCTGTAAGTCTGTAGTTGTGTGTATACACACCTGAAAAACAGTTCTTAAAAACTCTGCTGAAGAACTCTTGTTTTTAAACACGTTCCCCAAAATGTTCTAAACCTAAACAAATGCAGCCCATTATGAGGAGTCCGAGTTCAGCCATGGTATGTATGTACATGTGTTATCAATTATTGTGTGATCACACCTCTGGAGTTCTAAAATACTTTAACTCTTTTTTACTTGAACATAGTAACTCACTTTTGTAATATTTGGAAGGTGGCCAATCACCATGATCATAGATTATTATTCCCTTATTTGCATGAAACTTTGAATACCTACCCCATAAGCTGTAGTGCTAGTTTTTAGTTGGAGCAACCTTTTGATGTAGTATCAGGCAAGAGCAACTATAGTTTACAGTTTTTAAGTGCTCTGTAAGGACTCATCGCTGACAGTCTTGGCTTTTCAAAGGACAGGCTGATGCAAGTTCTTTGCAAGCCTTCAGAATAAACCCACAGTTGTTTGGAACAGTAAGAAGTACTGTTGTACTTGGAACTGTATATGGCTGCCAACTGTTTCTTTTTTTAAAAGTGAGGAATGATTGTGTATTCAAGTAGTTAAACAGTTTTTTTTTTTTTAATGAGGTGCATTATACGAAAAGTGTTTTCTATACAGTTTCTGTGGGTGTTTCTTTGTGCCCATATGATTCTTCTCTGTATGGAGTCTTGATGCTGGAATAATATTTGTTCTGCTTGTTGCAGATATAATCATATTAATAAAACGTGACAGTGTCCATCTGTACTGTAACCCTGTGAATTATAATCATCTTTTGCCATATGTGGCGTACTGGAGGAACTTGCATTTTCACTGTCTAACTGAAAATGAGGTAAGTGGAAAACGAATGCAGATGAGAATTGCTAATGAACTGACATTCAATGTGGAACTTTTTTTTAACATTCCTTACAGAAGTCTTTTCTTCTTTTTCATACTCAGCAGGGGAGTAATCTGCGTATATATATGGGTATTAATCATTTTGCTAATGTGTGCGAGAAGAATATGCTTTTAATACTTTGTGTTTGTTGGAGCATGAAGACAAATTGCTCCCCTCTCCCACTAATTACTATTGTTTTGACATGAGTCAATGATCTTTTAATGAGGAAAAACATGTGGGTTGTGAGAAATGAAGAATCTGAATCAAGTACCACAGTCAACACTGAGATTTCCAATGATGGCCTTATTTGCTACCAAAGCGGTGTTTTAACGCGTTGTTTGCCAATAGTTTTAGAATACTAGAAAAGATTGGTTTAGTAAGCCATATAAAATCAAGAAACTTCATTATGTATTTTCACTTTGACTTTCAAGTCTTCCTTTCAAGAGCTATTAACCTCTCTTTCACTGGACTGTGTGAGTGATGTGAGTTTCATCTTGCATTTAGAAGTCAAGGTATTCTTAGAAAAGCTGTGTTTATCATGGTGAAGTACTCTTAGAGGAGCCAAAAATGAAAATACTGTTTGTCTAGGTGTAGTATAAGAACCCTTTATTGCATTTGAGACTGGAAATGCTTCTTCCTAAATGCCATCATGAGAAGCTTCTCTCCGGGCCCCCCGCCCCACCGACCCCGTTCAGTTCTTTGTAGTTCCTTTTCTAAATTAGAATTACACTGAATTCTGAAGGGAGTGGGTTAGGAGCCTGCAATGTCAATGCGTGAAGCTGGTGGAAGAATGAGTGGGGAGGGTAGGGAGAGAAACCCTTTGTTCCCTTGAGTTTCCAGCTTAAAAGCAATGGGGCTTATGATAGACTGCTTGTTTTTTTTTATGTGGCTGGCTGATAGTTCAGATCACAGAATTATGAAATAATTCAGGTTAGAAGGGAGCACTGGAGATCATCTTGTCCTACCTCCTGCTTAAGGCAGGCTTAGCGATGAGGTCAGATCAGGTTACTTGAGGTTTTTTGCAGCTGGATGTTGAAAGTGTCCAAGGATGATGACTGCAGAACTCTTGGCTATCTGCTCCATTACCTGACTGTCCTAATAGTGAAAAAGTATTTCCTTTTATCCAATCTGAACCTCTCTTCTTTTAAATCGTGCCTTTTGCCATGCGTCCTGCAACTGCAGACCGCTGTGGCGACCCTGGCTTCACCATCTCAGTAACATTATTGTGGGAGCTGGATGGCAGCTATGAGGTCCAGCCATTGCCTTCCCTAGGCTGAACAAGCGTGGGTCTTTCCCTGTAGGACAAGCATTCCAACCCACTGATCATCGTGGTGGCCCTCCACTGAACTTGCTCCAGTTTGTCAGTGTCCATTGTATGTGGGTCCCATAACTTGATACAGTGTTCTAGATACCATCCCATGAGTGCTGCTTAGAGGGGGATAATTACTTTGTGTTAAGATGTAAACAGCTGAGCTAAGGTTAAAGCATGCTGTAGCAAAATCTAAAGCCTGGCTTCATAAGGTTTTTCTGTTGCCAAAATTCCTATTGAAAGGGCAAATCTTGAAGCATACCTAATGGTGGTAAAACACATGCATTTTGGAATCAAGAGTAGAGTAGTTCTTAACACAGTATTGCTAGTACAACTGCAGTCTCAGCTATTGAATTTTAAGCTGCATCTGCTTATGGGCTTTTATATGACTTATCGTGCTAAGTAGTAACCTTAATCACACAGTACTGGCTTGAAATAAGGGTGTAACCAGAAAGGTAAACCATATGCCTTGCTGTCTGTGGAAATGAATGGAAAAGTTTGATTTCTGAAGCTGAAAGTATAAAGTTTACTTCATTGCTGTTTCATGTGAATGACCTGAGCGATGCACTTCAGTCACATTTCTAATGTATAAGAATTGCCAGTTTCCTAGATTGCTTCTGAAAGAGAAACAAAAAAACTGTTGCTGTGTCAGGCTTTAAGTGCATCCTGTTTACAGGAGGATTGCCTGTGGTAGCTTTTAAGCATTTTTTTTCTTCTTTTCAGCGATAGAAATAACTTTTGCTTGCTTGTGTAAAAATGAAGCCAAAAAAGCTCAAGAGTTTTGGAAATAAAGCAAGCAATGCCATACCTGGCTCTGTGCAGCTCTTGATGAACCTGGAAAACCTACAGCATCTCCTTCCTTTCTTCTTTCCTACTTGCCTTTAAGTAGACCATAGGAATTTAAGTGAATATCCTGGTTACTGGGAGAAAAAACATATTAATAAAGAATACCCATTTTCAAAATGGCCAAGCAAGATAAAGTACTGAAATTTGATGCATACTGGATAAGCTTTCTCGGTGTCGTGACGGTACTGTTTATGGAACGGGCTGTATTTATACCTGCAATAGCAGATAGTGAGCAAGCCTTTAGCACCCTGCCAAAACCCAAGTTCTTATTCTAATGGCATTTTAAGTCTTGAGAAACTGGCAGTTGTTTGGGGCTTGGCTTTGAACTGAAACTTTGATCTGGCTTCCTGGGATTGAAGAAAGAACACATCATGGAGGAACTTGGGCTGCATCTTAAATTCAGGCTTGTCTTAAAAGAACTTGTTCTTAAAATAAATTTGTTGGGTGTACCCTGAAGCTTACAAGAGCTATATACAAAAAGTTCATAATCACGTAATTTACCTTGATATTAAGTTCAGAGCACTGTACATAAAAAAAAAAAAAAAAAAAAAAAAAAAAAAAAAAAAAAGACAAAACACTACTGCCTTCTGATCTTGCTCCAGAAAGCAAGTGACTCTTGAAGTACCCAGCAGGGCTAGGCCTGTTGGTTTCAGACTTGCTGCTAAACTGTACCTTTTCAGATAAAAATCAGAGAGCATTTTTAGGTTTTTGTTCTGTTAAAAAAATGATTTTTGTGTGATTTATCTCTTCGGTCTAGTTTTTATTTTTTCTGACAACTTCAGTCTGCTACTAGTGTGAAACAGCAAGATGGTGTTGCATGGTGGTGTCTCCTCTTCTTTCCTCTTCCTTTTCCTACATATACCTCTCCCTCAGACAGAAATTGGTTCTCATTGCTTGTTCTGTGACCTGAGGCATATCTTGTCAGTTGGCTTTCCTGGTTTAGTGTTGTTAGGCTGGTAATACTTTATTTTTTTTCCTCAGCGGCCAGTTTTTTGTGGCACATCAGTTGGTATTGTCAAAATATCTTTTATTGTTTGAAAATTGTCCAGAATCTAGTAGATGATGTTGAAAGACTTCACTGAAAGCTGAAAATTAAGTGTATAATTATGTCTTTCTATAATCTTATTAAAAACCTTGCTCTGAAGTTTGATTTTTAAAGAATTTTCCATTGGCTTGAATACATCACTGCCATGGTGGAGTTTCCAAAATATAGAGACTCAAGAGGTTCTTTAACTTCTGGAGGCTGTAGGTAATATTTTAGTGGATTACATGACATTTGCTATGGAATTAAAACGGTAGAATACATATTCTCTTTAGAGCAAAACTGACAATCAAATTAGGCATGCCTTATCAAATTTTATTTTAAACAACTTCTTTCAGTATGAAGATGAAGAAGCTGCAGAGGAATTCAAAATTTCCAGCTTTGTAGACATGGTTCGAGATTGCAGTCGCATTGGTATTCCATACAGCTGCCAAGGTAGGTTAGCTTGTTTTATGCTTATAGTGTAAGTGTTTTGCAGCATGCAAGTCATGCAGTTCAGGGAATGAAGATTTCCTTGCCTTTGGTAAGAAAATAAGGATTAATACATCAGTAGTTTCCTTTTAGCCTCTTTTCACTTGAGTTGGATTTCTTTCTGAAAAATGTAAGCCCTTAGACTTCATCTGAAGAGTGTGAATGCTCACAGCGTGAGGCAAAGAAGTAATTTGCATTCAGAGAAGTGTGTTCTGCTGCTACAGAAGTTCTCTGTTCAGATGGGAGCTCCAGATAAATACTTCTTTATGTAAGGAAAAATTAAACATTTCGTTATGCAAGTTTTCCTTTTTTAGCACTGAAAAAACTGGACTGCATGACTTCCTGTTATGATCGGTAGCCAGCCTTGCAGCCTGAACAACGTAATCTTACATTGTTTGGTAAAGTGTACTTTGCAGTATCCCCAACAGTGAATAATGCAGAAGTAATGCGGCGCATGTACTTCACTGTGCAGCATAAGCATGTGGGGGTTTTGCTCCCTAGTACAGTAGGTGAGAGGCAAACAAAAAAAAAAAAGCTTTCTATTTTTGAACCATATATGTTCAAACCAAGCTAATTCAGGGGTTTGTTTTTTTTTGGTTGAGTTTGTTTTTCTTTTTTTTTTTAATTCCTAATTCTTCATTGCTTCTCTTGAGGAAAGAATGACATGCTCTGACTGCCTGGAAAATCATTAATGGGTCAGGGCATGGGGGAAGGATGGTGGTTCTTTGTTAGGAAGTATCTAAAGAAGGTGTGTAGATTAAGGATGATAACCACACTTCACTTCAGATGGCTTACAGCTTCACTGATGAGTACCAGGCTGAATAGTTGTCATCTACACCAACTTAAAATTCTGATTAACATGGGGATTATGTTGACAGTATTTTAATTAAGGCCAAATATTTGAAGAAATTAGAGTAAACAAAGCTTCCTGTTTATTATCTTGAATTTTAAAGGGCACAATTACTAATGGTCTTAGAATGAAATTTGTAAGGAGACACAATATCCTTTACTAGACCAATAGCTGGAAAAAACGGGCAAAATTTGGGGTGTAGAGAAAGGAGTTTCTAAAAGCTACCGTCTTAACAAAAAAAGTTTTTTCAATTGCAGATTTCAAGTTGTACAAAGACAGGAAAATTGTCATCCTTTATTAGAATCTCGGAACAACTCTTAAGATCTCATAGAAAGTTAAACTGCTAGTATTTGTGAGAGAATGTCTCTATGAAACATTTCTTTTGCAGGTCATCTACAGATATTTGATATGTTCATTGTTGAAAAGTGGCCAATAGTGCAGGCTTTTGCGCTGGAAGGAATTGGGGGTGATGGCTTCTTTACAATGAAATATGAAGTAAGTAGTTACATTTTTCATTTTCTTCCATTTCCATTCTGAAGCAGAAATTGAATCATGGAGTTTTTTCTGTTGGAAAGTACCTTTTGAGATCATCTGGTTCTGACTCCTCACTCAAGTGAGCTTCTAAGTTGGATGAAGTTTTTCAGGCTCTTATGAAGCTGAATTTTGAATGTGCAAGGATGGAGACACCACCGTCTTGCTGAGAAACTGTTATGAGCTACACAGCACTCTGTCCTGGATAAACCATGATTGTTTGGTTCCCCCTCAGCCTCACTGCTGTGATTTAAAACTTTCTTGCTTATCTTCTAGAGCCTCCTCTAGCAATAACAAAACCACTTTTTTTTAACTCTGCTAGATGGGTGTAGATCTTCAGGAGCTTTGCAGGAGAAACTGGTTAGTGACAAATACCTTGAAGCGAACTGAGAAAATCAGAAGTGACTGTATTTCTTGGGTCACTGGGTTTGACACAAGAGATGCATCTACTTTTCTCACCAACGTTGTATATTCTTGGGTTGTCATAGCCTGCTGAATAGGGCAACAGTCAAGATTTTGAATGGTGCTCCTAGTTTTAATAATGATTTGCTGTTCCACTCTGAGCAACTTTTGTCATTGGATTTGCCTATTATTAAATATACTCTAACAGCATCTTCAGAGCACAGCTTTGTATTTATGTACTTGTTTGAAGCTTCTTTTATTTAAATTTTCTTGGACCTCTGCCACAGAAATGCAGATGTCCTGTTTTTCTTGTCACTCCTCTATTTTTACAGCCACAATGTTCTTTGACTTCTGACAACTGGAAAAAACCCAAGGAATTAATAGTACCATTGTTAAAGTCTTATCACATGTAGTACTGTACATACTTGCTCAAAAATCTATTATGTGAGTTCAAGAGTGCCTTTCTCTGAGCACTGTACTCTTCCCACTGATACCTTTTTTCATCCTTTTTCTTTCTTCATTCCATCACTAGTACTGTAATCATCTTGCTGTGTGAATCTGTAAAAACCATTAAATACAAAGTGCAAGTAGATGAGCATCCTTGTGGATGTCTGCCTAAGTATCAATAGCCCTGCTTGATGTCTGAAATGAGTCAATGAAAATTTGACTGTGAATTCAGGAGTTGTTTGGGTCTTTAACTGCCCTTGCCAATTCATTTCATGAATCCATAGAGGCTTTGAGAAAATGTGTAGAAACAGTGTGCAATGACTTTGTAAAGACAGAGCCTCTGCTATTTCATTGTGGGAGTTGATACTGTCTTAATAGCACTCTTGCAGATTTAAAAAGGAGCAATGAAAATTCTCGGTATCTGGTTTAAGAGTAAGCATGTTGGCTCTGGCAGTTCAGCCAGTTCCAGTTTGAGTTCTTGCTTTCTTCCTCCTTAAAGTCATAAGGGGGTTTCAAGTGGGAAGTGACATTCTTAACTACTTACGTAACTGTTTATGCATGGTTATATGTTAGGCAGCTGCTATATGCCACAGATGGGGAGGAAAAACCAATCTATGGGAGGAAGTACATTTGGGATCACTGTAAATGATCTATAAATGAATACTTCTGCCATTATTAAAAGGGGGAACTCTCTGTGCATTTTTAGCTCCTCAGACTGACTTTCCCTTTGCTGTGCGTTCTATGCTGTTAGATTTGAAGATAATCTAATGATGATAACGTTCATTTTTTTTGTGCAGTGTTTTAAGGGCTGTTGCTCTCTTACTACAGAAGTCAAGAGTTGCTCAAGGTGCTGTAATCCAGAGAATTTACTGTACTGTTAAGTGAATGGAAGTGATGTCTGGGAAGTCATTACTGCTGTATCTAATAATATGAGTAACTGGAATAACTGTAAAGCAATGGTTTAAGAAAATTCCAGTCAGTGTTGCATTTTTTAATTAAGTGTGTGGTGGGGATCCCTGTAAATGCAGAAATTATTCAGATACAAGTGTCCCTTAAGAATATATTTTGAATACTGTTCTTATATGCATCATCTTACTACTGGGAGAAGGTATTGCAAATTGCTAAGTTAAACTAGCTTAGCCTAAATTTACATTATGCTTACAGCAAGAATTGGCTGGTGCGTGGGATAAGTAACCGTGGAGTCTGCTTCTTGTCTGTCTTCTCAGAAAACTGATCTTTCCCTTTTGCTTGCACAAGCTGATACTATTCTTTGCTATTAACTCAATTTGAAAAACCTTGTGAAATGATTTTTTGAAAGCTGCAAGCAGAACTTTGCACATACTTTAAACCCTCGCTTGAGGAGATGAGTCTCTGAAGCATCCAGAACGCTTGAATCTGGTCAATTCTTTTGTAACCAGTAGTGTAATTCAGAATTAAGGAGGACTTAGGCTGGGCAGTGTGCTGCAAGTGTGTTTCAGTGTGGCTTAAACCTGAATCTTTCGCATTCTTCATGGTGTTTTTCACAGAAGTGTGTTTTAAAATCTTTTTCAGTTAATGGATGTCAGTGTTGACTTATGGAAGACATACAGCAAAATGGATCCTGTTTCCTTGGAGGACTTGCTCTTTGAGGTAATGCAGGTGAAATACTCTGCATCAGCTACTAGTCTGTTAGTGTAGCTGCAGAGCAAAATTGTTGTGATTTTGTTTGATTTTAATAGTGCTTACGGACTTAATCTACTGGCTTTGCATACTGTTGTTCGCAAGGTCTCTTTCCTTTCCTCAAAACTACCACAAAGTCCACAAAACATTAAAATAGCTTGTCTGTGATTCCTTGAATTTCTTAATTTGCCTGAAATTCTCCTAACAGTTTTTCTAAATAGTGTGACTATTTTTCAGGTCATAGGACTATGTACAAAGTACAGCAAGTTGGTATGTCTGTGTGTGATAATCCTCCTTTTGGAGCGATGGGGGGCAAAAAAAAATCCGCTTTAACATACAGCCATTCTTCCAGGAAGAAACACTTTAAGGATTGCTTCGTAGCTACTTTAAGTGGGTAACAGTGACACACAGTGGCTGCCCTGATGCTTTATGAAATACAAACACAGTGTAAAGTGATTCCTCATTTCAATGCGATGGCTTGTTCTCAGTGCTAGAGAAGAAAGCAGTGTATGAGTATTAGTATGTACTATTTTGTTGTTAATTTTTTATTAATTTCTAAGTTGGCAGAAAAATAGGCTTTTAATATGTATTATTTAAGTATCCTTTATTAATAGAATGCTGGTAGTTCACACCAATTTGGTGATTTAGTCAACCGCTGTAATGAAAATTAATGTCATACAGTTTACAAGGCTGTCAGTCTAAATAATCTCTCTCTGGTGCTTCACTTCCCCCTTTCTATGGAAGTGAGAGAAATGTTTGGGACTTTTCTTGTACCTGATAAGTCTACCCTGAAACAGACTTACTTACCCTATTTTGAAGTTTTAAACCTGAAAGTTGTTGTTATGTTGGCTTCAGATTTTCTGAAGAAAAAAAAAAGGGGGGGGGGGCTTTCATACAATTCTGGTTTCATAGAAATTGGTGATTTGAAAAATGATTTTCTCAGTGAGGGTGAAGTTAGGTGATCCTAAAGAACGTTTGAAGCTTGTATATGTTTATACTTTTTTGTTGACACAGCTTTGATTTCAGAAAGTTTTGATTTGACCTCTACTTGGGATTTAAAAGAACCTTCTGTGCAATATTGGCATGTTCCAAAAAATTGAGAAAAGCACTTTTAGTTCTTAGCTTCTATGAAAAGCTTGAGACTGGAATATTCTCCAGCGATACGTTCCTCCCTCTAAATATTAACCTTCATTTTAAAGCTCTAATGTAGGCTTTATTAATGTTCTGGAAGGCTGATAAGATTTCATCAACATTCATTCTTTAAATTTCATTTATTGCTGCATTAATGAAGTGGCTGAAGTAAAATACTGTGTAATACTTACACCACTGCTAAAATAATAGTTCTGGTTTTGCCTGTTATATATATATCTGAAAAACTACACTGTCTAAAATCAGGATGTCTCTCATCTTCCAAGTTAGTATGTGACAAGTAACTGAAAGTAATCTTGAGAGTGTTTTAAAATTGCCTAGTTCTGTAAGGTTCCTGTTTTATCAGCATGGCACACTCTTTTTATTGATTCTCTGATTTTTTTAATTTGAATGCAACACTTACCTGTAGTCATCGTCCTTTTTTTATTCTGCTTTAGTGAGATGTTACTGATATTTCCTTTTCTACTTACCATTTTTTTTTACAAATGCGGATGAAGAAATGACTGTCTGCCACTTGCATACCATGAGCTTCCCAAATTCCCCACCCTGTTCCTCATTTTCTATGCACAAGCTTACTTAACATCAGATACAAATTACTGCAGAACCATACACAGATTTAAGAACTGAAAATTAAATCTCTCCAAGTGTTTGTTTTGGAAGTCTTATGGGAAACATGAGATCTGAGTTATGAATGATCTCAAAACAGTGTACTTGGCTTAAAAGCAGGTAGTGCAGGGCTCTGGTCCCTTTCTCTCTTCTGCATCTTCTCTCTCTTAAAAAAACCCCAAACGGACCCCAAACAAACAAACGAAAAACCACACACTGAAAAAAGACCCCCTAACATCCAGCAGAAAGTCCTTATCTTTTTCTTGTACTTACTGTTTCATTGGGCAGGTTGTATTCTATACTGCACAGTGCAATCTAATCTAAGTTGTTCTAAAGTAATTTGTCTTCATTTAGTACAACCTGTGACTTCCTTTCTCTGGTGTAACACTTGCCTTAGTAAGTAATGTTGGATATTCTTCTTCTAGGATTTAATGATTTTTGAACACCAGTGGACCAACTTTTTTGCTAATTTTGATACCGAAATTCCCTTCATTCTGGAACTATCAGAATCTCAGGCGGGGGAGGTATGCTTGCTTCAGTAATCCTTTGAAAGGCTAGTGTCATCCATGCAGAAGTAATAAGTATTGAGCATTGGGGTTTTTTGGGGGGGTGGTTGTTTTGTTTTGTTTTCTCCCTACCCCCATCTCACCTTTCATGTTTGATGAGTAGAAACCTATTGTTTTTTCTAAGTTCACCACCCACCTTACCTATCCATGGTATGATGGTTTAGGACTACCTGGTATAATTCAGTTGAGTGTTTGTTCACTGATGATTGAGCTTAGCTGATTTATGTCTGCACAACAGATCCCTATTTGTAGGTAGATTGACTTTCATTTTGGTGGAAGCTCTGGTATGTGCACTTCCCAACAAGTTGAGGTTGCACATATCAAATCCAAACGTAACTGATGGTAACATACAGCATGGGTGAAAATAGCATGGTATTTTTGGTAGTGGATGTTGCTTTTTAAGCATATATGAGACTTAATGGAGGTTGGAAGTAGTTTTTGAGAGTTCAGGAGCTTTGTCCGAGAAGGACAATTCAGGTTTGTTCTTAATGATAGTGAGAATATATCACACTTCCTGTTCATTTCCTTGTTAATCAGTTGTTTTGTTTTTAATTCTTCACAGCCCTTCAGAAGTTATTTCAGTCATGGAATGATCTCAAGCCATATAACAGATAACAGGTATTACTCATTCCCTGTGAATTTGTGGTGTCACTAGTATCTTGATACGTTCTTTCCATATCTCTGATGCCATAATGCTTATAAGTCCTTTTAGGACCATCTTAGTATATCACATCTCATCTTTGCATATTTAAAAAAAACATGCAAATGCACTTCTGGGAAGGATAAGATGAATTTTCATGGGATTTAATGCTGTAGTTATTACATATACAATGTCAGTATGTTTGAAACCATCCACCTTGTGCATCCTAGTATCAATTTCTTCATGGTCAGATATCTAAACAAACTCATGAACTCAATACACAGCATAGCTATGTTTGAAAATGTTGGTCCTGTTTATATGATACTCAAAACCAATTAAAATATGATGGTTCAAGAGGTCAGTATACTTTTATGAGTCACAGATTGCACAAGACCAATGCTTAAAGCAGGGCAGTTAAAAACCCAAATTTTAGCCAATATAAGCTGGACAATACAGGTCAGCTTTATTTTATTTCAGAATAGAATTTTAACTGAGAGAAAGGTTGTTTGTCATATGTAGCAAAACCGAGCGTTCTGCTGTTCTGAGCTAAGTAAAGGTTGCTTAGCTACCTGACTGTGTCTTGAGATTCTTCTTTATTTGAAATTAAACAGTGGAGTTCAATGTCCTTTATTGTTTTCAGCATCCTATGTTGTTTGCATTTAAATAATGAAAAGAAAAACCTTGACCTCTCCAGTTGAGTCTTGGGCCCAAAGCCAGAACTAAAACCACAATAGTTTTGTTTAATTCCAATATAGTAATTTGGGTTTTTTTTCAAGATGGTAAATTTTAAACTAGTCAGCTTTTCAAGGCAATTTATTTTAAAAAAAGAGGAAAAAACCCCTTTTAATAGCATTTGGGGAACAGCCTTGAGATATGTTCTTGTATATGAAAGAAATTATAGTCTTGTTAACTCGAGTGCCTTTTGTTTTTTTCTCTGGAACTTGGTCTTTTCAATGAGAAGCTTTCTGCAGCTGTAGTAAATTTTTTTTTTGTCCTACTTTTTTCATGAGAAATTCAGTAGTTTGTCCATCAGACTTGAAAGCTTTGATTTAATTTATTGTTTGTAAGTTTTCTTCAAGTATTTTGGTGGTGATACATTCTTTTCTCCTTAGCCCTAGCCGGCAGCCCTTTGTTCTGTTTGGTAGCCACTCAACTAAGGAAAACTTGAACTCTGGTAACTTTAATTTTCCATCAGAAGGACATCTTGTTCGAAACACTGGCCTTGGTGGAAGCACTGCTAAGCATATGGTAAGGCTTTTAAGTAGTTATCTGATATTTTGAAACTGTGTATATTTTCTTTTTCTTTGTGTATTTTTTGTGCCCTTAAAATGCTTACTTTCCACGAGTTAAATACCCAGTTCTTTGTAACGTATAAAAACATACGTTACCTTAACAGTCAGTTTAAGGAACAAACTTCCTTTCTTTCTCTTTCCAAGTCAAACTATACTGGGTGTTTCATCAGGGACTGCTGAATGAGTTAAAATATTTTGTCCCCTGTAAAAAGACAAGTTTTTAAACACTTGTGGTGCTGTAAATATGTGGGGTGGGGGAGAGGGAGTTGCTGTTTGTGAGGACGTTTGTCCTAGCCATAAAGTGAAAATCTTTGTGATGGTAGCATATGATGTACTTAACTCTGACACACAGATTTTATTTCAATCAGAATTATTTAGCCATTTCTTAAAAAGAAATGGACAGACCCTTTTTTTGATAATGACTTTGTGAATAGACACAGGATACTTACGTGTATCCAAATTTCAGTGTATGCTTCAGCAGCTGAACATTTCATGAAACTCTGAAAATCTTTCTGGTGTTCAAACAATGTTAAGATCAAGTTGTAAGATTAACTTGTTTCCATTTTCAAGTAAAAGCTTAGTTTTAAAACATATGATGAGGTCGATGGCTTGTTGCACTGCCGCGCAGGGGACGTAACTGGGGAAGCGACCCCAGGGAATTCAGATCCTCTGGCTGGCTGGGCTGGGTGCATCAAGAAGGTAACTCGCAGCGAAGGAGGAGAGGTAGCGTGCAGATTGCGTTGTGTAGTTCTCCCTGGTAGCCGACTTCCACGGGCTCGGGGAGCGTCCGTCAGTTGTGCGAGTCCGAAGGCTGTGCTGCTGAGGAGGTGGATGTGGTTGAGTACAGGTCTTTGTGGAGTGAACGTATGATTGAGGGAATGAGTTTATGATCTTGTCATGACAACATTTCATGCGTAGTTGCCTCAGGGATGGATGGACGGACGTGGGTATTCTGGACACGTTGCATGTGTCGCAAGCCTGAGAAAGATTTGTTTTAGCACCCCGGTGAAATCTCATCCTCCATTTGCTGCTCTGTCTAACCCTCTTTCTGTAAACACACTTCTGAATTTGTGTTTTATCCCCTTATTCCCATTAAGACCATTTGATATCTTTCAAAATGCAAGTACAGTTTTATTCTGATGTACTTGCTCCATCTGTTGTCCTCGGATTCTGACATTTTTCTTAAAAAGGTGGTTTATTTACAGGTGATACTGTTTTAATAGGGTGTCATGAAAATAGCAAATAAGACCAAGTGCAAGCATAGTTATGGGAACCTGACACTTTCTTCTTGATGAAAAGAGCAGTTGACATAGGAAATTGAAAACACATGCTTAACGCTTACGGAAGTCAGAGGTCATCTCCTTTCCAAAGTCTTTCAACCATTCAGGTCAAGTCAAAAGTGAAATATACCTTTGAAAGCGTAAGTTGCTTTTTTAAAATCCAGTTAAGTCTGTGTTGTACACTTCCTGTAGTATGTCAGTGGTTAGAAGACTTAAGGGGAACTTAGCTTATTGTTAATTATTACACCATTTTTTTTTACTAAGGTCTTTTTGTATCTCATTAATACTGACAACTAGGTAGTGCAGTGTGTATCTCCAAAGGGACCTCTGGCTTGCTCAAGGACCTATTTTTTTGGAACCACTCACATTCCTTTCCTGGGTAAGTATAGTAAAAATACCAAGCAGTAATCTAAGACAGTTATTCTCTTGGATTATTTAAAATTTGTAGCGATTAAAAGATGGCTTTGATTCGTTGCTGAGCATTAGGCCACGGAGTGGCAGGTACTGTGTAGTTCGTAGCCAGTGCGTGAAATCATAGCAGAACATTGTTCCATTGCACATCCTACTTTCATGTGTGAAAATCTGTCAGATATTTGCAAAGAATAATTCAAAGGTCAAGAAGTGTATTTGTGTTTGCATCAGAATGCAGTGTGAAGGTAGAGAGCACCTCAGTGTGCAGGCCTTTTAAAAGATAAACATTAAAGTCCATGTTCCATACAGTTTGATAGAAAAACACTCCCCAAAAATATGGAGTAATTCAAAGTGGTAGTTGTCAAATAAGCCTGCTTTTTTTTTTTTTTTTAATACAAAATAATTGAGGATTCTTAAAAGGGTAGAGAAAACTCTTTGACTTTTACCCTTTATGCTCGGGTTTGGGTCCAATACAGTGTGTTATAATAGCTGTATTCCCTAATAAAAACAAGCCATGTGAAATTTTTAAAAACAATTTTCTTACCCCCTTTAAATGGCTGCATGAGTCCATGGGTAAAGTCAGTCTCCTTAGGGTTACTCTGTATCTTGAAACCATATCTAGCTCAGAAAGTATCTAAAGAGAAGATGGTTGGAGGCTTGCGAAATGGAAGGAATTACAGCATATGTTTGCTCTAGTTGTGCTTTTTCCCAGGCATCCAGGAATGGCCACTTTGGGAGACAGGATACAATGTGAGAGGGATCTTTGTTCTGATCCAATGCAGCTGGTTTTAGGGAATGCAGGTCTTAGCGTTGGCCCTAGTAGGTACTGGCTGTACCGATATAAGTTAACCTGTGCGGAAGAAATGTTATGCCCAAGAAATTCTGTGTAAATGCTTCTGAAAGTGCTTAAAACAAATATTTTTGTTTTTAATACAGGAAATGACAACGAGATGCACAAGCAAGCTGAACAAGTGTAAGCTGCCAACTTTTTATTATTCCTTAACTCTTCACTCTTTCTGCCTTGTGGCAGTAGGTCAAAACTGCTTTTAGTCAGCAGTGGCTGTTGGCATTTGCAGAGTTACATTTTTATTTAGAATAATGGGAATGTGAGAGGGTTTCAAAGGCAAGTTGCTCATTGAGGGTTTCAGTGAGCAAACTAGGAATTGTTAGTGTGACATCCCTTCTGCTGTACAGTAAAGTATGAAAGCAAATATTAGTAAATTTTGCTTAAATTTTATTAAAGGGGGAAAGTATCTATAACTGAATGGGAGCATGTTCCACAGATAGAAGTAAAAGTAATTTTTAGTCTAGTTTCATTAAGCTAAACAATGTGTGAGATTTATAATGGTTAGTGGAAATGCCAACAGGGAACGCTCAAACTTGCAAAGAAATTTCACAGTGTTAAAGGATAAATAAAAGTTAACTTCTGAATTTTTTCTGTTAGTAAGCTACAAAGCTTCTGGACACTTTGACCTTCACAAACTCAGACTTTGTTTATCCATGTTGATGTCCACTTCTCTGCATGTTGTAGATACCTGTCAAGCTTTAAGAACATGGTAGATAATCTGCTTTGGTACTGCTCTCAATCTTGATAAACCAGACCTTTCCTTAGAGATTTTGTTCTCCTCGCTAGTCAGGATAATTTTAGGAACCTGTTCTTGCTTCTGCAAGACATGTTTGCAAGATATTAAAGATGTGTCAGAGAGAGCTGGTAGTGGTGATCTTTCATGCTAAGTACTGTTGACTTTTGGTAATTGCAGTATGGTTCTCAAAGACGTAAAAGTGAAGTTATAAACTGAGCAGCAGATTTTTCACTTTTTATAGTAAAGTTAACTTTGGCAGGTAATTTTGCTTACATATATGTTCTGCTCAAACATATAGAATATTTCTTGTCCTACTTCTAAAAGATTTTGTGCTAAATACAGCTCTAACCGAGAGGGCTACAGAAGTTCTAAGCAAAGCAGGGCTTAGTTGATAGGGGGAGTCTTTTATGAGAGTATCTTTTTCTTGGAAGCATCCCCGTATTGGATCAAGTAATCTACTTTCAATAACAGCAGCAAAATTAGCTCTTCTGGCAAGCCTGACCTCATGATTTTGGAATTAGTTTGCAGTTAAGTCTTGTAACTGGTTTTTATATTTGTCAATGTTTTCCAGTGAAGTAAAAAGTGGAAAAATATTTCATAAGCACTTTTCAGTCTATATTTGGCTGTGTTTAGGAAGCAGAACTGCAACCTAGAGTGCAGATTGGCTGAAGCGCATAAACCGACTGTGTAACTTTAAGTATCCCAGGGGTAAACTTCGTATTTTTACTTTTTTTAAGAAAATACTATTTGCTGTTTTGCATTGTTAGTATTAAAATTTAAAAATGGGAATAAGAGTAAGGTAACTGTAGCGTATTAATGTAAAGCACAGCCCGCTGTGAGGTGTTTTCTTGCAAATATGTATGTGAACTTGCGTGAAAATAGGAATGGTTGCAGAGTTAGGAAGAATTATAAACATTTTCCTGTAACGAATGTGCACTGAAAACAAAAGTTAAATGCATGTTAACTGCATGTTAAATGCAGTTAGTACATGAAATTATGTAGAAGAAACCTCAAAGTTGTAAGAAGTTTCAATTTTAAAATCGCTTACTGCTATTGTGGATGAAGTTCAAAGACAAGCATTGGTGCATTTTGAGGTTCCTCCATGTTGGGCCATGTTTGAGAGTTTCAGATGCTTTTTTCCATCCTTCAGGAATGCTTTGCATATGGCTTAAATACTGTATCCTTCTCTTTCCTCCCTTCTCTTCCCTCCCTCAACACCTAGCAGTTGCAGAGGAGTAATGAGAGGAGTTAAAGTTTGGGAAAGTAGGACTGTTTTGCTGATCTACTTATTTTCTTGTTGCTATTTAGCTAGAAGACAGAAGCTGATGTTTCTTAGTTGGGCACAGGTGTGGGGGTTTGTTTCTTTTCCCAATAGTTCTGGAGCTATAAATATGTCAGTAGCTGTAAGTCGCTTCTGGCTTCACCTAATCTTTGTTTATTTCAGTACAATTTTTTCAGTTCCCTTTTAAGAAGGGAATCAGACTGAGCTGTTGTGTAGATGTGCTCAAAAGGTTGTGGTGACTGGTTTGTTGTGGTATCTTTTTTTCTTGACATGCTCCAGAACAAGTCAGTCTCTGAAGTCAGTTCACTCTATTTTCCAGTTTTACTTTTGTGGTATGCGGGGCTACCATTCTATTCTTGTTGGAATATTTAGGATGTGATCCTCAATACAACTGCAGTGAGGGTCGACAATAAAACATTTTTTCTTGACTGATGACAGCAGGGATACATTTGTGCCAAGAGGTTTTTTTCCCAAGATACTCTGTAATTTGAGCAATTTACTTGCTGTAATTTTTTTTTTTTAAACTGAAAGGTTAAGTATAAAGCTATTTCTATGCTTATTTGAACAAGGACCCCTTCTGTATAAGGGTGTTGTGTTATGAGAGGAAAAAATGCTCCTTTAAACAGAGGAGAAAGAAAACTCTATCTGTCTAGTAAATGTTGTGTTTGTATTTCTCTTCAGTACGCTGTTGTCGCAAATATATACTGCTGTTGTAGAGGCTGTGCTTGCTGGCATTGAGTGCTATGCTAAAACTTCCACTGAATCCAAGGTAAATGAAGCACCAATTCTGTACACTGTAATTGTTGATTTGGATTGCTTGCAATATAAGATTACATGCAAACCAAAATTAAAAAAAAAAAATAAAATGTTTCAGTGACCTGCATAACATTAATGAAGTTAATACCGTGGCCTCCAACCAGTCTCTCTGAATTCTGTTTAAAACAGAGATATTTCAGAGTTTATCTGATCTTATCCATCTACAATTGTTTTTCCATCTTTCATGAATTTTCCTAACCTTATAGTAAGGAAAACTGGATATGTGAAAGAACAAATTTTAGCCTGGTGCATCAGTGTGTTATTGTTTAGTGTATGGTCTCTTGTTTATCTTAGGGTGCTCCTGTAGTTGCTGGGATTTGGAAGTATGGGAAGAGTTATTTTATTCTCAATTTCTTTTTTTTCAGGCAAAGGAGGTAGCAGAGCAGATGCTTATGTCTGTGTTAGATACCCTTCATTTAACACAACTTAAAACTGCATTACGGTATGTATTTTCAAATACTTATTGATTGATGTATTGAGTCAATGCATTAGCTTCTTTTGAGGAAAAAAATATGTCAAATGTTCATTTTAAACTGAACTTGCATGACTACCGAATTCCAAGACTTAATGCATTCAGAGTTTTAAAATCGTTACAATGATTCAATTTTTCTTTTCCCACTTTAATCACTTCAGCAGTTACTTTGCTTTAAATCTATTATTGCTTATTTTTTACATGTAGCAGAAGTAGAAAACACGTTTTTCACCAGTACAATTTCTGTTCTACAGCTCCAAAATCGCTTTTCAAATTCAGGCTGTGAATAATCATGGAAGGTTTGTATAACTGTCTTACACTTCTTCTTGTTAAGTAGTGCTTTTTATACAGTAATAAGTTTCTTTTTCTTGGAACTTCTGAGAAAACATTGCATTTGATTATTTCATACAAGATGTACTAAATGCTTTTGTGTATGAGACAGTTTAATGATTTCATGTCTGTAATTCTGTGGAATCTTAAACATTTTAAAAAAACTAGAACAACTGGGCAGACCAATCTTATTAACTGTTAATGAGTAGAAGCAGCATGAGCCCATTAAGAGTTTCCTTTTAAAATTGTGCTTTTCACTTAGTTGATATCACAAGCTTGTTCTTTTTTTAATCCCCATGCTGTCTAATTGACTGAAATGGCCTACACAAATAAGGGTTTATTTTAAAATTAAATAGCTTTTTTGGCTGCTATGAAGTCACTCAAAATGATCTAACCTTTAAATATTTAATTATCATTATTGTTCTAGAATTACTCCATTAGATAATGAGGATAGCCTGAGTTTGATTAAAACGGTAAGCTGTTCAGTATTCTGATTATATGTTTTATTAGAAAATAGAACTCAAGTGGCTTTTCTTAGGGGGGCATGCTGAGATTTTTATCTGTGTGAATACAAATGTAAGGGGAGAGATGGGAGAGATTTCAGATGCTGAAACCAAGGTAAGATTGAGTTTTAGCATCAAGTTAGACAGTGGAATTTGGAATAAAACATTAACATAGAGTTGTGATCTCAGACTTTCCACAATTTAGAAGCAGTGTTTTAGGAGGTTTAAAAATATGGATTTCACTGCTTCAATTCAAGTGTTTCAAGTTCTGCTTTCTCTTCCTTTCTGTCCAACTGTTTGATTGCTGTAGGCGTCTATGATGGTGTTTGACATTCCAGACTTGCTCACAGAAAGAGGATGCTTGGGATCTGTTGTCTTTTCAGAGTCCTTTCTAACATCACAGATACAAGTAAAAGAAAAAGGTAACTATTTTAAATTCGAACACCAGCATTGTCATGCTTTTAGCTTTGATGTGATAGAAGAGCAAAAGGGCTTCTGATGGATGTTATTACCATTACCGTGATGGTTTTAAGCCTTTGGGTTAATTAAAAGACCTAAATGTTTTAGCTTGCTAGTAATGAATACCTGAAGTGTCAAGTTCCTTTAATCTCACTGAAAGGACTTTGGGGTTTATGGCTGCCTTGTTATAGAGCGGGGCTGAGATGTAAAAAATGCAAGTGAACTAGTACCCTTCCTAAACTTTCTTCAGTCTTAGTGAATGTTTTCTACTGTATGAGGAAATTTGAACAGGTCTTTCCATCACTTTTGTAACACTCATTTTATATGATATGTTTTAATTTCAATTGCTCTTTGTTTGGAAGAGTTGAAACAAAACTAAAAAAGGGTGTGATTTTTAGAAAGCTTGTTTTGGAACAGTCTTAAATTTGAAATACAGGGTACTGAGTAATTTCCAGAACTTTAGACAAGTGCTTATTTTCCAGATTGCTTACATGTGACAAAGATAGATAGTTATTGAGGTTGTCTGAACAATATTTATGAACTCTTCTATCCAGACAGGCTGTGGGTTTTTTACCATGTGAGTTGGAAGACATTTGGTGGGGAGGAGAGCAAAGGAAGAAGCCGTATACTAAGACCAGAATAAAAGCAGGCTTTCTTTAGTATTGTTTAGCAGCTCTGTGTATGTTACAGCACAAGAGGACTGGGAGCTAGTCTGCTGTGAAAGCTTCACTTTAAGTCCTTAAAATAGTGAGGAAATTTTAATTTTTTTCTAAAGAAGTTTCACATCATAGAAGTAACTTATTGAACAGTCTGAGGTATATGGGTGGTATTAAACTACTTTGCTTTCCATTTACTTCCCTGCAGGTGGCAGCATTAATTCAGAAACCAGCCACATAATACTGACGGCAGCTATCCCAAGATATGCTTCTTGGCTGGTTAGTACACAAAAACTTACTTGAGTTGTTTCCATATGTACAGATTCACAAATCAAAACTTGTTATAAAAGTATGGAACTTGGGCATTGAAACAGAATATTAATATGTTAATACTATTCTGATTTTTTTAATTTGGACATGAAGTGAAAAACTAGTAAGTGCAAACAAACTAATGGTTCCATTCATAACACAAGTTTTAAATTATTTCAGTTTCACTACTTTAGTTTTTTTATCTGTGTAAAGGTCTGGGTGTTTTTCAAGTACACAGTGTGACTCTTGAAAATTCTGTTTGTTGCGGGGCACTTTAGATGACTTAAATGTCTGCCCCAACAGAAAGAAAGGTCGTCTTCCAGACCTCTACCGTTCCACTCTGTGTTAGAGGTGTAATTCCAATGAATGTTATGAAGTTGGACAACATTATGCCCTTTGGCCAGCCATACTTCTTAAACACTTAACGGTAATAAAAAATAAGACTGAATGGGATACAGTACTTTGACTATACAATGCTATTTTAGTCTATAACACAGTTTAATGGGGAGTATCCCCTTGAATGTGTTTCAGGGAACTATTTCAGTCCCGTGGTAACACAGTACTGAAGAGCACAAAGCTGTCTTTGAAGCGTTCAGGTTTCAGGACTTTATCTATCTGTGGTACCTAAGGTTCTTGTCTTGCCTTGAATCTTCTTTAATGCTTTTTATTTAATGTTAGACTTGCTTTATCTACTAACAATACAAATGAAAACTGTTTCTGGCTACAGGTTGAAGATAGTGATGTGAAACTGTCTGAAAAAGCACAGTGTGTACTGAAGGTAAATTAAATGTTTTTGTTAAACTACAGAAGTTACACTTTCAAGAACCAGTATTCAACAAATCTTAGCTGCTAGCAAAACTGGCTTTTATTAAGCTTGTTACTCCTCTTCTAAGACAGACTTGCCTGTTCTACCCTGTCCCTTAAACTTTGACCTACAAAAAAGAAATACATTGTGTGTAAAAGTTTGAGGTTTTCTTTATTTCAAAGAACAACAAAACCCAAGAGCAAAAAGAATTCTAATAAAGCTACAATTTCATGGAAGTCTCACCAAGTATTACCCATGGAGCTCATGTGTTTCGAAAAAAAACCAGCCTGAACTCAATGCCACTCTACATGCAACTTTCTTTTAACTTAATTAGCATGCTAAATGTCTAAAGGAAAACACTTTAAGCACTATGAAAAAAGAATTTGGGGTCTGGGAACATCTTAAACCACATGAGTTTCACATTTGTGGTTTAATTTGTGGTTACCAGAAATCTTCATTATAAATAGATTTATTTTCCTGTAATATACTTTTAGTTCAGTAAATTGACAATCTAAAAACAAAAAGCTATGCCTGGTGGTTGTGACAATAACTTGTAACTTAACAGCTGCTGGCAAAACCAAAATGGGGGGGAAGTGCTTTTAAAAATTATACTCTTGACATGCTGTCTTTCACTAGTTCTTCTGTATCAGTGCAGTTTAAAACTCTTTTAAATAAAGGTCTGACAGATGATGTTTAAAAAAATCTTTTCTCTTGAAGCAAAAGCACAAGAAAATAGTCTTTCCTGGCTTACAGTCCTTGATCCACTCTGTGATACTACTGTTTGTTTTTCCTGTTTAGGAAGACAAATCTTTTCTGGGCACTTTACTCACTGGAGGAGATGGAGCGTATATGTATTCTACCAATCCACAGGCCATGCCTGCAGAAGGTGAGATGTGTTTTTTTCAATTGCTTATAGAGTTGGCCCACTTTATCTTGTGGGGTTTTGGGGGGTTTGGTTGGGGTTTTTTTTGTTAAACAGGAGAGATGCGTGGTTTCTGGGATTCACACATCTGGTGAGCCTGCCTATACCACCGTCTTGAACTTTCTTTCCATTTGCCTTTACAACTCTCTGTTATTAAACTCTGTGTCTTACTTCTTTGTCCCCAACCTCTGTTTGAAACTCCTAATCCTAGAAGAAGGATTCCTGTCAGAGCCATAGGCTTGCTTTTGAGGCACATGGGACTCTCACATGATTGACAATCAGCCTTTGCAGACCTGGGAGATGGCTTTTATCCATAGTTAACGTTCAAAAGCATGCACAAACTGGCTGCGTCTATCCTTAATAGGTGATGTGCCATATGTTTTCTGTATCTATATGACCATCAGGTTGGAAAGATTGGGCATTACAGTAGTGACAGGATGCCATGGGCTGCCAGCTCAAGAAGTGAAGGCAAATATGTGCCTTTCAGGCAACGTGATATGCTGCCTGTGATATAGGAGGGGACTGGAATGATTTGCTTCTAATTTTATTTACAGCCTTGTGTTCTTTGCTCCTACCAAAGCCTCCTCCTGGAGCTGACGTGCTGTTCCAGATTTTTTCCATTGTCATTTTCACTCAGGAACTTCAGTGCTTGTTAGCACAGATGCTCACCACATTACAGAAAGTTGCTTGATGTTGGTCCTTCTCAGATTCAATCAAGTTACTGCTTTCTGACACGAGATCACTAGCAACAGTCTTGGATCATTCCTCCTCCTTTGGTGCCTTTTCCTTCAATGACTTAGAGTAACGTGAATATCTCAGTAATATGACTAAAGACAATTTGGGAGGACTGTTAGGAGGGGTTTCCCTCAGTCCACAGCCTTGTGTTAATGTGTCTTGCTTTGCCTTGAACCAATAGATACTTCTTCAGGTGTAATATTTTTATATTCCACTGTAAAGAGAAGGTACTGTTGTCACAGTACTGATGTACAACAGAAGATAACTAATATCTGACATCTAAGTGCTTAGTATAATCTGATGATCTTTAGAGGAAAATCTTTAGCTTTTTTTTTTGTAGTTATGCAATGTAGTGTTAAGGATAAATAATGATGTACAAGGCATTTAAACAGCAACCTTCACATTGCGGAATTTGCTTGTGCTCTAATTGAACAGATTTTAAAGAAGGAAGGTTAATGCAGAATAACGTATGTAGCTATTTTGCAATAAAGTGCTGTGGGCACACGTTCACTCAGTAAATAACTAGAGAATAGTGAATCTTTTTTTTTGGGGGGGGGGGGACGGGGGACAGACGACTTTGTGAAAACTAGCTCTGTGTACCCCAGTGGAGCAATTTACTTTTTTCCCTTTTTTGGGGACATTTGTGAAGCTACATGTTTTGATAACTCTTGAGATGGAGAGTTATAAGTAGGTGGTATAAGGACTATTATGTAACACTTCAACGAGCGAGATATTTTCTTAGGTGTCAAGTGAAAATGAACTTGGTCTCGTCCCCTTTCACGTACGCTGCAAGACCGTTTGCTGTGCTCTAATTTGGGCTCTACTGAGGTTGCAGCTATGTAGTCTGGCAAGATTAGGTACAAAAGGTGCTGTCAGACAGGCACTCGTTCTCTCTGTCGCTTGTGTCTTACTGTAATAAGGTATGCATTCATGACTAAAATGCATCAGGAAAGTTCAGGCTGTTAAACCTTCTCCTTTGTATGCTGATACATCTATGTTACAGATTTTTGTAGGATGAACTTAACTGAGTCAATCAGTCTTGCTAATGAAACTCTCTTTTGTGATTAATCACTTCTGGAAAATATACAAGTAGTGTATTGAGTTGTTCTTGATATAATTCACTGAATTCCAAGTTAAAGGAAGTCATTTTAGTTTGGATTAACTAATGCTCTTTTTGGCTTGCTTTTTCTGTTAGAAAAGAATTAACATTTCTGATTTCCTTTCTTTCCCCATTGACCCATCTGTGAAGTGTGATATACTGTGAGATTTGACAGAAATGTACTTCAAGTGTTGTACTTTGCATGTTTCTTCCTCGACCACTCAATAGAAGGCACATACCTGTGCTTGGATTTTGTGAGCACTGGAAGCATCAGCAATGAGCATCTTGTGGAGGTTTAATAGTTTACATATACATCTATGTAATTATGTATAGCTTTGTCTCCATTTTGCTTGCTGTGAATTTGGACCTTGAATTTGTGATCGTAGTGTTTCCCAATTCAATAGTAGCTGTCTCTCCAGTGCAATTTTTATGTTAATTAGAAGCTTCAGTCTAAAACAGTTAACTTTCATAGTTAGCAGAGCCTATATGTTTTTTAGGTAACTGTTGAAATTGCTTATCTAGGTATGGTGATTTGATTTCATATCAAGCTCTTTTTTATTAAAACAAAGGCTTAATACTGAACAATTTTGAAGATCTTATTCTAAGTTGCCATTTCAAGAGCAAAACCTCTTAGTTCCTTTGTTATTTCTTCTGAGCATTGTTTGATAGATTGAGCTAGATGTGTGGTCATGTTTAGCTGTACGTTTTAGTTACTTTGCTGCTTGGCTTTGCTGCTTTTGAAATGTAACTGCGTAATGCTGTTTTTTTCTCTTTGTCTTTTTTTTTCTGTAAAGAAAATATTTAACCTTTCCCTTTTGCTGACTCACATGCTTCCCTGTGTGGGATGTGATCCCGCTTTTAATGCGTGGTCCACCGCTGGTAGCAGAGGTCCAGCTGGCAGCCCCTGCTTAGTCATTTGTTCATGGCTTTCTTATGACTGCTGGAAATCTAGCTTTTTGCTGATGTCAGTTTCTAGTACTTCGATGGAATTTTGTTTTTATCCATTATACCATCTAGCCTTGATGTTTCTCATTTTCCAGCTGCTTTCCCCGGTCATGCAGGTTTGTTAAGAACTGAAGTGTCTGTAAGATGGCAAGAAAAACAGAGCCAGAATGAATGCCATGTCTCTGTTAGCTGTCACTAGATTGTTAGCTTCCAGGGAAATTGCTAGCCTGGTAACAGTTGTCTCTATACACAAAAGAAAATGCCAGTCTGCAGGTAAAGGGCTTTTCTGTTTTAAAGTTTGTCTTGGTCAGGAAGTGAAAGGAATACTGTTTTGGTTTGGTTTTGTGGTTTTTGTTTTTTTTAAACTGTTTGCATGATATGTGTTAGTATACTGACATTTTGCTGAAAATCTGACCAATTTGTTACAATGTTTAAATTTTCAGTTGTTTTGGATTTAAGTTTTTCTTAAGTTCTTGTTTTGTCAGTTTTACATTTCTGGAAGTTCGCTATTCAACATGATGGACATATTTTTGCCTTTAAAAAAAAAAAAAAAGCCGCAGAATATTTATGATAAGTGGGCTCCAGGGGATAAGGCTAAGTCAAATGCAATCATAGTCACGATTCCTGCCCTCGATAGTGAGATCCAGTGAAGATCAAATGGTTGTGCTCTGAATGCTGTCTAGATACTATCCCAAATCTTTACTTGAACATACTACTGCATGTTAAATACAACAAAATTCTCCAAGAACATAGATTTCTTCCTCAGAAAGAAGGGACATTCATCATATGATGCTAAAATACTGATATATACCTAATACAATTTTTTTCTTTCAATTTCTAGGCAAATTGTACTTCTTTTCAGATGGCATTCTCTTTTCTGATCCCCACCATGGCAGCATTTCCATTTCAAAGAACCATATGAGTTCCATTTCACTCTATGATGGGGTGAGTATTTTGTTTGTTCCTACTGTCATAAACTTTTAATCAATTTCTAACAATATTTCTGTAGGGTACTAGTACAAAGTTTTGATTCCAGTTGCAGTTTCATAAGTGTGTGTGTAAAGCTGTAATAACTGATGCAAATCTCTATGCTTTTGGTATTGGTTAGCTTAACCAATTACTGATTAGCTAAACTGTAAGGAAGAGAGAATTTTGTATTAGACTGAATTATGAATGTGGTCTTAATAGTATGGAAAATGGCTTTTTAATAAAAGAAAAACTGCAGAACATAGCATTCATAGAACATCTAGCTGTCTTAGTGATGGATTAAGAAAAGTTCGAGGCATTGTGAAGTCATATGGTATATTGGAGGGTGAAATGCTGCCTTCTATTCAAAATACATTTAACCTTCAGTCGAATGTTCGTGGCAGCATACTACTTATCTCTGGAGAGGTCACGAGCGGTGTCTGTCTCCTTTCGTAGAGTGTTGTGTAACTGACAGGGTGAAGGGACTGACTGGTTCATGTTTCCCAAGCTGCGAAGTGAGAAGGAAAGGCATGTTGCATCTAATTACACATATTCTGAGTAATTGCAGTAAAAGACACATTGTTATGTGTAGGCTTTTGCTATCCCTGTGATCAACTTATATCACTTCACTTGGCCAACTTGCCATGCTGATAATTTGGTGTTCTGGCTTACTTGGAGTTGAGAGTTAGGTTAATGATGGCAACTCAGCTTTTTTTTTACCTCTTCAGAGCAGACATGCTGGGTTAACTATCACTTTTTCAGAATGGAAAAGAGATTAATTGGTTGATTTATGTTTCCTAAGCACTGGAAAAAAAAAAAAAAGAAAAATCTCAGTTTCCTTTAGTTTCTATTTTCTTCAGGTACAGTATTACCCATTTGTTTAGTGACCTCCAGAAAGCATTGTGTTGCTATGATTTCATCATATAATGGAGGAAACCAGTAAAATACAATAGAAGTGTGTGATTCAATTGAGATGAAAACATAACAGTGAAGTGAATCTTACCTTAGCTGCCTTTTTCTTGTATATCATATTGATTGCCCCTTGGTAGTTTAAGAAGCTATTTTAACACTGACCTTCCTTCTATTGTTTGATTCAAGACACTCACTTTCATAAAACTAGCTATTTATGGGACCTGGCTATCATTCTTGAACTGTTGCCAGATTTTTGTGTAAAGCTAAACCTTGACAGAGAGCGTTTTATTGTTCAACTGACTTGGCATAATATAAGGGTGGAGAGCTTAAAATGTTAAGAAGTGACAGGAGAAGAAGGGTAATTGTTAGTATGTTTTTTCTGAAAGTTATTGCAACAACAATATTGATGGAAAATAAAGGATAATTTAATGCTAGGATTAAAAGAAAGGATACAAAGACTTAAGTGATGCAAAGTATAGTTTCTTAGCAGCTCTATCAGCATGCCTGCTAGGTGCTTTTCTTTTTAACTTGAAAACGTTTGCTGTTCGGCCTCCAACGTGTGCTGCAGGCTTTTCTATTCTGAGAAGCTGGGCACCTACCTGCCACCTAAGCTCCTGAAGTCCTTGAGGCTCATAGACATCGAGTGCATGGTGCACAGGGTAGATTCCTCAACTGTACCATGAAGGTCTAAAGCAGAAACCATCCCAATCTTAGCAGAGTCAAACACAAAACTCCCATCTCCTAAGGCAGCACTATTCCAGCTTAGTACCAGCCATCCTGGGGGTAAAAGAAAATCCAATAGGCTATACTGCCACACAGTCTCCAAACTCCCAGGTTTTGTTTATTTTTCTTGTGTAGCTGTTCGGTGTCTCAATAAACTGTATCAAGGCATCTTTACTGTATAGAGCTTAAGATGCTCTGTGCTTGGGTTTAAGGTCTTATTTAAGACCAGGTATTTCAGCTTATATTTTTAGTACCTGAATCCAGCATTCATTTTGGCCATTAATCAAGTGAACAAATACTGCTAAGTAATACTTGGATTTCACAACATTAACATCCTGTAAAACTTTGAGCTGGATTCTTTTAACCTAATGTCCGTGGGGATTATTGCTGCTTCTTTTCAGCTTATTTCAATTTGTGGAATCCTAAACGTTTTCCAGGAGGGGGAGCACATTCTGTGGGACACTTCATATGCAGATTGCAGCATGCATGAGTTGGCCTTTTAGTTGCTTCTCATGAAATCTGTAAGCTATCCTGCAGAATCCAGGACCTGTGGACCATGTTCCAAAAGCCATATTCTCTTAAGAAAAAAATTTCTTTCTTAGGAGAACATTTTTGTATGTTCTTCAGTAATATCAATAACTTTGAGAGGATTACTTCTATAATTAATCTCTCAGTCAGCAAAGGGTAGAGATTCTGTTTGCAAAAGTCTCTGAATTGATACCAGTTCTTAAGTAAGTGTTCCCCAGCTCGAGCTTTTTCTTCTTGAAAATTAGTTAAGTGGAGTTCTTTGCCCATTTCTCCTGTTGAAAAGGAGATGGATGCTACTCAGTTTCTGATTTGAACCCTAAGTAATGGAATCCCCATTTTCCAGGGATATTTCACACCAAAGTATTAGAAAAATAGTACAATTTGGCAGTGTGAAAAGAGTTACAAGTCAAAGCTTGAGCATAAAACACTTCGGCATCCTGCGAAGCTGTGCATAAATGCCTACCTTGAAATGTAGAAAACCAAGGGTAGGTGGTGTTTTATTAGAACAAAAATTGGACAACCTGAGTTCTTCTGAGGGAAACGGATCTTGAGGGCTCTTCAGCTTCCTGTTGGTGAAGACATAATTCAGGTGAAGAAGCAATGGATTTAATAGAACTTGTGCTCGTTAAAGAATCTGAGAGAAACAGGACACTTCCAAAATACAAGTGACCTACACTTTAAATTGCAGGTCTGATAGCTGTATCTTATTGCAGCATGGTTCCTTTCAGGTCAGAAACTCAAGAGCATGGTACAAAAAAAAAAAGTTTGCAATAGCACTATGCCATCCTTCTAATCTTTTTAGCTGACATTTAATTCATTCTTCCGGGGCATTTGGTGTCAGAGGAGATGTGTGGGTATAGATGAAGGTGGCTTTGTTGTGAAGCATTAGCAGAGGAAAGGGCTAAAGGTCTAGTTTTTGGTGGAGGGAAAAGAGTAGATATTAAAATGCAAGCTGTTCTTTTCAAGACAAGACAAAGCACGGGTACTTAGAACAATCTCAGATGCTTCCTTTAAAGCTTATGATAGCTTTCATAGCTGCAGAGTAGAAACTGAGGAGTACTGTAGGTGGCTGCAGTCGATCCTTCTGCTCCATACCTGCGCTACACGAGCTAATGGATTTTGAAATCTTTATGCGTGCCTAGCTATCACTGTAGTAGTTCTTTTCTGATTCTGCTAGTTAATGTGTTAAACCTTTTTTTCACTTTCAGTAACTGTTAATTATAATTTGTCCTGTTTCTTCCTTTTCTAGGATTCAACCAGTATTGTTGCTGCTCTCTTTATAGGCATCAAAAGTTCCTTGCTTGCTCATCTACCAATTGAATTTCATACCCAAGACAATTTTTTGATGATTGCACTTTTCCCCAAAACAAAGATTTATAAAGCTTTTTATTCACAGGTAAAGTAAAAAAAGGTTGGTTTGAGTGGGGGGAAAACCACACAATTATTCTTTGTGTTTCAGATGAGAGGCAAGGGTGAATTTGTTCATGTCTGTCTTAACAAATTAAATTTGGAAAGAAGAGGTTTATTACTCACGTTAGTTGAGCCACTAAAGCTTGTCACCTGATAAGTAAATACAAGAAAGGTTCAAGTTCAAGGTCTTTCTTGCATCACTCTTCACAAGCAAAACCTTTTCCTATATCTTGGTGAAAAGGCACAGTTTAGAAAGAAGGGGCAGTTAATACTGAGGGAACAACAAGTTAGGAAATACATCTCTGTGAAGCTGGATGGGATTCATGGAGGGTATTGAGAGAGAAGGCTGATGTGATTTTGAGGCTGTTAGTCTTATATATAAAATCAGGGTGTTGCAGTAGGAAGGACTGTTACAGATAACTTTTTCAATAGTGGCCGATAACATAACAAGGGGCAGTAACCATAGATTGTAGCTTTGAAGATTCAGACTGAATGTGAGTAGGAGGTCGGTGCAGTGACTGGAGCAGGTCAGCCAGACAGTGAATCTCCACCTTTGAAGATTTTTGAAAACTTGGCTGGACAAAGGCATGGCTGAGCTGATCTGTACTGCCAGCAGTGGTCCTGCTTCGAGCAGGAGGTGGGTCTGGAGACCTCCAGAGACTCCCTTCCAACCAGAAAATCTGATTCTCTGTGGGACCTATGGCATCTGCCTTGCAGATTTGAGATTATTGTGGAGTAGACTGCCCTGCTGTGTAGACCTTCCCAGTCCTTCCTAGGAGCATTATTGCTCCTGACCTTAGGAACTTGCTTGTGTGAGAAACTTTATCTTATGTATGCATTTCTAGTGATTGAGTTGCTCGTTAAGTTTAGTGCTCACCATGTGCTTTCATTTTGTCTTCTGAAGCCAGTGAGTGCTCTAAAAGCTTGTTTTCTAGTAGTTGCATTTTAAATGTAGCACTGGTGTATAATTGGCTACAGCAGTTGTATGTAGTGGCAGAGGTTCTATTGTGTTTTTTTGTGGTTAGACACATTTGGATCATGATCCTTAGGGAAGTTTTGTTGAAGACTTTAAGTATCCCATATGGCATTGTATTATTCTCTAAGTGGATTGGCTTCATGCATTGTAATGCAGAGGCTTTTAATAAATGAAACTTTATAACAATAGCACTTTTGAGGAAATAAGCCTGGACATTTTAGGACTTCACAAGGGTTTTATTATGTGATCATAACACTGGACTGGAAAAGACCACCTAGCTCATGAGTAGTCCCCACTGGTAGCATTAATGTTACCCTAAAAATTCTCTTCCTTTTATCTTAAGTGTTTAGATTCCTCCCACTGTTCCACTATGTGAATGGTTGGGAATATTTTGTTTGTTTGTTTTTGAATTTTCAGCCTCTTTTATTAGGTCTAATTTTATATCTGTTCTTCTTCTGCTTTACCAGCAGACATCCTTGAAGTATTTGGAAAATTCAGACCTATTCTTTCTGAGTTATTTGGCCTAATAAAATAAAACCAGAGCCCTTTTTAATCTATGCTTATTAAAAGTTCTCTTTTCCTCTGATAGTTGTAATAGTTTTCTTTTGATCTGTTTTTTTGGCTGTAGATATCCAAACTGAGATGAGGGTATTTGTTTCTTGTACAGAGGCAGTAATAGTTTTCTCTTCTGAAAATGTTCAGAAAGTACCGTGGTTCAAAACCTTGGTTTGCCTTTACTTTTCATTGCTGCCTTGCTTTAATAAATGGTGCTCATTTTTTGAGAAACTCCTTTGGGTCCTTTCTCTTTTGCTACCCACTGATGCTCCAGCTTGATTCTAGAAATGTTTGTGTGCTCATTCTTGCTTTCATACTTACCTTCTTCCTATTTTTCTTTCTGTTTTTTCTATTCTTACAGTTAGATCAATTTTTCTATTGAACATCTCAATGCTGCGTAGACTGTCTCCCAACTTAGATCCCCAAAATGTTGTCAATTCACTTCAGTCTATGCCAAATTAATTGCAAAAGGTGTCACGGGGCATTCCCTAAGTGACTCTGCTGGTGAATGTCCCCAGACTTCTGTTGGGTTTTTTTGAAATATTTATTCCTGGTTTCCTTTGAATTAGCTTTTTGCTGAACAGTTCTATACTAAGTTTCAGTTTTTGCAGTTTAACAGTTTCTCATCTGGCACCATACCAGTTACTTTGCTCAAGTTCAAGTAGATGAAACATGTCTTTTGTCTCAAAGATATTATCTCATGAACAAAAACTATTCATAAGATCAAGTGTACCAGATTGTGAGAGCCATGGAAACATATTACTGTATTTTGTTAGTATTTACCATCAGGTATTTATTGATTTCCTCCAAATTTTTTTCTGAAAGTCTGCATGCCATTGAAGTTGCACGGACATAGTAGTCATTCTACAGACCTGTCGTTACAAAGATTCCCTAATGTGTAGGCACTAGTTTTACTCTTCTGCAATCATATGGCATGATACCTGGCTTACTGGACGTATGCTTTAATTATTCCAAGCCTCCTTGAAATAGGGAATGGCAGTTACCCATTCCTCCAGATCTGAGTGTATTAAATTCCTTGTAACTGAGACAGTTGCAAGATTTTGAGCACACAGAACTGGAATCTGGTTTGCAGATCCTGCAAAGACAGGACAGTGCCTTTCACATCCTCACTCTAACTGGTAGGGGAGGAAAATTTGCTTAGGCTTTGGGATGTATGGATTTCTCTGGTTTTCTTCACCTTCTGTAATGCCATAGCAGCTCTTTTTTTAAATGTTCATGAAGTTATACAAAAAGGACTGATTTATTTCCATAGCATTCTGTCTCACTCTGACCTGTGTTTTCACTTTATCCCTAGCCCTTTGACTTCTAAAGAATAGAATTTTCTTTTGACCAGTCCTTCTCTCCATCCCTTGTGGGCATTTTCCTTAGTCTCTTATATGTGTTTTGAAGTGGTTATTTGTTTGGTTGCGTGGATCCTTCTACACAAGCAATATTGTCTTTGTTAGTATCAACAGTTTATTTTATTTTGATGTTTTTTTATCTCAGTCCCCTTGCGTTTAGGATGGCGATTTGTTAATGGAAAGCAGTCTTCCCCCGCCCCCAAGTTGTTTTGTCTTGCAGCAAATTATTGTGAAAAATGACGATGGCGGCTGCCTTTACTTATTAAAAGAAGGGAAATACCGAACACTTAAATGACTGTGTGATTCATCTGAATCTGATTTCTAGGTTCAGAGTGCCATTCATATTAATGTGACTTGGCTAGAGCAATAGGATGTGAGCCAAAACTCTGTTCCCTAGAGAAACGAAGGGCTCCCTTTTTCTTTTGCAAAGGAACGGAGTTTTTCTTAAATTTCTAGAAATGATTGCTGCAATCTTACCTCATGAAAATTACAATACTGCTTAAAGGAGACTTAGACTAATTCAGTTCCTGCTTTACAGCAGTTGGACTAGAAATAGCTAGTATTTTTATCAGTGAAGCACGCTGTGACTAAAAGATACACGTGAATGGTACTGTTGCTTTGGTGGGTAAATTTTTTTCCTATGATTTTTCCCCCAGCTATGAAGACGGGGGAAAAATTAGACCTTTTCAGTAAAGTTACTTTTTAGGGCAGTTCCAGTTTCACCAAAGAGAAGCTTACAAAATCTGATCTGTGGCGTCTTCTTCCATATTTTGAATTCTTGCAGCCACGCCAGCATTGTGAAATATTTAATGGCTAGTTAAAACGCATGTATTTTTTTTGGTGAACAAAAACAATTCCTAAACAAATTCAAAACAAATTTTGCAAAATAATGATGCTTACGCATAGGTCTGGTTTGTTCCAGGTTTTCTCTTCGTGGCAAAACCAGACAAACTCAGGATTATCTTTAACGGTTATCCAGGAAGAATTCCTGTCTGTGGAACAAAAGAGACTGTAAGTTCATGCCACTTACTCTAGTGCAATTATACATTAACTGTGTGCTACAATCAAAAAAATGCTGTCATTCATTGACGATCTTGATAATGATTCAAAAAGGAGTTGTTGCATTCTTAGTGCAACACTTGCTTTATTTTTTTGTACTAGTTAATATGTAGCCGTCTGATTTAAAGAAGATAAATTCCTAGGTTTCTCCTTTAACTAACCAATTAATTTGCTTGTTTTAGGCATTCCAGTGTTCAGAAGCTATTTAATGCCTTGTCTTTTCCTTCTGGGGAAAGATGCAGGGAGTTGAAAATATCTGCTGCCCTTCCAGAATTAGAGAGGTGAGAAATTATTTTTGTTTTCAAGGGATCGGTTTTATCAGAAATAATACAAAAATATTTTGGTATATGTAATACTTGTCTAAAAATTGCTTATTAATAACTCTGTCTTCACATAGATATTTTTAATCTGAGATTAATTATTTCTTCTCTAGGAAGCCTCTGTTCGACCCTTTAACAATTTTACTTTAGCAATTTCCCAACTATTTATATGGATGAAATCTTCTGGTCTTGATTGTAAGAAAATAAAACTTTTATTTTTTAAAGGTTTCTGCAACATTTTACAGTCAGCAGCGTCAGTCATGAGGCAATAATGAGAGCACATCTTCCTATTCTATTGCAACAGTCAGAAATCATTCCTGATAGCAAAGCAGAAAGTGATAAGGTAAGGAAGCAACCCAGCAATACTTCCTATCCCTATTATAGAATATTTGTCAAATATTCTGTCCATCACTAGTTCTGTTGCAGGTAATGTAGTAAAGTACTAATGTATGTTTAGCCATGCTCTTTGCCTCCTTCTCCAGTGCCACCAGTTCACACTAAACTTGCTTCAAGTCTGTTTCTTAGAATAAATTGTTCTGCCCTGTTTTCCTGATTAGGTTACTTGAATTTTTTTCATTTAAACAATCTTTTGGAAATGTTAATGGCCCTTCAGCCTGGTAAAAGAGAGGCAGAAAATGGGACCTAGATCTTCAAGTGAACAGTTTTCTCTAATGTCCAGAGAGAGTTCGCCCTAAAGCAGTAGCTTGTTTTTATGAATTGCTGAATAATTTAACTGAATTGTTCTCCAGAACATAAAAGTCCTTTAAATAGCATAGAGGTAGCACATGATATTTAACATTTGCTGATATTATCTGTAGAACGCTCAGTTCTCTATAGGGGCAATAACAATTGTCAAACTTAAGGAGTGCTTTAAATAGCATTTTCAGAGAAAGTATTTCCTTGTAACTTTCCAGCATTTGAAATCTGCTGTAAGCAAGAAAGTCAAAGCAGCAGGAATATAGTCTTTCTCTTTGCATATTGCAATACGGTACCAGACTTAATTTCTGGGAGCTAGTTCAGAGACCATACTGACACTTAAAATTAAGTATTAATTAATAAACCCTATGAATGCTTTTAAATCTGATTTTAGGGTTGGTTTAACTGTCTTTGTGTATGTTTAAAAAAAGAAAAAGAAAGAAAAGTCTTTTTATAATGTTCATACCAAATTCTATAAAACATGCTGTCGTGGTTTAACCCCAGCCAGCAACTAAGCACCACGCAGCCGCTCACTCACTCCCCCCCATCCAGTGGGATGGGGGAGAAAATCGGGAAAAGAAGTAAAACTCCTGGGTTGAGATAAGAACGGTTTAATAGAACAGAAAAGAAGAAACTAATAATGATAATGATAACACTAATAAAATGACAACAGTAGTAATAAAAGGATTGGAACGTACAAATGATGCGCAGGGCAATTGCTCACCACCCGCTGACCGACACCCAGCCAGTCCCCGAGCGGCGAATCCCTGCCCCCCCACCCCTTCCCAGTTCCTAAACTAGATGGGACGTCACGTGGTATGGAATACACCGTTGGCCAGTTTGGGTCAGGTGCCCTGGCTGGGCATGAGAAGCTGAAAAATCCTTGACTATAGTCTAAACACTACTGAGCAATAACTGACAACATCAGTGTGTTATCAACATTCTTCACATACTAAACTCAAAACATAGCACTGTACCAGCTACTAGGAAGACAGTTAACTCTATCCCAGCTGAAAACAGGACACATGCAAACTTAGTACCTCAGAGTTTTCTGAGTTACTTCCCTATATCTATTATCATGAATACTCATTTTCTGTGAGTATCTGAAAGTGATTTTGACGTTAGGATGCAAATAGTCTGCAGATGGCTATCTTCAAATATCATGCAGTTACAAACTGGAAGAGGTAATTTGTCTGTTAGTAGCAGGATGACGACTGGTTGCCAGTGTGACATAATTTCTTAAGTCAAGTTCAGCACGGAGAGTTGTTTCAGTCGTGTTTTCTCCAGAGCTCATTTGCATACTTCTGTAGCACACTCCAGTATATAGTGTAGAAATATATATATACGTGCACACACTTCGGAAATATGGTCTGACTGCTTTTCAGTGTTTCTTTGCTATGATGCCTGTCTAAGTACCACAAGAAATACACATAATGGAAACAGAGGTGCTTGATGCAGAAAAGCCATTGGTATGTTAGAGCTGTTAGTGTGCAGCCTCTTACCAATCCTACTCCAAACGCAGCTTTGCTGGAATAAACTTTGTGTATAGCATGCTCAGTTCAGTATCAGAAATCTAAAGTTGCTCTTTGTGTTTCGCAAGACTGTATGACATACACCATCACTTTTTGAACCATTTTGGCTGAATACTGTTCTATGCATTTGAACGTACCCTTGTCATCAGAGGAAACGTAACCTATTTAGTGTCTCTCAGTGTTTTGTCTGACAGCTGCATTAATACTTACACTGCAGACTATATTGAAATGTAAAGGCTTTGATAATACTGTTTGCTGTATTTGTTAATTAACCTTTCACTGTATTTAAGGTATGAAAAGCAAGAGTGAATACATCTTTCTAAAATGATGCATATCTGAGTAATTGCATAAACACAATTACAGTTCTACACTATCTCGCTGTTTCTGTGGTTAGTGTCAATTTTGTGTTTAGACTTAAGATTTTATCAAGTGAGAAGCCTTATGTGTGTGTAATTGTTGTAGCTCATTTCTAGTCTTCAAGTTGCCCCTCTTCTTACTTGTTCCCTGTGTTTTAGGTGGTTATCACCGTTATAACTGGTCTTCCAGGATGTCGTTGCAGTGATCTGTGCGCTTTTCTTGTAACTTTTAACAAGGAGCGTGGAAGGTTCGTACAGTTCTGGTTTTACAATCCAAAGCAGTGGTCATACTAACCACCAAAGAACTAGTCAGCGTGAAGGAAATGAAACTATCAATGTTTCACTTAATTTATTTTATTTTTTTATATCCTAGTTTCTAATTTTAAAACAGATGTGTTTATAAGAATAAATTCAGTAAATATTATGAGGCACCTTAACTAGTTCTACATAGCACACTATACGGTAGGGTATATTACTTCAATTCTGTTACTTCAGGTATCTCACTTAACTGTGTTATGCCAGGTAGATTTGCCCTTAGATTTTAGACATTTAGACAAGAAAAATAGCCCAGGAGATTTCTTTGTTGCTATTCCATATTAAGAATACCACAGGTATAACTGTAGATCTATGATGTGTGTCTGGAACTATCACTGATGCTACAAACAGTTAAGAATAATCTTAGAAGGGCCACATGAATCCTGCCTTACGCAAGTATGGAAGTCGTCACAACTTGAAGGAAACGGGTGAAGAGCTTCCATTTACTGACTTGTGGTAGTAAGTCTAAAATGCATTTTTCTTGGAGAAAAGACTATACCAACAGTCCTTGTTACAGCACTGTTTTTAATATGACCTGGTTTCTATTTTATAATAGCAGGAGATATGTTCAGGACATCTGTTGTGTGGCAGTAAGATAAATCTGCTCTAGGAATTAGCCATTCTGTCTGTTGATATAGCTTCTGGAAAACTAAAACAAAAAAATTCTTACCCTTTTAAATCTTATGGCCAAACACCTTAGCATTTAATCTTAGTAATGTTCTAGATTGTTTTTTTTGTATTACTTTTAACTCAGTGTCTTGATATTAGCAAGTTGATTCAGAACAGTTTTGTGGTTCTGTTTTTAGGGCAAGCATGTAAGGTGACTTTTGAGTGTTCTGTAATAATACATTTCATCATGTTTTCCTGCAAATGTCATTGTTATTTTTTATTTTTGCAGTGTAATATTTTCATGCCCAGAGTCTATAATTTTAGTTTACTGCATTGCTAAAAAAGATCAGAGTTACTCATGTGATGTGCTGCTTTGAAGATGATGTTGAACATTGTTTTATTAAAAAACAACAACAAAACCCCACAAAACCTTTTGGCAGTAATGTAAAGAATGTGCTTCAGCTGGAAATGATAGAAAGCCAAGTAAATTCCTCTTTCCCACGTGGTGTGAGAGATGTGGAATCTTAGAGCTTGTCAAATTTATTTTTGGTCTGTTGGTTCAAAGTAAAAAGAAAACAGAAATACTATGTCATAGAACATTCACTTCTTGCCTTGTTTTCTGTTGTTTAGGTGGATAGTTTATCGGCAAACTATGGATAGTCCTGAATGTTTCAGTGCAACCCACTTCCAGCGTTACCTCTCCAGTGTCCTGGAGGCTCAGCAAAACCACAGCGTCCGTCAGTCCGCTTATGCTAAAAGGAACAAGCGTCTCTTGGTGGTCTTACAAGGGTAAATGTTTGAAACCATTTTAACTGTTGCACAGAATAAGAGATTTCTCTTCCCTTCCTATTTCCAGGGCATTTTTAAACTTTCCCATCACTCTGAAACAGTCATATTTCTGTGCTAAAGTGTCGTACTCTGAATTCTGTTGTACGTATGTACTAAACTCAGCTTTTCTGCAACCTGTTAACTTTATTGCTTGTTACTCCATTGGAAAAAAGGTGTCTGTAGTCTTCCTTCAATCATATGGAAGGAGGGACTGCATTTGGTGGTTCTGCCCTATTTAGGAGATTGACTGTGACTTTTGGCTTCTCAGAAGAAGTTTTCTTGCCCTTCCCAGCTGCATCTTAGACTGGTGTTAAATGCCACTTTATTGGTGCAGCTGCGTGTGGTTTGGTTTTGTTTTTTGTTTCCCCCCTGCCCCTGGAGGTCCTAGATGGAGAGGCATTTGCCCTTGAAAGGCTGGCAAATTAATTATTGGTAGTTTTTCCCAACAGACCTGTGTTTTGCTGATAACAAAACAAAAAACAATGGAATAAATGCACAACTTCTTTACAGAATGCAGAGAAATGTTAGCTGAGTTCTTGCCCTACTTTCATGTATAATTTTATTTGAAAGTTTGCTAAAACGTTGACTTTGTTTTGATGAAAAATGGGGGTGGAGCCACCTCCCTATTTCTTTCAGAGGAAGATCTCTTGTCTTTCAGGCATTAGATGACTGAGAGCATTTTGGTAAAATTTGAGTTGCTTCAGAATATAAATTAATTTTAGGAAGTGTGATATGGTTTGACATAAAGACTATAATTATATCTCTCAAGTGCTTACTGTACCTTAAACTTTTGAAAGAGTGCTAGAAAATCTGTAATAAATAAATTCGTAGTTTCCAGAATTAAATGGCCCATTCAGTTGGCAATGTTTTTTCCTCCAAATAGAACCTTAAAAACCTAAGCTATTGTGACTCTTACTGAATTTTTTAAACATAGAATGAGTGTGCTACAATAAGCAAAAGAACCAATCTTTGCTTTTTTTCAAGATTTAGCATCTTTGTGTGCATAGATGCTTGCTTTTTCTTTGCATTTCTGCTAGTCCTTGCTTTGATTCTTTGGCAGTATTAGCTACAAAAAATGTGACACAAGCTTTCAAAGTTCCAGTTGATGAAAGATAAGGAGATAGAGGGGCAATATTGCATGCATGTGACTTGCTCTCCAAATAAATATTTGTGCAATTTTTGCACATCACTTCTCGTATGGTATGTTCTGAGTCTCTGTACTTCAGAATGAACGGCTCCATAAGAGCTCGCAGGCTTTTGTCCTGCTGGGTGACTTCAACCACCCTGACATCTGCTAGAAAAGTAGCATGGCAAGCTGTAGGCAATCCAGGGGACTCCTGGAATGCATTTAGGATAACTTCTTAAGCCAAGTAATAGACAGCCCTACCAGAGGGGATGCGATACTGGACCTGATGGTCACCAATGCAAGTGAGCTAATCAGTGGTGTCAAGACTGGAGGCAGCCTGGGCTGCAGTGATTGCACGCTGGTGGAGTTCACAGTCCTGAGGGATATGGGTCAGGCAAAGAGTAAAGTCAGGACCCTGAATTTTGGGAAAGCAGAATTCCAGCTGTTGAAGGAATCAGTAGGACTCCCTGGGAGACTTCCCTCAGGAACAAGGGAGCAGAACAGAGCTGGCAGATGTTTTAAGGATGCTTTCCATAGAGTGCAAGAGCTCTTGATCCCCATGTGTAAGAAATTGGGAAAGGAAGGCAGGAGACTGGCATGGCTGAGTCAAGACCTGCTGGTCTAACTAAAGGGCAAGAAGGAGAAATGCACAGGCAGTAGAAGCAGGGACAGGTATCCTGGGAAGAGTGTAGGGATGCTGCCTGGTTGTGTAGGGATGCAGTCAGAAAGGCCAAGGTGTGGATGGACCTGAACTTGGCAAGGGATGCAAAGAATAAGAAGGGCTTCTACTGGTGTGTCAGCCAGAAAAGGAAGGCCAAAGAAAGTGTACCCCCTTTGATGAGCAAGACTGGCAAACTGGTAACAGTGGACAAGGAGAAGGCTGAGGTACTCAACAACTTTTTTGCCTCGGTCTGATTGGCAACCTCTCTTCCCACACCTCTCAAGTGGACAGACTGCAAGGCAGGGACTGGGGGAGCAAAGTCCCTCCTGCTGTAAGAGAGGATCAGGTTTGTGACCACCTGGGGAACCTGAACATATGTAAGTCTGTGGGACTTGACGAGATGCTTCCCAGAGTCCTGAAGGAATTGGCTGATGTCGTTACCAAGCCACTCTCCCAAGATACTTGAAAAGTCATGGCAGTCAGGTGAAGTCCCTGGTGACTGGAAAAAGGGAAACATTGCATCCATTCTTAAAAAGGGTAGAAAGGAGGACCCTGGGAACTACCGACCTGTCAGCTTCACCTCTGTTTCTGGGAAGATCATGGAACAGATCCTCCTAGAAGCTATGCTAAGTCACATGGAGGACAGGGAGGTGATTCAAGGCAGCTAGCGTGCCTTCAACAGGGACAAGTCCTGCCTCACCAACCAAGTGGCCTTCTGTGGTAGAGTGACTACCTCAGTGGACAAGGGAAGAGCTACAAATATCGTTTGTCTGGACTTCTGTAAGGTCTTTGACACAGTCCCCCCCAACATCCTTCTCTAAATTGGAGATACATGGATTTGATGGGTGGACTGTTCAGTGGATGAGGAATTGGTTGGATGGTCACATCCAGAGGGTAGTGGTCAATGGCTCAATGTCCAGATGGAGATCGGTGACGAGTGGTGTCCCTCAGAGGTCCATACTGGGACCAGTGCTGTTTAGTATCTCCATCAATGATAGACAGCGGGATTGAATGCACCCTCAGCAGAAGGACTTGGGGGTACTGGTGAATGAAAACCTGGACATGAGCCGGCAATGTGCGCTCACAGCCCAGAAAGCCAACCGTATCCTGGGCTGCATCAGAAGTGTGACCAGCAGGTCGAGGGAGGGGATTCTGCCCCTCTGCTCCGTTTTCATGAGACCCTACCTGCAGTTCTGCGTCCAGCTGTGGGGTCCTCAGCACAGGAAAGACATGGACCTGTTGGAGCAGGTCCAGAGGAGGGACACGAAGATGATCAGAGGGCTGGAACACCTCTGCTGTGAGGACAGGCTGAGAGACTTGGGGTTGTTCAGCCTGGAGAAGAGAAGGCTCCAGGGACACCTTATTTCAGCCTTTCCGTACTTAAAGGGTGCTTATATTCTGGTAGCAGTGCTGGCTTCAGCAATGGCTAATGACAGGTTTTCTGTTATTTCTGCATAGTTGACTGTTGGTATAGATAGCTTTTTAAAGTAGCTGGAGTTTTCTAAATAATCCATTAACTTAACTGACAGTACAGCTTTGAGAGAAGATTGTAACTGGGTGAGAAATAAGCACCTGGAATAAAAACTCAGGTTCACTTAAACTTTGCTATCATACACGAGTATAATACAGCAATGGCTGGAGTACTGATAAAAAATGGACACATTAATTATAGAAGCACGCTGAAATCGGAGTGCTGATAACTGAGAGGTGTTGCTTTTTAATTTCTTGTTTTAGTTGAATAATACTTAGTGCTTAATATGCTAGGGAGTAGGCATCACGTGCTTGTATTAGATTATGCCTTTTGTGCTTCCTGAAAGCTGGACTTTTCAGTTGTTCAATGCAAAGTTTATACTGCTTTTCTCTGTAGTTGTCAATTTATTTCTAACGTTACTTGCAGTCAGCTTTATTTGTCTGTATTTGCCAAGTTTGAACTGGTTCATGATTATTTTTGTAGGCTTTTTTAGAAATCTAACCTTCTTGCAAGCAATTGATTTCTTACTAGATCTTGAAATGCATCATTCTGTTTCTCTGAATCCACTATTTCGTTTTCTTACAGATACACTGATGTTATTGATGTTGTACAGGCTCTGCAAACTCATCCTGACCCAGACGTGAAGTCGTCTTTCATCATTGGAACTGTTAATACTTGTGTAGAGCCACTGAGTTGCTATATGGAACATAGGTATACTTTAAGTTATTTCTACTAGTTTGAAAATAGATATAGAAGCTTGTGAGATCACTTTTATAATAATTAGAGATGTATGATGGCTAAATGCCATTGAACTGTCTTAAAACTCATAAAACTGGTAGGTAATCCATCTTGGATGAACTTTGAAGTACTGTTTGGTTTATAATGATGACACTTGGTTTCCACTAGGGATATAATTATATATAATATTAATAAAAGTTTAACTTGTGGAAGAATAAACAAAGATTGTCATTAGCATACTGCTTAAATATGTATACTCTGGCTAAGGTCTTTGTAAAATCTGGACAGTCAACTGTCCTGTCATGTGCTTTTTTAAATCATTCTTTTGACATCTTTTTGTGAGTGTGACTAAAAATTGAGATGCGTGTCTCAGTTTGGGTTGTTGATCATGTCACTGTTTTGGGATATTAAATGAAGATTGTACAGATTTAAAATATAGAAATTATGGGAAGCATAGTTTTGTTGAAGAGAATGACAAAGCACGGAAGCAAAAGCATTACAAATATTAAAATCTGATATCCTGGGTTACTGCAGAGGCAGGGTGGGGAGGAAACGGTAGCAAAGCCAAGTCGCTGACATTTTAAAATAGTGTGGTATGGTTGCTGTTTCATAGTGTGTATATATATATATATATGTGCTCCACACTTAAATGAACGTGGAACTGATTTCATAGACCTATCTGTAAAATTGTAATATTTAAATTTTGCAATTATGCCTTGCAGCTGGTTTGATAAAAGTAAGTTAAAGCAGTTACAATTTTCAGAGTTCTTAGCATTGCTGCTACTTGTGATAAAATGCTCTGCATCGCAGCTTAGAGGTGAACTGCCCGATCATTTTATAAAAGTGCATTCCTTAAACTTCCTAGCTGTTTTTAAAATGCTAACCATTGCGCTTCTTGTGCTTTGCACTAGTCAATAAATAGACATTACCTTACTGCTTCTTTTTGTCTCCGTGACAAAGATTGTAAATAAATAATAAAGACTACATAAAATATTTGTGAATTGATGCTGGAGTGCTGTTTTAACTTGTTCTTTCCATAATTGTAGGAAAGACAAGTTCCATTCCTAGGTTTTTTTTAAACTTACTAATGTGTTACTAGTCATGGTACTGAGTAGTATTTATAGCAGCAGTAGCCTGCAGTCCTTTGACTAACATTGTTTGTCTCTTGAAGTGCAGTAGCAATTGAAGGAAGAGGCATAGCCTATGCTGTAGACTATTTGTGTCTTGCTTTGAAGTTTCTTCTGATAAGAACTTACCAAGTAGCCATGTGCTGCCAATGACAAATCTTTCAGTTGGGAAGCTTTGGCAGTTTCACTGTGCAAATTGAGAAGAGTGATTTTAATGTCTGACTTGAAACTTTTGCAGTCACGAAAATCAGGACTCTTTCTTAAAGTCTCAAAATTCATTACTGTAGAGATCTAGCTCTTTTGTAAGCCTAGGATGAAGCTCTTCCCTGTGTTGAATAGTAAGCCAGGGCAGGGGGTGGTAGTTGAAGGGGCTCAGGTAAAGTACTCCCTTTCCTCTAGAGGTTTTTTTTTAATTGTCACTTGTCTGACGCTATCAGAAATTGGTATGATATGTACTACAGAAAGTATTATGTATATACAATCTTTCCATGAGAGTTTCCACCATGTTTGGAAGACACAATTCTTTAGGGCAAGCTTAAAATTCCTGTTGTTTAATTAGGAATTAAAATAATATTGAAGCCTTTCTGTTTTCCTAGAATACAGAATAGATTGCGTATTAGGAATTAGCTGTGAAATCCATTAAAGGATTAAAACCATCTACAAAACTAATTTTGGGGGAAGAACTCCTGAAAGACATAACATATAGGGATGTTCCAGTTACATGGACTGAAGAAAGGAAACATGAAAATGGGTTGGATAGTAAGACTCTAGCTGTCAGTGTCCAGATGAATGTTAATGCTTTACTTAAATAATAATATCCATTCTTGATGTACAAACTTCTGGTTTTTCTAGGCTTCTTTTTCCCAAGTTCTTGGACCAGTGTTCACAAGGTATGTGTCACTTTTCTTGACTTTGAGCTCTACAGAACAAGTAGCTGAGCCATATGGCCAAATAAATACACTGTAAATGCATATAGTCAAAGTATCATGATAAACTCTTCGAGGTAAGAACCATCTGTGCAGAAAAATCTCTCTTCCTACATTATTAAACACCATAGGTGCCTGGAGAAGATGTAAGAATATGGAGCATGATGTATTCTGGTTGTCCTCATCTGGAGGATAGGTTTTCCAGGACCATGAGTTAAACTGCTTACCATGAACTGTTATAACTCGTGCTGTGTTGTAAATCTAGGAGCAAAATGGATTGGATCTGAGTTCCATTCTTTTTTGGCAAGGCATGAGGAAATAGAGCTCTCCTTTTTGCTATTTTAGAGAGGGAAAAATGAGCTGGTTCCCTTGTTCCCCATATTTTCTTCTTAATGCAGTGTGGAGGATCCTCGCAGGGTTCATTTGACACTGAAGCAGACAAAAAAGCTCACTTGCAAAAGAACTGTTTCTTACCTGTATATTCAGTTTTATATCCTGACTATGAAATGCATCATCCTCCTTGTCAGGCGTGGAGAGCAGCTGTTGGCATAAATTGGATACCATCCTTCCTGACTCACCATCAACTGAGTTCTTTAAGTTTCAAGAGCAGAAGCAAATTCAGCTATAGCACAGTTGTTTTTAACAATTGTATAGCTGATTTACAATGTTGAGACCAGTACATGCTGGGGGTGTGTGTATATATGAGAACAGATCTCTCCAGTCAGATAATCATCATTTTAGGCAGACTGTAAGCTCAACCTGAAATTAGGTAGACCAATGACAGTTGAGATTTTTTTTTAAGTCGCTGTTGGACTGCAGTTACTGCAACATGACTTTCTGATTTTATGCTCATGTCTTCCCAAGTGAACTGCAGGACTAATTTTTGTGTTTGTATTTAAATGCAGTTGTCGGAGTAGGATGCTGCACTCTTCTTGTGGCTATTTAGACTCTATAGAGTCTAAATACTCTGTAGAGTTTTGCTGCCAGAATTATGCCACCTCTTATTCATGTGTGAAGGGACCCCAAAAGAATGAAATCCAAAAGAACGAGGTTGTGAACAAGCTGGAATGTAGGTGCTCTTGTATAAATCACTATTTTATTCTTACTTGGAGAGAAATGTTGGTGCTACAAATCAGGGAACCGACCAATAGATAATTATCATGATTATAGCCATGGTTGAAATTGAAGAGAGCAGGAGAATGTTAAGAATTAAGAATATAACAAAGTATCAATAACTACTGAGAAGTTAAGAATGCAAGCATGCTTTTTTTTTTTGATGACAGAATGAAAAAAAAAAACAAAAAAACCCCCAAGAGGCTCAAAGCTATCTTTTTTTTAAAGTGCAGTTGTACAGACCTGATTGGGTGAGAATTTGTCATTGTTCAAGGAGGAACTAGAAAATGCATAGGACAAGTATAGGTAATTTTTCTATGGTTCAGACACTGAAAGAAGGAAAAATACCGGAGGTTAGAAGAATGTTCTTCTGGCAGTGAATTATTTCTGCATGTTGCAAGGTTTTGTCGTCCAGTTTTCAGATATAAAATGTCACATTAGATAGCCTAGAGGTCTATTCCTGTAAAGCAAATTGTTTCACATGAATGGGGCAATTTTTGTGTAAAAAGTTGTAAGAGGAAAAGTATGCTTTGAACTGAGATGTGGTACACTCTTAAACTTTCCAGACAAATGCAGAATTGTATCACATGTATAGTAGGGAATTTACTTCTGCATAACTGAGAATTCATTTCTGGTGCAACGATAGCAGTATTTAATGAGACATTCACTTTGACAGATATTTGTCCTACTTTTTTTGTGTGTCATGCACCCCAATATTATTGTTTGTGTTACTGTGCCATCAGTGGGCCAAGACATGTCATACTGCACGTTGTACAAATCTGAAAACAGAAACTTGCAATGAGGGTGTAAGAAAAGACAAGTACGGCTATAGGCAAGTAGGAATTAATTAGACTTTTAGGTGGTTATCTTGTCCACATAACTATCTCACAAATTTGGGGAGTGAGTAGGATTAGCCTTTTGCTGCTGCTTTCCAGGTGTCTTCTATTTTGTGGCTTTCTCTATAAACGAAGGGGTACCTATGCATGTTAGCAACGTGACATCATATTACGAGTGACACTTTCTGTTTGGAAAGCCACAAGACTAAGAGAAACAGATCAGGATCAGGGAGAACTGATAAAGCCTGGAGTAGAGTGACCAACGTTAGCAGTTTTGCTTTGTCCCTCCCTTGCATACTTGTTTAAACTTTTCAAAAAAATCTTGCCACCATCCATGTGCTGTAATTTCCTTTTGTCTCACTCCTCCTAAATATACCTCTTTTTTTTCTTTCTTTTTCTTGCATAGAAGCTGTAAGATGACACCTTACTAGTCTAAGGGCACGTTGGCATCTCTTGTGTTGTATATTAAATTGTTTTGCAGATTAAGACATCGCTGTTGTTAAATACGCCCATTGTATGTTTGGGAGCAAAGAGGTTCCATTATTTTTGTAAAGCATATGTATTTTTAATCTATTCCTCCTGTTTTTTTACTGCTTCTGTTGAACATGCTATTCCCCAGGCGGCAAAGATTTTTTTTCCTTTAGATGAGTGTATAAATAAGGAATTAAACAAAACTGGGTGGTCTTCAAAATGTAGTAGAAACAGAGATGGCAGTGGCAATTTAAATAGAAAAGGTCAAAATTATTTGTTACGAAAGCTATATAGGCATCTTCCAGTTCACAGAAAGCTATTTTTCTTCTGGTTTATATTGCCTGTCGCTCAATTCAGAATCATGGACTGTTGCCTGCTAACCCAGGGCCAATTCTTGTGTGATACTGGCACTTACAAGATTTATGTATAGGTGTCTGCAGAGCCAAAGCTTGCGGGTTCCCCAGGCTCTGAGCAGTGTTCTGTTACTTCCAAGACTGCGTGGGAGTTTACAAGCAAGAATGACAGCTAGCGCCCGAAAGCTGTTCCCATTAGACGAGCACAAATGAAGCAGAGATTGATGGAGAAAGAGTATGGGTGATGAACATGAGACAAGATGCATAGGTTTCTGATTTGCTAGGTATTTTATTCCTTGAATCTTTTTCTTAACTTTAAGCTTTGCCAGCTTAGTCCCTGACAAATACCTATTCTCTCCAAGGCATCGTGCTTCTAACTGTAATATATGCTTCGTAGCATTTATGTTATGCAGCCTTTTTATTGTTCTGTGCCAACTTCACAGAAAGTATAACTATGTTTTTAATTAAACTCGACTTTTAAATCAATATCAAGTTTGGGCATATGAAGAAAGAAAAACACTGCGCATGTAGTGCACCCGCAGTGTGGTGGTTGTTGATTAGCTTATTCATAGTTTTCATCTTAATTGCATGATCTACATAATAATTTCAAGCATGCGTGTGACTTAAATTTCTAAGTGTGCTTGCTGCTTTTCCCCCTCCCCCTATCTCTCTCAAGAGCGACTGTGTATTGGAGAAAACTTAGATGTTTCTGAAATTGGAGTGGAAACTTCTGTGGGAGATTAAAAAAAGAGAAATACTAATGATGAAAATTTGCTTGGGCTATTGCTAAAATTCTAGCTTGAAAGGGTCAGTGATGCAAGTAACAGTGACTGGTAGCATTTGGTATAGAAATTTCTGTGTAAAGAAGCCTCTGCAAGGATTAGTGTACTTTAATGACTTCTGTAAAGATCAGGAATAACTGTAAGCAGCAGATCACGGTGTGAGCTTCATTACATACTCTGCTTTAAATAGTGATGGGTTGGGGGAAAGGCAAATGCATCCTGGTTCAATTGTTCATGGATATTCGAGAGTTTACTGTTCTGTCTTACACCCTACTTGTAGTTACGGGAAAGTGTCTGAAATGAGCTGCACACCTTGTGCAAAGAAATGCCATTCTGCACACATTTTGGACAATACTGACATCCTAGGAAGTCCTAAAGAGTTGGCAGTGCAATCTCTTTGAGGAACTGGGCTGAAATTCATTCTGATGTAGCACCTTCTTGTTATAAGTGGAAAGCAGAGGCTCTATAACACTGAAATTAGTCGGATAAGTGCAATATGTCATCATTTCCTAAATGAGAACCCTTCCTGTGCCCAAGGCTTGATGGCTGTGATCGTTGGTGTGTAATTTCTGATCACCTTCAGAGGCAGCATCTGCAGTAGCAGCAGTTGGTTGACTTATACCTGGCAAGACAGCAGGTATAACATAAAGACTGTGTTGCCAACTTCAAATCTTGGGAAGTTTTTGCTTAAGAAGAGTAACCATGTCTTCAATGAAATTGGTGGCACTAGGTGCAACGTGAAGGGGTATTGTTAAGCCTGAAAAAGGAATCGCTTTTCTGATCGCACAGCGGAGTCTTTTTGGGAATTGGGGCTCGGGACAAATAGTTATCCCATTGTTTTTCTCTGTTACCATTTTTGATGCCTTGTGGGTTCAGGCTTGCTGTCTGAATACCATTTTGGGGTCTGTCTCTAAAAACAGAGATTAAAAAAAAAAACCAAACCCTTCTCTTGTTTTTAGAAGTGACAACTGTCAGGGTCCAAAATACTGTCTTTTAGCTGTTTAGTCTATCTTTCTACACATTGAATTTGCCAAGAGGCTTTAAATGTTAGTATTTTATTAAACTAGTCCTTCTTAAATTGATTCTCTGATGAATTTATTCTTCTAATTAATTGATTCTTTTGATTAATTGAGTCTAAATAGCTTCTGTTAGATGAAAGGTTCCTTGCTTGGGGTATTTTTGTTGCTTTTTTTTCTCTTTAATAACTTCAATGTAGTGAGATCGAAGGAAAATAAGAGAAGAATGGCTGTTATATCACTTAATAGTTTATTAGTCAGTGTTGCATGCCTGACTTCTGTAAACTATTCTCTGATTTCCTTACACAGGACTAGTGAGTAACGTGGTTTTCACAAGTCATGCTACAGAGCAGAAGCATCCACTCCTTAGGCAATTGCAGAGCCTTATCCGAGCGGCAAATCCTGCTGTTTCATTCATCTTGGCAGAAAATGGAGTTGTAACTAGGTAACATTAATCACTGTCTAGTATTTGTCACTTTTGGCACTTCTCTTGTTTTACTTTGGTAACTTGTACAAAGGAGATGAGATTTTTCTTAATTGCTTATCATGCAGAAGGCATCTTCCCTTTACATTTGTGGTCATATAAATGTAGGGATTAGGAAATGTATGGTTTTGTTTGCAGGGTATGACTTACGTTACTGTCATAATAAGGGAAAAATACTTTTAATTTTACTGTGACTAACACATTCTGTTTTATGTAAGTAGCATACAGATAGTGGCCATTTTATTGAACTTACAAAATTAAAAATCTTTCTCTTTATCTCTTTATAGGAATGAGGATATTGAATTAATTCTCTCAGAAAGCAGTTTTTCAAATCCTCAGATGATGAGAGCACGATATTTAATGTATCCTGGCTGGCAAGTATCTAGACTGAGAAATTTTAAAACTATTTTTCTAATTAACTTGAAGATTAAGAAGTCTCACTAACTTAATTTATATTTTTTTTTCAAGACTACTCATTTGGAACAGGCAATCGCTTTGTAAATCATTTTTAAAAGAGCTGATGAGTATTCGTAGTAGATACATGATTGCTGTGCTTTTATGGGGAACAAGATCCTTTCTGGACACTATTTAAATCAATGGCAAGATTCCTGTTGCTTTTCAGAAGAATAGCAAAGAACCCTCTGGGAATAGGCTGGGAAGGATTGGGATGGGTGAGGTCAATAATGACTAGAGTAATTTCATTCTGACAGCTGTTCAGCCTTACTGGAATGAACTTGCTATGTCAGTCTAGCTATTAGCAGAACAATTATTCATAAAAACCAGCAACCTTATTGACAGTCTTGGCAGAGGCTAAGGGCACAATAATACATGGTACCAAGCTTTCCATTTAATGCTGAGTGATATTTTTTCATGGTTCAGGGTTCTTTACACATCTTGTTGCAGTTATCTGTGCTGCACCTATTTGGCAGAAAATGTAAACCTGTCAGCCATTATAACTCCTGGCTGACTGTTTCCTAGTTAGGTTTGGAAGCACGATTTATTTACCATACCTTGCCAGCCCTGTATGTATGTATATCTTTTTATTCATAATTCTTGCTCTAAATTGGATGCAAGTAAGGCTCCTGAAGTAAACTGGCACAAAGCTTGGGATGTCAGAGCTGCTTGTGGATTGCGTGGAGCCAAAGGGAGAGAGAGAAAGCAGGAAAAGAACATATTTAAAACTCTTGGACAACTGTTAATCTGTTTGATGATAGTATGCAAGAATACTATGTAGATAGTATGCAAGAAGAAAAAATTGCAGCAGAAAGAGCATCAAAATGAGTCCCGAGTGCTTTGAAAAACCTAGTACTGCCAATATCATATTTTCATGGATGTCTTAGAGAAGACAGCTTCATATAAGCAAGGCTTACCTGTGGTGAAATAATAGATGTTCCTTTTAAGAAGTCTGTTAGATGAAAAACACAAGTGCATGTGTTTTCTCTATGTTGAAGGTGTGTGTGTTTTTGTCTTAAGGTATGAAGGCAAATACGGAGCTGGGTCTTTCTTCCCTCCAATGGTTCAGATCTGTGTGTGGTTTAATCGTCCTCTAGAAAAAACACGATTTGTGACCAAATGTAAAGGTACAAATGAACTTTGACTGACTTGATTTAAATCCAAGTTTGAAATACTGGGGAATAGAGAGGAAGGCAGGCACTGACGTAGCACAGTTATTTAATTACTGCTGAACTAAACTTTTAATTGAAAATTCAGCTTTCCTTCCTTGAAGTACAGTAAATTATCTTCATAAGTGTCTGCTCTGGAAAATTGACCCATGATTTTGTTCAGATTGAAATCTAATTTAATTTTCTGTTTCTAGAGACTGAGACACCTTCATATGTTTGCTTTTTATTTTATGTTTAATTTTACTTAGTAGTGTCGAAATATAGTTTATAAGTAACCATCAGCTTCTACTTTTTATGCTAAATAATTCTTTGTAGTTATTAGAAAATAGGCTCAGCTCTGTGTTAGGCTACTAGAGTAGATATATAATCATGCCTTTGCTTCTTTCCTTAGCAAAACAGTGTTAAGGAGCACCATTTTACTTTCCACACACACTGTAAGCGTTCATTATGCCAAACACATGTTATTTCCCACGTACCCCATAGCAAAGAAATGAGAACATATAGAAATGTTACGTAGTGGGGCTCTGGGGGACACTGCAGCTTTTCCCCCTGAAGCACTAGGATGTGGATTAGAGACCTGTAGCATAGGTCTGACCAGAATTACACCAAGGAGAAGAAAAATACATGAGATAAACTATTTGTTTTCTATTTCGAACAGCGATTAAGTCATTGCTCAAGCCAAGTCCTTTTTCTGGAAACATTTATCACATCATGGGCAAAGTTAAGTTTTCAGGTAAGGGCAAATTACTGTTTACACGTTGTCTTGTGATGGCAGTGCATGTATGTGTATTTGAAAACTTTTTTATGTACTGTATTCTGTCTACACCAATGTGTTGATGTTAATTAGATTAGCGATTATCAGGACATTTCTTTCTTCCATCTTCTCCTTTTTAGATTCTGATAAAGTGATTGAAGTCTGTCACAACACATCATCTAACTCACTAAGCCTTGTGCCTGTTCAGGAGGGGCCAAATCCTCCTGAATCAAGAAGCGATAACAGAGATGGCAGCAGTCAACAGGAGTGCTTCCTTGTGTTCATTGGCTGCTCTCTTAAGGAAGAGGATATAAAAGACTGGCTCAGAGAAACTGCAAAACAGGTTCGTGGACATGTTTATTTTTGTTCAGTGTGATGTGTTTGGCATTTCTTAACAGCAAAAGGAGGAATCCGAGTGTCTCAATGAAACTTTTTTTTTAATCTCCTTTCTCTTCTACCAAGGTATTAGCATTCCAGGATGTAAATGTATTTCAGAAAGAGGACTAACAGTTTGCAAATGTGTTTTGTAATTTGTGTATTGTTTTAATATCTGCTACAGCTTATTCATGGATTGATCTGCTCTTGAATGCTTAAGCAAATGGAGTATGTCCAGAATAAACACAAGATGATTTAGCTGAGACATGATTGCCAAAAGCTAAAGTGTAGTATGAAATAAATCTTCTTGAAGTACCTGAACGCTGCAAAGCTGAAAACTTGTTTTGATTCACTAAATTAAACCTCCTTGGAAGTAATCCACTGAAACGGAGGGTATAGTTTTTTTCATTTTGTCTTGCTTAATCTGTCAACTGTGCAGCTGTGTAAGGCTTTATGTATTTCTGCATGGCTAAGGTACCTATGCGGTAGAAGTTGGAGCAGGGAACAGGGACTATGTACGTCGTAAGGGCCTAGAAGGCACATTTTGCACTTGTGGTGTCTTACTAACTTCACACGGTGACTGGCACGACCTGACCGGGAGTGCGGGACGAGATGGTTCCCTGCTACATAACCAAGTAATACCAGCAAGTATTACTTTTGCCAGGCTGCACATCAAGGTCTTAGGAAGTGAGTCTTGATGGAGAAATATACTTAGACAGAAACTGTTCAACCGTACAAATTGCATATTTTAGCACTCTAGTTGGAACCTGAGCCTATAGTTGTGCCCTTTTGTGATGCCCACTTTGGAACACTTGTTAGTTAAAAATACTCGTGGTTACTTCTTCATAGCTTAGGATTTGTATAGTATCTCTAAAAAGCTGTGTAGGAAGGGAAAAAAGTTTCCTGCAGACCGTTGTTGGAGCTGTTTCTAAGGATCTTCAGGTTCTTACCTATGTTCTAGTAGGTTGTGTTACTTCAGGGAAGTATACATTTTCTGTGATCATATCTCATGCTCTGTATGATTCACATGGATAATATATGGAGACACATGCTTTTGACATGAAAGAAAGCACTCTATGGAATTATATTTTAATTTTATGAAAACTTAGAATTTAAATGCTATCTCAAGTGTGAAGTGCTTCCTCTTTCAGCAGTTCAAGACTACAAACAGTCTTTGTGCAGTCTCACTAGTCATGGCTAATTTAGGGTTTCAGATAGTTCTGACAGTTATTGCATGCTGCGTGAAAGAAATTAATTATAAAACTTTTCAGACTAAAAACTAGATGGTTTTTCGGTTCCTGTGCCAGTTTTCTTCGTTTTTTTGCAGTAAAGCTGTATTTAAATTGTATTGTTTGAAGTACTTTCAGAATTTGTCATTTCTAATGATGCTTTATGTAAGATGACTTAATTTTTATTTTTGTTTTCAGAACATAGTTGTGAGTGCTTTAATATAATTGAATAATTCTGTCTAGAAATTAATTTTTAAAATACATGCTTCTAAAAGTAGTACTTTTGTGCTGGGCTTGAGCATGATAGCATGTGATCATAGATTTTGCTACCGTTATCCACATTTTCAAGAAAAAACTTTTCTGTTTTGTGGTATGGGTTGGGGGTTTTGTTTGTTTTGGTTTGGTTTGGTTTTTTTGAACTAAACTAAACTGTAGTATCACACTGTCACTCAGTAGGTATATAACTGGGGTCTAATTCTTCATACAGAAACCTCAGAGGAAAGCCCTGAAAACCAGAGGAATGCTAACCCTTCAGGAAATAAAAAACATTCACGTAAGTAGAAGCAATTAATATCAAGCGTCTTTTTTTCAGCTGATTTTCTTAAGTATCCATTTGTATGATAGAGCGCCTCCCATACCTGCCATAACAAGTGTGCTGAGCGCTAAATTATTATGGCACTTACTGTCTTTGGATACACTTGAAACACAACTGAGGCTGTCCAGGAGGGATTTGAGATATAAATCTTGGTGTTACCTCAGAGCTTCAAGTTAGCTCTGAAAAGTAGGGGGAGGTGTAAGGTGTTGGACAAGCATACGCTTTTGGCTACCATAATGGTCTTTCCCCGTCTTTTCTCCCTGTTCTGTGCTGTGCAGGTTGTCACGTGCAAATTAGGATCCCAAATGCCTAATCCTGCCCTCATCAACTACCTTTAGGTTGTAAGTGCTGTTTCTGGAGTTGGGTTCCTTAGAGTTTGGCATGGCTATGATTAGTGTCGCTGTACCTAACTCCCCTAGTCCATATGGGTGTCATTTGTCATACTGTTTTTTCAGAGTGCTCCTTTATAGCCAGGAGCTGTACCTTCCTTATAAAGTTCACCAGAAGGAATTCGTCTTTTATCTATTTAAGTTTGTTAGGACCGTCTCTAAGCAGTTTTGAGTTTTAAATGTTTAATGTACGGTATATTCTTTCTTAATGTAGGTGAAACGCCACTTGGATCCACTTCCAGCTGGTTATTTTTACAACGGGACTCAATTTGTGAATTTTTTTGGTGACAAAATGGATTACCATCCATGTATCCTTTAAAATATGGGGGGTTTTGGTGAAGGTTTTAGGTAGGCAAGAGGCTCTGCAAATCTGAAATGTAGACTGTCAAAGCGGATGATACGGTGAAGAGCCAGTTTGATTTGCAGGTGGTAATATGAAGTGAAAAGTTTTGTTCCTGAAATCTGTGCGTGGCTACTTGCCATTTAAAGCTTACTGTTTAAAAACACTTTTTCAGATATATGACCTAAGAAGCAGAATAGAACCAACAAATCAATCCCAAAACTGTACATTGAGCTCACGCAGAGAATAATTTATGGACCACAGCTTGTCAAAGAAATATTTTTCAAACCAAATAGTGCTGTAGTATTGCTTAATGCCTGGTCACGACTGATAAAACTTCCAAATGAATATAATTTTGTGTGCATGCGTGTACGTGCACACACTAAAGTAAAAACAATCAGAGTTGGTTTAGGTTTTACTACAGTATCCTTTTTTCTGCCGCATATTTTGCAGTGAAGCTGATATTAAATGATTGCTCTCATTTTGTAACTTGGTATGAGAAAAACCTTACTGGATGCAAAGCAGTAGTATGAACAGGTTGTTCAGAATTAGGTGTGGAGGTGCATTTTTTTGTAATCACTTTTTAAACTCACTTAAGCAAGTAAAACCTTATTTTAAAACTACTTCAGCTTGCAAGCAGTATGATTTACTTATAAAACTGTGGCATATACACATTTGTAAATGAACTGTCCTTGCTGGTCTTGTGTGGTGTCAATTTACAGCACGTGAACTAGAGCTGAAGTAGGGTCCTCTGGATTTCTTTCCAAAAATTCCTTTTATTTTTTTATTTTAAACCTGATCATTTTTTTGTCTTTGGCAAGAAATGCCAGAGTAATGCTAATTTTCTAGTGTATTCCTGTTCTCCTTTCCTGTTTTCATAACTTTCTATTGCTTTTGTCTTTATTTTATTACCGAAATTTCAAATTTAGGTTTATATTTCCAGTTTACTTTTTCACTTTAACTTCAACAAACTTTACAAAAATCCAAGTGGGTTCTATGATTCTGGTTTGGAATAAGAACAAACAGTTATTTTCTGTGCCCTATGGGACAACTTTAAAATTTTAAACCAGCAGACTTCTGTCTGCAGGTTAAGCTCCTAGTTATGGTGTACTGGCAGAAAATAGCCTAACAGCAAATTTGGACTCCAGTATTCACTGGATCTTTACTCCGTCACCATCTTGGTGTCTGGCAATAAAATATACAGGTACTGGTTAACCACTTCTGGATGATCTGAATTTTGGGCAGTTTTTTAGACTCCCACTTAACCAAAATAGCTGTAAACATCTGCAAACCTGCTGTAGTTTTGCTGTTCTTATAGTCTTCCTCTTGATTGGGAAATGTCTATTGTGCAACTCCTTTATTCCCGAGTAATACAGAGTAGCTGTGGTTAGGTCTGACTGCAGGACTCTGGGAAGGTAATATATTGAATTTCTGCTTTCAGTAAGTGTCCCTGAACTGGCACATCCTTCAAACCTGTATGTTCCTTTCTAATGAATGCTATTTGCACAAAAGTTTTTCCTTAGTTTTTCAAAATCAGTAATGGACCAATTCATGAATGATTACTTGGAAGAAGCCAACAGGGAAATAGAGAAGTACAACAGAGAACTAGAAGAACAAGAGTATCACGATCTCTTTGAGCAGAAGACATAAGCATGTGTGTTCTGTGCATTTCTGAACCACCGTCAGTAACCAAAAATGCTGTTGTCCTTGCTGGTTAACTAGAAAATTAAGTGAAATGTCAGTTTTCAGCACTCCTTTTAAAACTAAGAGATCATTCCTGTAAGGTTGGCATTTTAATATGGTAACTGCTTAGCTGTTTGTACTGTCAGGTTTGCTTCCACTTCACCTTAATTCCAGACTGTAAAAAAGCATCACCTGGAATCTCTGGCTAGTAGTGGAAACTTATTTAAAAAAATAAGAAGAAAAGAAGCAAAACTGTATTTCCTAGTAGGTCAGAATGTAATCATGGAATTGGTCCGTCGTGCAGATAATCAAACCATTTTAATCTCTGGGTGTCCCTTGAAACTTGTTGCACAAGAGCATTGATGAGCAGTGGTATACTTCAGTATGTGGGACTGGGGGATGTTCCCAAAGCGAGAAATGGGGGAACACTTAAAAACCTCGGAAGAGTACCTAATCCCACTGCTGTTAGGGTGTTCCCAAAGCGAGAAATGGGGGAACAATTAAAAAACTCGGAAGAGTACCTAATCCTACAGCTGTTAGGGTATTCCCAAGGCGAGAAATGGGGGAACAGTTAAAAACCTTGGAAGAGTACCTAATCCCACTGCTGTTAGGGTGTTCCCAAAGCGAGAAATTGGGGAACAATTAAAAAACCCAGAAGAGTACCTAATCCTAGTGCTGTTAGGTGTTCCCAAAGCGAGAAATGGGGGAACGATTAAAAAACTCGGAAGAGCACCTAATCCCACTGCTGTTAGGTGTTCCCAAAGCGAGAAATGGGGGAACAATTAAAAAACTCGGAAGAGTACCTAATCCCACTGCTGTTAGGGTGTTCCCAAAGCGAGAAATGGGGGAACACTTAAAAACCTCGGAAGAGTACCTCATCCCACTGCTGTTAGGGTGTTCCCAAAGCGAGAAATGGGGGAACAATTAAAAAACTCGGAAGAGTACCTAATCCTACAGCTGTTAGGGTATTCCCAAGGCGAGAAATGGGGGAACAGTTAAAAACCTTGGAAGAGTACCTAATCCCACTGCTGTTAGGGTGTTCCCAAAGCGAGAAATTGGGGAACAATTAAAAAACCCAGAAGAGTACCTAATCCTAGTGCTGTTAGGTGTTCCCAAAGCGAGAAATGGGGGAACAATTAAAAAACTCGGAAGAGTACCTAATCCCACTGCTGTTAGGGTGTTCCCAAAGCGAGAAATGGGGGAACAATTAAAAAACTCGGAAGAGTACCTCATCCCACTGCTGTTAGGGTGTTCCCAAAGCGAGAAATGGGGGAACAATTAAAAAACTCAGAAGAGTACCTAATCCTACTGCTGTTAGGGTGTTCCCAAAGCGAGAATTTGGGGAACACTTAGGCATCTGCATTTTTCTGAGGGGACAGTATGTCTCATAACCTCTGCACAGTTTGAATCGGCAGTCAAAATTTTTGAATTTTCTAAAGAAAAGATGCTTATACATTTCAGGGTGAAACAAGATAAGTAGAGATATCTTGCTTTCTTCCCAGTGTTGTTATTGGTGTTCTACAAAACAGGACATGGATGGTAGTAATCTGCAACTTGCTGTTGCTTAGAAGATTATCTCTGAAGGATTCTTATTTCACTACTAAAAACTAAGCAAAGCAAGGGAAGAGGGAGATTCTTTAGCTAAGGAATTCCTTTTCATGAAAATGACTTATTTCCAAAGGTAAAAAATACCAAGAGTTACATGTGAAATACAAAAGAACTTTTTTTATGAAGCTTTCAGAAAAATTTGCATGCCGTAACATTTCACTAAACTGATATACCAGGTTTTAAGTACTTGCAACAAAACCTTTAGAGTTACCAAATCATACTATAACAGGAATTCTGGCAACTTGTCCTTTAACTTAATTCAGTACAATTTTAAGTGAGAATTCATAGATCACTGAAGGATTATAAAGTACCCTAGCAGCTACTTAGACGTAATTATTGAAGCTTATTTGAATAAGCAGATTATTATAGCGTGCTGTGTGTTCTGAATTTAGTCAAGTGAAAACAGTCCGGGAGGAATTTTTTATTTTCATATTCCTTTGCCTTAGGAACAGGTCCGTCTTTTAATACAACTGCAACTTTTGTTTTTGGTCAGATATATGTAACACAGTAAGAAACAGAATGAATAATTTCTTACAGTACACTTAAAATACTTATAACGTGTCCACGCAGTCTCTTTCTGTGGCAGGAAAATGAGATTTAACTCCTGCCATCAAACCTAAGGCTAGATACAGTTTTATGCCTTACTTAAGAAATACATTTTTTACCTTTGGAAAATGAAATGGCTGAAATTTCAGTAAGCCTGTCAAAAAATGAAACACCTTTTAGGTAGACTTTCAGTACGTGTTGCTACTAGCTGGCTCAGTGCCTGTGCTGTGGTGGTTATACAGTGCAGAGGTGGAATTCCAGGTGCTGCAGACTGGGATATAGATGTTGATAAGGTTTCGTTACTAGCTTTCCTACTAGATTTAAAAAGCTGTCTGAATTTAAGAAATTTTTTTTTGCACACCACGAGACTTTATAAACTACTTGTATCCTGTTCAAGTACAATAAAAGCCAGCAATTAGTTTGTGTTTCTAGGCTTTCTGGGGTAACCTATATTACAGGTATAGAGCATCATGATAAGGCTCGTGAGTTTATCTATGCATGGCTATACTTTAGTCTTAATATACTGTAGTGCCTGGTAGAGCAAACGTAGCTAGCAGTGGATTTGAGGGGCTAGCGGGTGTTTACAAACTAAGTACAGTTGGTTGCATGAAACAATTTATCAGACCAGGATTATTAGAGTACAAAATCCTGGTCGTAACACTGCAATAAAGAGGGGCATTAGAAAATTCTTAACAAATTATAGTGCTTTGCCAATAAACTTAGTGTAAACCCAGTGTGCTCCTTTTCAGTACGAGTTATCTAATCTGCAAAGCCATATTTCTAGAATAGTGGTATGACTATGTAATGTCAGAAGAAATACCAGTGGTTGGGACAGCAGACACTTCGGTGATGCTTTGTCTCAACTTGTAAGTCAATAACAGAGTAGATTTAAGTGCAATTGATTGAACGATAGATGAAGATACTGTAGCTTATTTTGCTCTGCTGAACTCTTTTTAAGAACTCCAATTTGTGCAGCTCTTGAAAATAAATGTTGATGGGGCCAATTCATCTGGGGTTGGCATAACGAGTTGTAATTACAAGTGCTATGCCCTGTGAACAAAAAGGAAATAAGTATTCAAAATTGGCGTGCTACTGTGCAAATTGAGCTGTTCCTTAAAAACTGAAGCAGAAGAGCTCAGAACAAAGGCCTAGTATACTTATATACCGTACTGCATGCTATATGGTAATAGCTGTGTATTATGAAGACCTTTCACCATACTGGTACTATTTCAATTAATATATTTTGGTATTGAAATAAATTGATTACCTCAATTTTTATTTTTTTTTTAGTTTTTAACTGTGACTTTAAAACAGAAAAAATACCGAAATAGTGAAACTGTGACAATGGTATCCTTTAAACATAGTAGTGCCTTGCAGATGACACCATTTATTTAAGAAGCATAAAATAAATGGATGTCATGGGTTGTATTGCTTGCACCCTCTTTTTTTAAAGGAAAAACGGTTTTGGTGAAAGGACTTAAAATTAACCTAGTGAAGAATATTAGCACAAATGGTTAAACTGTTTAAAAGAAAACTCTTTGAGGACTAAAATGTGTAAATGCCTGATGCTGCTGATAGTTTAATAGCAGTTGCTGATTATTTTGGAGTTACTTCTAACAATCAGCAGCATTTTTTTTTTTTTTTAGAAGAGCATAACTTTTGTACTCTGGTCAGAGATATTTATACTGTATCAAACCCTGTCTGTAGGGTAATCTGGTTTCCTCACTTTTGAAGTCGAGGTGAGGATGGAGATACTGCTAAGGATCTAGTTTTGAAAATTTTTTTAGCTACTGTAAAACTAAAAAAAAAAAAAAAAAGCACCATTTCTAAACCACAAATGTTTGGATACAGAAAAAGTGCCATTACACTGTTCCTTTATCTTTTACTGTATTTTGAAAATTGGTAACAGTAACTTTGTGTCCAGGCATTTCTGATATTGTGAAGAAGTGCTGAGAGTCCTCAAGGGGTTTACGTGCTTTGCTGACCTTCATGTTAGCAGCTTGTGGTGGTGTTTTTTTTTTTTTTCCTCACCGAGAATGAGTGTGGTCAGAAGTTACTGAAGTTATAGGGAGAAAAATGTGATAAACTTAGGAGAGGAACATTTGCAACTTGAACCATGCTGCAATCTCGGAGTATTTTATATTAAGCTGTGCAATTTGTTATTAGTCCAATTTTACACTTTGCAATTAACAAAGCTGATTGCAGGGAGGATTTAAGTTGCATGTAAAAGTTCCCTAATAAATTTTTTTTAATTATTGTTTTTTAATTGAAACTTTTCTGAATTTGCACAGATTTAAGCTCTGGAATACTTTGGTATTCTTAAAAGGGAAAAATTGTAACTAGTATAGTGAATTGTAAACTGTGAGTTGTTAGAACCGCATTGTTGATCTAATTTTAGATTGTTTAAAAATGTACCTCAGAAAGCTAGTGAGAAATTACATCATTTTTACACAACAGTCAAATACTAATGTAACACTTCTCACTTTACAATGTGCCAAAATTCACTTTCATACTAGTTCTCAATGCTTTAATATTTGCAACTTTAAGTTAAAAACTTGTATTTACAAACACTACTGTAACTTCAGTTAAACTGAATTGTGTGATTGAAGCTTTTTGCCTGTTGTATTTATTACACAACTTGATTCAGTAAATATAAAATTACCTTTCCATTTATTTTTGTATTGTTTTACATGTTTATACCTGCAGTTCGTGTGACTTTTACACCTGTAACTCAGATGTGATGGAAAGAACCAATAAACAGTATCCATCTGCTGTCTGTCTTTGACTTCTTTAATAAACTCATTATTTCCTAAACTTGAATTTTTAAGCATTGAGCAGTTTTCTTTTAAAATTGGTTAGTTTTCTAAACTGGCAGAAAGGTGACTAGTTTATATTCAAACAAAAATGTGTAAGATTTAAGGAAATTGGGGAGGTTAAGCTGTTATTTTAGGTTTAGACCTTCTTGTGTGGATTTCTAACTGGGTAAAACTTAAAACCAGTTGTAGGATGAAGGACCTTGATGGGCTTCCCACCTGCCATCTCCGTCCTTCAGCAGTTGTCCTTACGGATAAGTTGATAGTTGCATATACAGAAATGCAGAAGCTAAATCCTACTCCTTGTACTCATATAAAGGAGGATGCAGTTTCAAGATCAACTTCTGTTGATCTAAAATCAAGCTGCCATTGGGAGGGCAATCCCACCTTACCCTCTTTTTTTCTGCTTTGGTTGCTGAGCGGGAGTCTGTGCATGAGTCAGGTCAGTTTGCACATTTTTGTCTGTTTGACAATGCTTTTGTTTGTTTTGGTTTTTTTGCAGGAAGGTTTGTGCTTGATTGATGTTTATGAACTGTTTACATAAAAACAGCATGTTAAAGTCAGCCTGTACTGCATACTCCAGGTATGCACACAAGAAACAGCAGCCTCAGATGCATGGACTTTTGACTGAAATCCAGGAATCTTCCCTTGCTGCGCCGCTAGTTTTGGAAAGTGTGGACTCTTCCACTTGTAAATGCACTTGGGCTGCATCAGCTGCTCTTGAACTGCTGAGTTCGTGCAGTTTCCTTTGACTTTGTGTTACGTGCTGTCGATGCAACACTAAACAACTTCCCTATCGTTATATACTGCTCATCTCGGAGAAGCAGCCAGTTATCACTTCAGTACTGAACTACAGACCCCACAAAATCGTTCACGTGTCAGCTTTGCCAAGAGCGTTCAGATCCTGTTACTGCTCACGTGTGGGCACGTGTTCTCAAAACAAGCCTTGGGGTAGTTCTTACGCTGGCCAAGCAGCTAGAAGGGTTTCCACCATCCCTTGGGTGCTTGAGTAGGGAAATCTGGAGTCTTGGCTCACGGCTTAATTCATGTCTTACCATGTGGTTATTCTTAAGATGCTCATCACATGCAGCTAAATTGCTGAAGGTCAATGAAAAAGCAACTTCTTTATTACTTTCTTTTTTTTTTTTTTTAAGCCTGCCTGGATTATCTTTCAAGTTTCTGTGGTGTGTAACTGCTCTCTGCATTTGTGCACTGGTTTCTGCATCTTCCATTCACTTTGGATTTTCAAGATTTAACCTGAGATCAGTTTGTGGTTGATGATTAAAATGTGAAAGTCATTGTCTTCCTAGGATTTTAAGAGATGTTTTTTGCAAATAAATGCTTTACAGAAAAGCTACAGGAATTAGACTGTCAACTCAGGACGTGTAAGTGCTTTGAAGCTCTGGCCAGGAGTACCACCTCTCTAGAGCTCTGTTCATGACAGCCCTTTAGCTTGAGTGTAAAGAGAAAAATTCTGTGACCAGTGACAAGCTGTTTGTGATTTAGGAATTTCTAGAAACTACTCCAATACAGAAGTATTGGGATATTTTTCTAGAAGTGAGGCATCTTTTACTGGACTTGCTGGAACATCTGGTGTTGGGGACCACTGGCTTAACTATCGTCCCCTCCATGAACACAACGTCATGTTCAGCAATTATTTTGGCCTGAATTCAGGATGCTCTCCTCCCCAAAACCCCAAATGACCGTTTTCTTGTGCCTCCGTGTGATAGTAGGCACACGTTTGGTTGTATCCTAGAGGTGCAGTCAGCTGTGTGGGGTGCTCGACAAAGTCGAGAGCTCAAAATCTGTTGCTCTCGTGCTTCGTGTTGCAAATATCAGCCCTGCGCTTAGCGAAGGCATATGGCGGCAGAGTTGTCTGAAGGACTTACAGGAGAAAACATCACCTACAAATACAGGGCAAGTTGTTTTTTTATTCTAGATACCAATTTCTGTCTTTACGGTTTTATTAGTTGTACACACTTGCAACGTATCTTAAGATTATTGGTGGGGAAGATTTTAAAGCAAGCACCGTGTTGCCTCTTTATGTGCTCTGCTAGCTACTGCTCCCCCAATTCTGTGCTTCCGATGACTCTTCCGTATGACACAAGTGCCTTTTTTCCTGCTGCTTTTGCCCCCTGTATTGTAAACCTGTGCTGCTCCATCCTATTGGATTATTCTTCCATGGCAAAAATAAGGGAAAATCATTTTTCTCCATCCCAAGAATACTTAGCTTAAAACTTTCTGAAAGTAGCGGTCATAACTGATAAGTTTTGAATCACCCAACGGGCCAGTGGTGCTTTCTCCGTGCAGGTTTGATTCTGCTCCTGGTGGCCTCAGTTTTGTGAATATGTGCTACCGCAGCTCCTGAAATCCCTCTGGGTTGAAGTTGCCTGTGAAAGTATAAAGCTGCATCAACAAATCTTGCAAGAAAAGAGTGTTTGGGGGAAATTTCTTTGTTATAGGATCAGAGGAAATATCCTTGCGTTGGCACGTTAGCAAAAAATAAAGGGCAATAAAAGCTTTGAGCAGGAGAGTATGCAAGGTGAGATTGTTTTATCTGCTCCCAATTTTAAAACCCTTGCCCGTCCTCTAGGAAAACCGGCGGTGCTGACTCAGTGCTGTATCTCACTCGCTGCCCAGCCCCGTTGCCCTCGCGTTGAGCCCTAATCTACAGCTCTCTTCTTCAGGCTGAGGCTGTTGAAATGTCGATTTATTTTTAGCAGCCTAAAACTTTAGAGGGAGAGCGTGCAATGTGTTCGAACTATTGTGAGCGCACTTATAAGCTTGTTGTTTTTACGGTCTCCTTTTTTAGAAACAAAATATAAAGGTCAAAGAAGGTCTCTTCTGTGATCCAACTCCTGTAAGGGGCTGTGGAGATGAATCCTTTTTCATTTAAGTGGCTTATTCTTCTTCTCTCCCTCATTCTCTACTTACTGCAGAGCAGAATCAAATCTTCCAGCTAATGTATATTTATTCTTCTCTCACTGCCATTTAGCTTCAAAGGTATGGGTCCCATTCACCCCCAAATCCTTGTTCCAGTCCCCTTAAACTCAAGGACTCTCTTCTTTCCTCCTCATCAAAGGAGGATCTCTGGGCATTGTTGTGCATCTCCCTGCTTCAACCTCTGCCCTTTCGTTTTCTTTTTCAGATGGGTCATCTCAGCTGGTGGGATCTGCAGGCAGAGCTTGAGTTGTCTGACCCATAGGGTGGATGCCAGACGCTGACCCCCAGGCTCCTGGGCTTCAGCAGCTTCCAAATCTGCCCAGCTGAGAGACGTTCATTTACGTAACGTGTCTTATGTCCGCACTTCAGTGCTGACACGGGGAACGTAACCGGCAAAATTTCTGTTGTGGCAGGTCAGGCACGATCAAGCTGAGACTCTCAAGGTCTTTTCTGCCTTAAAAATCTTAAAATTTAATTTGGTTTGGGGTTTTTTTCTGGTCTGAAATAACTTCTTGCTGCCTACAGGCATGGATGGAAGGGATGCACAGGTGGGTGTCCTAGGAGCTGCAAAATCTCAGTTGGGAAAGACCTCATGAGGTTGGTCTGTCCCCTTTATCATTCAGACTGTTCCCTATCAACTTGAGTTGCTCCTTCAATAACTCCTTTTCTAGGCAAAGGAAATGTGGAAGATCTCATCTACCTGGACTCCGGCAGTATATTTGGTAGGTTTTCAAGCTAGGAAACTCTTAATTTGGTAGACCAAGGGGGTTGGTGGAAGAGTCACAAGGTCAGTTAGGAATTGGCTGAAGGTTTGATGATGGTCAATGTTCCAAGGAGAACTGGGCTGAGGAAAGGTTTCATGGTGGAGCTCATGAGGAACATGCACAGTGAATACTTTTATGAAAATTATCTTAGTCACAGGAGATTTTATACAGTAAATTCACTAAGGATGTGAAGTAGAGAGGACTTTTACAGACAGAGGAGGATCAAGTAATGGTGGCCAATGAAGTGGAGGACCCAGGGTAGCACTGAAAATCATATAATGAAGGTATTGCTAGAGGGATTTGAGCTCTTGCCACTCAAAGAACCGAGAAAGAAAAGCTGAATGCGAGGCTGGTGCAAAAGCATCTCTGAAAAATGCAAATAGGTTCTGGCATGTGAATGGTACCAGTATTTCCAGTGTGGTAGGGGGTGACCCACGCACTTGTAGATCACTGGGATAGCTTGTGCTTTTCTGGTCACTTGTGCTCAGAAAAGAAATACTCCAAAAACGTCTAAGCGAGAGTGACCAGGGTGGATGGAAATCCTGTTTCATCCAGGGACACTAAAAATGAGCCTTGCTTTGGCCTGACCACAAAGAGGGCATGCAGTGGCCAAGGATAAACACAGATTAGATGCTGGGAGGAAGGTCTTAAATGACCAGCAGGAACACCGTGCTCCCTTACTAATAGGAGTCAGTGAAGAGCAAACCTCTCAACTGATGTAAAGCTTAAAATCCTTTGAAGGGGAGTAGATAACAGGGATGCCCTAGAGTTTCATTTCCAAAGAGAGATGAGTTAGGTTTTCCTAGATAAATCTGAACATATCCCTGCGGTCAGGGTTTTTAGTCTTGTTCCTTGCTCTCAGTTATCTCTTTTTATTTTGGCAAGTCTGGTAGTATCTGCAGAGAGAGGTTTCTAGTTCTGCTTAGCTTGTCATGAGCTCCTCTGCCTTCCAATGTGAATTGATCTGGAATTTCTTTGCCTACGTGTCCGCAGACAAATGGTGCCTTGTTAGCTTCATAAATTGCTAGCCTAATTAAAGTAATGAATTCACAACAGGAATTGCATGAAAATGGAGCACTTGTTAATTGAATAGCCCTGGGTTCGGCTCCCATTGTACACTTTCAACAAGGTGCTTGTGTGATCCCTCCTATTGAATTTGCTTAAAATAAACCTTCGGGGTAGTTTGATGTCTTGGTAGGAAAGAAAACACCCAACGGGCAAGGCCTGGAGGATTTCAATAGCTTTATTGCTCCAGGACAGACAAAAAAAAAAAAAAAAAGCATGGAAAGTAAAATCTGAGTGACCCATTCACGGCTAGGAAATCATTAGGCACACAATGTATTGTATAGATCACTGTAAAACCGCCCGACACGAGTAAAACAGGAAATTTATAATAGTTAAAATTGAGCCTTCAGTTAACCCCACCAAAAATCTTCTATTTTTCTGTGTTATCAAAGTTAGTTCAATATTTGCTTTATATACATCCTGTTCCGGACTTTGATTCCTCTATATAGCGCACCTTCCTGCCTTCTAATATCTGATTTATTACATAATTGCTTTTCTTCCAAAGCTTTTGCTTTGCTTGCTTTAACTCTTTATCTTGTCAGCCTAAGAGCTGGTTTTGTCCGTGGTCTTCTCCTGCGCCTCTGCTCGCTTTGTGAAGCCCCGGATCAAAAATAACTGAGGAGCTGGCAAAGAGGGGAGGCTACGGGGGACGTAAGGTAAGGATGGGTTGCAGGGTCTTCTGGAGAGAAATGCAGAATATATCTAAGGTGGCTTGTGTGCATCAAGCGAGAAGTTGGGTGGGTTTGTCCAGGTTGTCTCTGAAGTCAAAGGGTTGTAAACCTGCAGGATGTGCTCAGTGTCCTGCTGCCGGAGCTTGGGCTGTACGAGCACGGGAAGGAAAGCAGGTCCTAACCCCACGTGCCCACCCTCTACGTCAGTCTCCTCTTCCCTAAAACCCAGCGCAGGACACGCTCTCCTGGCTGCGGTGCTGAGTTGGGGATCGCTGCCCTCCCGATGCTCTGGGGCTGTTTGCAGGCTTCGCCACGTCGCGGGGAAACGGGGAGGAAGAGCTTTGCTCGAGGTCAGAAGGGATGTCACCAGGAGACGGGGAAGGTCCCGGAGGCAGGTTTGATGCCGAAGACTGTTGAAAGATGTGTTTCCTGTGCAACAATAGAGAATTTAATTGTATTTCCCTGTGGAACCTCTTGAGATAAGGGCTGAAGTTCATCCTGTACCAGCAGACACATCCCTTCTCCCTTTGTTGGCACGAAGAAGAACACAAAGGCAGAATTACAAATCACAGTGCCTCTTATATGCCTTGCACTGTCAGAGGTGGCCTGCCCCTGTTCCATGTATTCCATCCTGAGCGGTCCACCAGGATGACACGCATCTACCTCACACACATCTTCATGTGCAGTCGTGACTACAGATGCTATTAGAAGTTGCCTTGTGGAGAACAGAAGACTTCTGCTTTCAATTTTAGGAAGAAAATGAAGAAATTGCTTGCTGTTCCTGGATTTGGCTGGTCCTGAGCCCAGCAGAAAGAGGAGGCAGCAGCCGTCCTGCTCACAGGGAAACATCTTCACATCCTCCCACGCCTGCGGCGGGGATGTGAGGGTGCCTGGCTCGGGCTTTCTGCTGTTTAGCGATGGGTCCCCAGTGGTGGGCATGGCTCGGATCTCTTTCTTCTGCAGATTCAGGCTGGCCAGGAGCTCGGAAGGTATTAATGGAGAGTGGCAAAAATACAAACCCTTCCCTTTCCTTAAGGAAGAAATTTTTTGTGATGAGGGTGGTGAAACCCTGGCACGGGTTGCCCCGAGAGGTGGTGGATGCCCCATCCCTGGAATAATTCAAGGTCAGGCTGGACGGGGCTCTGAGCAACCTGATCGAGTTGAAGATGTCCCTGCTCATTGCACGGGGTTGGACTAGGTGACCTTTAAAGGTCCCTTCAAACCCAAACCATTCTATGATTCCCTGCAGTCCCTGCAGCTTTATTTCTTCAGGAGATGAGGTTAAAAAGCTCCTTGAATTATGCCTTTTTTTTTTTTTTTCCCCCTAAAATTAATCTGCTAAAAGGCAATATTGTCCCCCTGCCCAAGGACCTTTGCCCTGGCAGTGGGACAGGGTCATGACAGAGTGGGGCTGATAGGAGATTTCTCTTCACAAAGCAAAGGCCTATGGCTTTTTTTCTGTCTTTGGCTGCAAGACCGGAGAAATAACTAAAATCCCTAAATTTCTTTCCCTAAAATGGGAGAGGGAAGCAGGGAAGGGATGGCTGTGCTTGCTTGATCTGTGCTGCAGATTAAAATCGCTGCTGCAAAGCAAATGAAACACAAACATTTTAGGTTTGGCTTGGTTTGGGAAGGGTGTCCCTTTCCGCTAGCGGCTGTTTGTTTGGTTAGGTTAGGTGGGTGCAAGCTTTAATAATAAACTTTCCTGGGAACACGACGGCTCACAAAGAGGTCAAAGCAAAGGAACAAGCCAGCACCAGTGGATGGGATGCCGTGGGGAACGTGAGAGGATGGGGTGGGCACAGAAAGAAGCGTGGTGTGCTCCTTCCCACCGTCCCTGGGTGTTGCCTGTCATCTTGCCCATCTTGCAGGCAGTGGTGGGCATTGCTTCGGCTCTTGAGTCCTTTCAGCCTCTTCTCCCAAGCTAAGTGGTCGTTAAAGGGCTTAAAGCATTGTAGAGGCAGAGGAGAAGGGATGAAGAGAAGTATGGGAAGACCCATGAAAAGCCATCTGGTTTAGCCCCATTGCCCCAAGAGAAGGTCTGCCCCAAGAGATGCTCTTTGGGGCATCCAAGTGTGGAATTTTCTCCACCTGAACTGAGTATTGCCTTATTTCTCCCTAAAAAGCTTCTCTTGGTGTCTGACTCGCCTCCCTCTTGAATGGTAGAGCTGAATGGAAACCCCAGGAGGAGGACGAGGGGGGTTTTTTGGTACAGCCAAGCAATTTGAGTCCCCACCGCATGCAGCAGCCCAGCTCCTGCGAACTAATAACAAACCGTTCCTGCCGCTCCTCGACAAACACCCACAGATCGGCGCCGGGGCAATATCACCCGTGTAGGTTGGGAGAGGGTGGTGTGACCCCTCTGAGCCCCCAGTGATGGGGCTGTATGTCAGGTTTTGCTGTCCTTGCTGGAGATGCCAAGGAGCTCCATGCTCCTGCTTCCCACCGACTTCGGCATGAGCGAGCAAACTATTTTTTCGTTCCCTAATGAAGTGGAAATATGCTCCAGATTTGAGAATATCGTTGGTGCAGATCTGCCAAAAGTGGCCAAAAGATGAGAGCGGCATCCCTGGAATGAAGAGGGGCAGATTGGCCACGATGAGTCAGGTATGGCTAATTACTAAGATTAATTGGAATAACGTGAGATATGGGGGAACCAGTGTTTTCATGGTCTTACCTGGTCTGGGTTGGAAGGGACCTTTAAAGGTCATCCCGTGGACATGACTGTCTACATAACTGCCTCTACCCAGCACCTTGCAATGATGCTAGCATGAGGCCAAGCCCAGATCAAAGCACTCCAGCAAGGAAAGTCTCTGCCTCGATTTCCCCTTGCAGGAAAACCCAATGGGACTGCTTTGCTAGGTGTGGGGAGGAAAAACGTCAGGATTCACTGCTAGAAGCAATGAGATGGGCAGCATCAGCCTGGTGGGACCCTGCCTTGGCGGTGCCTTGTTGGGATGGACATGACGTCCCAAAGTAGTGGTGAAGGGCAGAGCTCATCTCCAGTAGGAGGAAGGGAAGCCAGAAACCTTGCAAGCCCAGGGTGTTGATATCTAGGAAGGGATTGTGGCACTGGGAAGCAGGGTGAACGTCTTCTTATGGGACTAGAGCCGTGGGGTTTCCTTCTCCCTGCTTCAACCAGAATCTAACTGCAAGTTTCCTTCCCTACAGTTCTAGATGGCAGCCCAGTACCCGACGCTGTGGGACATGGTAACGGAGGAGGGACACATCAATGTCATCCAGCATACACTAAACTCTGTCCTGAACTTGCTGGTCCCTCTGGGATGCATGGAGAAGTTCATTTCTCGGAGACCTTCTGATTCAGCTGGCTCGCAGACAGCGCTGAGTTCACCCATCTGCCGCTTTTTTGGCAGCTGGTGAGGGTAGGAAAATAATGATCGTTTTCAATCAAAGTTTAATGTGTGCAAAAAGCAGCCCAGAGGATTCCTTTGGCAAAGCCTGCCGCGGGGGAAGACAGCCACTGGAGTGGGCCAGGAAGGCATTTTCCCCTGCCCTGGGTCAACTTCTTTGTTGTAAGTGAACATCTCTGATTGTCTGCAGCAAGCTTGCCAAGTGTCTCTTGCTCGCCACGGAGGTGCTCTCATCCCTTTTTTGCCTTCAGTAGTCCTGTCCGTCTGACATTTCAAGCACGATTTGTGCACTGTTGCAGGCACCCTTCAAAGGCTGAGCCATGAAGATGCTGGTTTTGGGGCCCATGGTCTTCTTTGTGGGTCTTCTCCCAGCAGCTTTCCCATTGCTGTCCAGGCTAGCAATCTGCACTTGTATCCTACTTGCAGAATGGTGAGGAGCAAATCGTATTTTCTTTGTGATCTGGACATTTGAGAGGTTTTGTAATTGTTTAATTCCCTGTTTTTCTGCTCTGGATGTGCAGTTGTCCATGCAACACTGTCCCTACCCATGTTCTTCTTCCTAACCGTTGCTGCCAAAGTCTGCTGCCATGAAGTACGGGGGTTGCTGGAAGTGGCCGTGCTTGAAGGTGAAAGGGAAGCTCAGTAAAGGTGAAGGATGCTCTTAGCTTTACCAGGGAAAGGCATTCCTTAGTGCATTGCAGTAAGCCTTGAAGCTATCAGTCAGCCCTTGAAGGGTTAACTGATACCTGCACAGGACTTAAGCTTACAGAAAGCTGGCCTCAACCTGTCAGCTAGGGCATCATGCCACAGATTAATTTTTGTAGCTTAATTGAATTGGCTTTTTTTTCTTTTTCTTTTTTTTTTCCTTTTGTAAGTCAGAGTCTTTCAATTAATTACGTATCATATGCAGCCAGATTTCCTCTTTCATTTCCAATGGAAGAAAAGGGAGCTGGTGAGCTCTGTTCAGAAAGAAAAGCTGCTGGGGTTTGGGGGAAATGATGGTTGCTGATTCAAAGTACAACCCTGGTGCTGAGCTGTTTGCACCTTTGCTTCATCATCAGCTTTTTGCCGCTGTATCGTGCCTGGTTTGTGTGGCTTGCCTGGTAGCACCAGGGCTGCTGAAGGCTGCCCTTAGATGGCTTTGCCACCTTCTGGGTTCATCCTTCCCCCACCTGCAGTGCATGTGAAGATTCATCCTTCTTTACACGCATGGGTTAAACCAGCCGTGCCACAGAGAAGTGGCTTTGATCACTTCTGCTGTGTTAGAAATACGCTCTTAGCCTGAATGTTGTTGTAGATCTCCCTCCCATAGGAGGAAAGCAGGAAAGAAAGCAAAATAATGGGGAAAGGCTGTTGAGAGAATCTCCTCTCTGGCTGGGAAGGAAAAGCTCAGCTAAAGAAGACTCTGAGCACCAAAGCCCTTTTACCAGATCCTGCTTTCTAGTCGCCCCTACAGGTGATGTAAAGAGGGTGGTAGCTTTGATTCAGTATGATAAATCCAGGTCAAAGTGCTCGAGAGACCCCAGCATGCGTCTGAAATTCACGTGGGGCTGCAGATCCCTGCGTGGAGCCCTTCCCCCAGATGAGCAGAGTATTGCAAGGTGAGGAGCAGAGGTTACTCTGTTCTCCTCCCAGGTGAAGATAAAAAGAAGGTAGAGAAAGAAAACAAAGTGCCCAGCTATTTCCTTGCTTCTGTGTTGCCTCTTTGATGGCAGCTATTTTTGGGATCTGAGCTATGTTTTGTTCCAGTTTTGTGATACCTGAAATGTTCAATTCAGACTGTCTTTGGGGAATGCTTAGGGGGAAAAAAAAAAAAAAAGAACAGATTAAGCACATTTCTAGTAAAGAGATACTGAAATAAAAAACTGAACTTCTATATTACACAGGAGCTGGGACTGTGACAATAACATGACCTGAAAATGGACCCCAAGCCTGACTGTCCTCTCTTGTGGTGCCACCTTGACCACAGGGACCAAGTTCTCCAAGGAAAGGAGCATTTCTGGAGAAGAAAAGCCTAACAACTACGATAAAACAACCAAAATCCTTTCTGCTGTGTTTATAAAGCATAGGTGAACGAAAGGTCTGTGTACAGAAGCTGGATGTTCTCTCATGTCCTCTCTCAGCTCTTGGAAAGGGGAAACTAGACATATGCTTGGGTGTCCTTGGAGTCTAAGGTTAGAATGGGTCCTTCGGGGTTAAAAAGTCTAACGAGGAGGTTTGTTCACCACTGGCTGCCTTGTTGCTGCTTGAGATCTGCTACCCATGAGGTTCAGGGGTGCTTGGTCCTTACTGCTAGATCGTATTCAGCTGTGCGGAGCTGAGCGCCGTTACTAGCCAAGCTCATCGTCGTGCCAAGTAACGAGAACACAACATGCTCTCCTTCAGCCAGATAGTCAGCATGGCTGTTAATCCATCATTACATGCAAGGACTAAGTCAGTTCTTGCTGTTCCTTGCAGCAGGGACTCCCTTGAGATCAGAAGACCCCACTGTGGTTGACCTGCAGAAGCAGGGCAGGATTTCCCAGCAGGGCTGCGTTCAGCTACCAGGAACCTCTTTGGGATCTCCTTTGAGCAATCTGCAGCTCAACTCAGGAACTCCTCGCCATGTTACACAAAAGTTGCAGAAGAAATGTTCCACCAAGAGCCAGTAAGGATAACAGAAAGGCAAACTTGGTGTCTACCAGGGTGGGAACCACAGGTTGCTGGAAGCTCGAAGGTTAAGGTGAGGTGACCATCACCGTATGGCTGTGGTCTTTCCACTAGCACTGGTTCTGGCTCCTGTCTGGCCTTGGTGGACCCTTGGTCTGATCCAAGACAGCTGTTGCATCAAAAACCCCTCGAGACAAAAAGCTAGTTAGCGAGATGGCCATAACAGCCTGGGTGTCCTTCTGCAAATTCAGGTCCTGGGAAGAATTGAGAGGATCTATCCCAGGACTGTGGCCACGTTCCTGGAGATGTTGCAGCATTGTCTAGGGGACAGCTGGGACAGCTGATCCTGCCCAGGAGGCACTGGCCACCATGTGAAGGCTGCCAACCTCTCGAGCATCTCACCCCAGGGTACCTGCTTATTTCTTGGCCACAAGCTCTGTTGCGGGGCCCCCGTCTTCCCGCGCTCGGGGTTTAGTACAATGGAGTCCTGTTCCATCTGAGGATATGCTGAGCACCACCGAAAGAGGGAGGGGGAATATCGCTTTCTCTGGGAACAAAAAATCACAGAAGCAAAACCCAAGTAACCTTGGTTACCGCGCTTTTGTTCACGGTAAACAGAACGGTTGATAGCAGAAGTCCTTTTCTTGTGTATGTACCGAGTACGCAGTGTACCCACGGATGGAAAACAGCAGAGCCAGGGCAGTGAAGACTTCAGTAACGCAAGGAAAATGCTGTAAATGTGATGTCATGGTTTTCTCATCACTCCAGTGCTCTTAGTGAGTCTCTCCTAAGGAGGTCAGCTCTTTGATACAATGGGAAGTTGTTCCTTTTCTCTTTTTGTTCTTGCCCAACTTACGTCCCGTGGCGATTTGTTTTTGCAGCTCCTAGAGGTGAAACATCTTTGGCTGCAGCCACGAAAATGCTAACGAGGTGTCCATGGTTGGATAGCTTTGTAAAATGGGTTTGTAGCTTAAATCCTTAATAATGTGGGATTTGGGAGATATGTTTGCCCAGTGCTTAGCCTACCCAGGAGCTAATCTCTCGGTTCTGTTGTTATAGAAATGCCCTTTGAGGCTTTCCTACCAGCCTTCAGCTCTGGAAGGTCTCTCTCCTGCCGTGTGCAGAAATGTCTGCTCATCATTTCCTCCCTTTTTCTGTGCAAAGGGAGACTTCCACAACCAGAGCCACTTGTGCTATATCCTTGTACTCCTCTTCAGGGATTTTCCAGATTCATCTTTTCTGCGTTATCAATATTACGTTGCCAGTCTGGAAAGGAGGAACGGTACCTCCAGCAGAAGTCTGTTTATCTCCAGTCCCTCTTGTACACCAGCCTGCAGAGACACAAGCCGCAGCCAAGCTTTCTCTGAAACATATTTTTAACCCTTCCTCCCTCCCACTCATCTTCCCAGCCAGATCCCCCGGGACTTGCTGAACAAGATTGTTCTTACTTCACATGTCTCTTGTGACAGTACGAAAGAGCTTAGCTCTGCTTTGAGAAATACACTTCTTACATATATTCTTCTCGTCTATACCCTTTTTATTCTTGCAGCTTTGCCACGAAATCCCAATTGTCAGGCCAAAGAGGAAAAGTCTGAAATCTACTTAATTTTTTTACTTGATTATTTTTTTCATCTTTCCATATTTTGAAGACATTTGGGCAACGTAAGGCCTGTTTTCCCTGGCATGTCCTCTGACCTGATTGACTAAAGTACAGCATGTTTTGTGCTATTCTCATACTCATTGTGGGACTTATTTGATCACGTGCAGGCATTTAATCCGGTCCAGTCTTTCACAGCCAGTGAATCCTACCCCAGTGAAGATATCCTGCAGTTGGATTCTACCCTTGATACCGAAGCTGTAAGAGCCGTGCTGGAGCTGAGCCAGGCTGGTTCATGATGTGCACGGACATGCAGCGCGCATGTAGATGTACAGCCATGATCTGCTTCAAAGGTGGAAGAAGCCTCATTGTATTGCCATGCCAGCTTGCATTACCACAGCCTTGGCATGACCTCCTGGTGTAGGAAACCCATGGGCACATATGGACAGGGCTGTACTCTGAGCATACAACTCATCCCAACTGTAGCGTGCAAGTGGGAAGACTATTCTCCTGCTGTTTATTTGCTGCAGTCTGACAGCTAACGACACATCTCTGTGTGTTTCTGCAAACTCCAACACCCTTGATCCCCACCCAACACACTCAGTGAAGTCCACATACAGGTTGGAAAGGATGGCCATCTTGGGTTTTAATAGCACTGAAGTGACGAACCACAAGAAGAAGCTGAAGAAAACATGATTTGCATGGACACCTCAATGGTACAGTCTCATTGGATAAATTCAGCCTAAACAAGTATTAACATAATTTAACGACAAGATAAACACAGGCACAGCACAGGGAAATATGTAAAGCCAAGGAGTCTGGGCACAATGTTTGGTGGACATAGTGTATGGGTCCATAGAGGAGGATAAAAGCTCAGTCCAGCTGGTGACTGCTGTCTTACTGTACTTAGGAAAGGCTTGCATTTTTAGCACACAGGTTTCTGGTTCAGCCCTTCCTGGTCTTACCTGCTCTGACTTTGGTTTTAAGGGAGTCTCTCAACTAAGACAGCTCATTGAGTTGAGTGCAGCGTCCTTGTATTGGGTTGCATGGCAAGGTTTTGGTAGCGGGGGGGCTACAGGGGTGGCTTCTGTCAGAAGCTGCTGGAAGCTTCCCCCATGTCCGACAGAGCCAACGCCAGCCGGCTCCAAGACGGACCCGCCGCTGGCCAAGGCTGAGCCCATCAGCAATGGTGGTAGTGCCTCTGGGAGAACGGATTTAAGAAGGAAAAAAAAGTTGGGATGGACAGAAATGGCAGCCGGAGAGAGGAGTGAGAACATGTAAGAGGACCAACCCTGCAGCCCCCCAGGTCAGAGCAGAAGGAGGGGAGGAGATGCTCCAGGCGCCGGAGCAGAGATTCCCCTGCAGCCCGTGGTGATGAAGACCCTGGTGAGGCAGGCTGTCCCCCTGCAGCCCAGGGAGGTCCACGGGGGAGCAGATCTCCACCTGCAGCCCGGGGAGGACCCCACACGGGAGCAGGGGGATGCCTGAAGGAGGCTGGGACCCCGTGGGAAGCCCACGCTGGAGCAGGTTTTCCGGCAGGACTTGTGACCCCGCAGGGGACCCACGCTGGAGCAGGCTGTGCCTGAAGGACTGCAGCCCGGGGAAGGGACCCACGCTGGAGGAGTTTGTGAAGAACTGCAGCCCGTGGGAAGGACCTACATTGGAGAAGTTTGTGGAGGACTGTCTCCCGTGGGAGGGAGCCCACGCTGGAGCAGGGGACGAGTGAGGAGTCCTGCCCCTGAGGAGGAAGGAGCGGCAGAGACAACGTGTGATGAACTGACCCCAACCCCCATTCCCCATCCCCCTGTGCTGCTCAGGGGGCAAGGTAGAGAAATCAGGAGTAAAATTGACCCCAGGAAGAAGGGAGGGGTGGGGGGAAGGTGTTTTAAGATTTGGGTTTATTTTCTTCTTATCCTACTCTGATGTGATTGGCAATAAATTAAATTAATTTCCCCAAGTCAAGTCTGTTTTGCCCATGACGGTAATTGGTGAGTGGTCTCTCCCTGTCCTTACCTCGACTCACGAGCCTTTCTGTTATATTTTCTCTCTCCTGTCCAGCTGAGGAGGGGAGTGATGGAGCGGCGTTGGTGGGCACCTGGCCTCCAGCCAGGGTCAACCCACCACACTCCTGTTGATTTTTTGGCAACCCACAGCTCGATGCCTGCCTGGAAGCCTCCTAATAACTTTTTGAATCAAGTTTGCTCAGAACTAGGTGTGTTTTATAGCTTCAGGTATGTGTTGTAATCTATCTTTACCTAATTTAATCCTGCTGGGCAGAGGGGGCGAGAGGAGGAGAGACATACGGGTTTGTTCTTTTGCTTATCATTGTTTTTTCGTGAGTGACACTTGCCCCAGGGCTGTTATTTTCTGGAGACTTGGTGCTCGTGTTTATTGCTAAGGCTCCTAGAGCTCTGGGCACAGGCTTTGAGGTATGTAAATCTAAATAAGAATGACATTTAAAATAGGTTACATGCTATACCCGAGTGTGCACAGAGAGGAAATATGAGTAGACTGACTTGAGATCCCTGAAGTAAAAAATCCCCCGTGGGAGTATCATTAAAGTTCTCAGCACCTCCAGGTAATTATATTCTGACATAAGTTGTTTGGACCCCAATTCAAGGTAACTCTAATGTGGACCTCATTATGATGGATAAAGAGGAATTAATCACCGAGCTGGAATCTGGATTTTCCCCGGAGGCCTGTGATCATGACCTGCCTGCTTAAATTTGGGCAAAGATGGGACAGTTTCAGCTAACAACGTGTGTGTACACACAGATACGTAGAATAGCTTAAGAGGGTCAGAGCGACGCAGCTGAGAAAAGTTAACAGCAAAACTGACTGGAAGGGAAAAGGACATGGAGAGGAAGATAGCAGTGGGAACTGAGAGTCGTTTCACTTGTCAGTCATTTTTGTTTGCCGAGCCAAACCGCTTCCACAAAACACAAACAAAAATACAGTCTTCGGGAGTCTTCTGGGTCTGCAGATCTCATCTCGGTACCGGTGCTGTCTGTGGTCGATGCCCAGGTTGGGAAGCACCGAGGAGGTCCGGAGAGTTGCACAGCAGCATCCTCATTACTCAGGGAGCGCAGCGTGGTCAGAAGATCGTTGGTCATGGAAGGTACGTGCAAAGGTCCTTAGCTGGTAGGGGGACTTCGGAGGACAACACCAACTACCAGCAGCTTTCCAGGCTCTGACTTTTGGGGCTGGGCCCTGGATTGTCTGCTCAGCCTCAGGGGGAACAGGGTTTTTTTTTGTCTATGGTTATTCTGAAAGACACGCAAGGGAGCTGAGTCACACTGTGCTTCTCTTTCCCTTACCCATCCAAGTGGATGGTCCTTCTCTTTCCCTTATCTATCCAAGTAGATGGCCCAATGTGGAGTAGCCAGACCATGGGTCAGAAGAGAAAGATCTAGGGATCTCTACTTCTTAAATTGTTCTCTAGCACCACAGGCGAGAGTTCAGCCTGCGTCTATGATTGCAAGTGCTTCCCTTAGTTCAAAGTAGTCCTTGTCATTTGTTCTTCGGGGTAAACTTCTAACACATCAGTGTGGTTCCAGCAAGTTTGGTGTGAAATGTGGATCCTGAGACATTAACTGATTTCCAGGCCCAGAAAAGGTTGAAATCTACTTGAACTTTTGCTACAAGTCAAATTTAAATTACCAAACCTGAAGAAAGCAGACTGTGTTCCCCCACTATCTTTTGTGCAGCATCCAAAAGTAACCCACAGTTCTTGTTCTTCGTAATTGCAACCAGAATCCCCATTTCAAGCACCAATCCAGTACAGGCATGGAGAAGTATTTCCGCTGTGTATCCTGTAGCCTACCTAAGTATGAAAATCGAGTTTGTTTTCAGCAAGTTCGTGTTTGTGGTACCTTGCAGCGTGTTTAAGAGCAGAGCTGCCTGTGCTTTCTGCTCAGTGATGCTTTGGCTACAGAGCTGCTTCTTTACCTGTTCCCTCTCTTTGTTTCAAGACCTCAATGTCTTAAGTATATATCTACATGTTATTCTTGATAATGAAGACCTGGAAGATATTTTAAAGACATAGATGATGAAGTACAGCATCTCTTTACTTCCTTTCTCCTTTTCTCTGCCCAAGCACAGGGTCCCTCTGCAAGGAGGTCTTACTTGCTTTACTATATATTTATGTTTTAAAAATCTTGCTACCATCTGAAGCTGTTGGCTCCAGTTTGGGCTTTTTTTTGTGTTGTTGTTATTGTTGTTGTTGTTATCCTCTCAAGAGAAAGAAACTATGTGGGTTTCCAAGTTCTTGAATACATGTCAAATAAAACATTCCAAACAATTATTCAAGCTGGTAATAAGCAGTGAGACATCCTTCCTGTAGAGAAGCTGAACAATGGTTTCCTCTGACAGAAGCAAAATATTAGGAGCCTTCCATGTGTTGGTGCTGATTTAAACGGCGGCAACATCTCCGAGTGGGATAGGAGGCCCCAGCAAGTATCTGGATATCCTCCGGGAAGAAAAGCTCTGCGGGTAACACCCAGACTCCCCCCTGACATGCCATAAAGTTCTGGGAGTTTTCTCCTTGTCTCCTCAACATCCTCCAGTTGTGAGAGCGTTTGCTTCCTTCCCTGGCTTTTTTTTAATCCTTCCCAGCACATCCAGCCCTTCTGTGGTTTACCCTGAACGCCCCAGGGAGGCAGGTGAGCCACCCTCCACCTCAAACGCCAGGATGACCTCCAGGGAGGAGCAGTGCTGGGTGAACTTGGCTGCCAGTTTGACCTGCGTCCCCGCAGCCCCGGTGAACACGTCCCCTTCCCAGACCGCGTTTGGGGTCCGCTGCAACACCGTCTTCTCTTGCCCGAGGACAACAGCTTGGTAGGCTTTTGGCACCTTGACCCTGAACCGGACCCAGCTCTGCTCTTGGAGCGTCCCCGTGCGCGGCTCTAGCAACACGCACCCTCTCCTCCACGGGCTGTACACCTTGGGGAAAGGAGGCCAGCTGGGATCGGAGAAGCAGCGTATAACGTAGTCGCAAATATGGACAAAGTCCTTGTGATCCTTGCTTCTCCCAAAAAGCCCCACTTTGTAGGTGCCCGACTCGGGGAGGGCAACGCAGACGCTGATTTTGGTCCTCAGGTGGGTGACCAGGAGGTACCTCTCCAGGGGGTACTTGGCGCGGGTGACTTTGTCCTTACTCAAGCTGGCGGACACCTCGAGGTCGGCAGGCGCGTGGAAGGTGATGTTGCACTTGCCCAGCTCGGTGGTGATGATGGGGGCGGAGTGGCTGGGGTTGGAGAGGCCGTGGCTGCTGGAACCGATCCCGCTTCCACAGTGCAGGCTCAGTCCCGAGGGGAAGAGCTCGTTCTGGTTGACGGGCCTCAAACAACGAATGAGGAAGTTGGCGGCGTTCCTGAACGTGATGCCTCCTAAATCTTTCACAAACACGGAGAGCCGGTAGTAACCCTGGAAAGGGCAGAGCACGTGGAAACTCAGTTTCTCCTCCTCGGCTTGAGCAGCAAGGCATTTCTTGCTCAGCGTAGCGTCTAGATCTTTATTAACCAGCTCATACGTGGCAAGCAAGGGTCGGGATGTCTGGAGAGTCAAGAGCAAAGCTCCCTGTGGAGCAACAAGCAGCTCCCCTTTGTGGCTGCTCTCCCTGATGCCAAAATCTCTGACCTTTTGGTGAAGGCCCCAGAAATTAAAAGGGTTTTCAGGCAGTTTCTCTCCATTGTGTGGCTCCAGGCATTGGATCTGATAGGAGCACACCCAGTTGTAAGGGTCCTCAGAGTCGGCGTGGCGCGCGAAGATCATGAGGTCGAACAAGCCCTCGGTTGGGGGAGTCACCTTGATGGTCGTGTTGTTCTCCGACACCGTCATCATCCCGTGAACTGCGCCTACATCCTCTCCGTTTTTGGTGCCCTGGAGTTTAGAGAGCTGGTAGGTGAACTCTGTTGGGTGGGTGCTCCCCAGCATCACTGATACCTCCCCGTGAGCTGTAGAAGGGTGAACAAAATGCTTTTTACAACCTCTTCATCAGCAGCGTAACACATTCACTTTTGCAGTGTTGAACCAAATCACCTGCACGGGAAACAGAAACCTGATTCTCTTCTTTTTGCCTCTACCTGTTGAAGGACCTGAGCAAGACTCTTCCTCACCTTTTACCATTTTTCTCCCCTTGCTGAAAGAGAAATGATGATACCGCTAGATCTGGAGATGAAGGGGACAGGTACAAATAGTTATCCTTTGGGCCCTGAGACACCCCAAACTAAGCTAATGATGTCCCATATGGGGTAATTCTTGCATAGCTTCTTGAGGTGGACTCATTCCTCTGAGCTGCAGGTCTTATACTGTGGTGTCAAACCAACAAAGCGGCTGGGAGGATCAAAATATCCCAGCCTGGCTGGTAGGAGATCCCACATCACTGCCACATTTTAGGAATGAATTTAATTTTTCCCAGTATTACTATTATTAAAATATTTTTTCTAAATTTTGGTCTCACCAAATCTCAAAAATCCACAAGCCTGTGGCTTAGAGTGTGTGCTAACCAGGGAGGAGGGGAGAGCAGGAGCTCCAAAGGAGACGTGCGTTGCTATAGGTACCTGGTGGTGGTACCATGGTTGGTGGATATGGGCTGGGGCTCTTTCCCAGTGACTTTCGTTCCTCGGGTGGACATAAGCGATCTCCTGCTCAGGGCCACCATCCAACCTGCTCCCCCAGGCAGAAGGGGTAGTTGGTTGATTTTTGCAATGGAGACAGGGCAAGGTTTCGCAAGCGCTGAAGTCTTGGACCTGAAGAAGACGGGACGGTCTAACCAGCAGGCTGCTTTCAGCACGTGGTGAGCCACACCGCCCCATGTGAAGCCACAGGTACTGGGGCAGCCTGGCTAAAAAAACCCGGTTTAACGGTGTTTTACACCTTTTTTTCTCCAGGTATAGATGACAGCATGAGAAAAATGGCCACAGAGAACAAGACTTTGAGTCCTTTTGCCCTTGAAGGATCCCAGAATGCTTCACAGAGCCTGGCACCGGCACATAGATGTACTGAGATGCGTGCTTAAACCCGCCATCCTCAAGGTCTGTGGAAATTAAGCCTGTTCTTCGTTACCCAGGGTCCCTAAGTGCCCCAGGATGGCTTGTCTCACGTCCAGAGTGCGGCTGCTCTGTATCGTCCTATCCTCACCACGGTTTTGGTGGAGAGAATACCGAGCACTGGCATTGCGGGAGCCTACGGTTGGTATCAGCACGCGTGCTGTGCACAATGTTCATTTGGTTTGGGTGCTAACACAAAATGACAAAAGACTCCAGATTCATGCTGAAAAAAATTGTCCCTTGCTAATTATTAGATTATGAAATGTGTTTCATAATCTAATGAATAATGGGGGGGGATGACTTTTTTTTTTTTCCCTGTTTGAATCTGGATTTTTTCATTGTTTGCCCCACAGTTTTTGTTGGTAGGTTGAAACAGAGATGTGAAAAGAATGGGAAGGCTGGGTTTTATTTGTGCCTTGCCTGTTAAAGCTGTGACTTGGCTCACACAGTAAGTGCAAACAATTCTCTCCTGGCAAGTGTTCAGCGGAGACATTACTGATGACAGACTTTATTAACTGCAGGTTTGCTTGTTATTAAATTCGCTCTATGCTAGTTTCCGAAGCTGCTGGCCTGGCCGGCTGCATCATATTAGGATCTTTAGGAAGAAAGAAAAGAACAGAACATTGTATGCAGCAGAGCCAGCGATGATGAGATAGGGAAGCCAGCAATGCATTTCGCTTTGGGAAGGAGACCCAAGGAGATAATTAATGGCTACGTTTAAAACAAACATTTGTTTGTTTTATTGAGTTAATTCAAGCCATGCGCTAGAGATTCCTGGTTTCCAGGGAGGCCAGGTGAAGCTGAGGATGTGTTCCCATGTCAGCACGCTCAGTGCTGCAGGAGGTCAACGTATGTTGCATTAATTGTTTGGGGGAAAAAACCACCCTTAAAGTGCAGGCATGTTTCTAATTTCTGAAAGCCTTGTTTAAAAGGCTTCCCTTCCCCTCTCCCACCCTAGCTATTGTATCTACAGCATGCCACCAATGACTGCCTTTCTATTAAAAAAAAAAAAAAAAAAAAAGTCTTAATTCCATAAGACTGAATACCCTTCTTCATTGCAGTTACCAGCCTTAACAGCCTGGGCAATGGTAGCAATTAAAAAGCCTGGGTTTTCAGAGGATGGGTGCCAGGTATTTCCTGAAAATCAGGTCCCTTTACAAGGTGTCCTACCTTCAGCTTCCTTCAGGTACTGATTTGTGGGAGGAATCTTGGCTGAAAGCTTTTAAGCTTTTTAAGCAGATGGGAGCTACTCAAATATAATAGAGCAGGAATTGATCCACAGTAGCCAAAGGGGGAAAATAGGCTGATTTTGCACCAAAGATCTCGAGTGTTTTTGCATTGAGATTGCCTTAGATGCTTAAGTGTACCCTGTAAGTTGATGGCTTACTTCCATCAACCTAGATCAATATAACCATAGTTTTGCATCAACAAAAGCAGACATCTGGTTTGGTTCACAATCTGGGTTTGCAATTTGGTGTTTTAAGCACAATTCTGATATGAGGCTGGCTGTTGAGGCTAATTGCAGTAGTAAAACTGTTTAGGTTAGGTCCAGGAATACAGTTCTTTCCCTCCACAAGATGAGAAATTCACAGAGGGGGGGAAAAGTTTGCTTTTTTTTTTTTTTTTTTCCTGTTCTAATGGAAAAATCTAGTTTCATCTCAGTTTTGGAGGAAAAAAGAAAACTGTGCCTGGTAGCCTAGGTCACCCAGTGAGTTTTGTGGCTGAGGGACAGGAGTTCCTCCAGCCAAGGGGTGATGTAGCTGGGATGTGCCAGGCACGTTTGCTTCCCTAAAATCTCTCCCCAGGTCCATTTTGGCTCATGGCAGCTAGTGGCCAGCGAGGATCCAAAGCCCTGAGCTGCTTCTGAGCTCCATCTCTATGTCTTTTGGCTATCAAAAAGGGTGTGTGTGTGGGGGGGAATAATGAAATACTTATTTTTCCTCATTCTTCCCTTTGGGCTTTTGTACCACCCCTAATGATATTTGATATGAGTCTATGTTTTCCAATTTGTCGCCTTGGCACACAGATGAAGGGACTGGTAGGACTACTGATCTCCTGGTTTTCCTCTGACACCGCAAGCGTGGTGGTGTTTGGTTTTTATGCCTTGGAGCCTCCCTGGTGGCCTGAGCCTGAAAGGGGTTTCTCCAAGTTTCCAAAGATCTCAGAGTGCTTCTCCACCTCAGAGCATCCTGGGGAGGGGACTTTATCTACCTCTACCCGAGGGCACACAGCACCTACGTGGCAAAGTCCCCATCATGCTGCATAAAAAGCAGCACCAACCTTTCGGCTGTTCCCAGTTTAATTTGGTTTGCACAGACCACTCACTGCCTAAAAGGTCCATGATAGCCCATCTTGGTAAAGCCCCAGCATCCTGGAAATACTGGAGGAGTTTGATTTCTGGGTAAGTAATAATCTCTCTCAATCAAAAGCTTTACAGTGTGCCTTGTCTGTCATATTCATTTTCCCTCAATCTGAGATTGCTTTATCTCCTAGCTTGCTGTCCTGATAAAATAACTTGCAGGAAAAAATCCATACACTCTTGGGACCATCCGTGGGACTGGGTGTACAAAGAGTGTCCAGGTAAAAAGAAGATGATGTTGTATCCAACCTGAAAAATCATCATAAAACTACAATCATGGAAAACCAACTCCACCCCCCTCCCTTCATTTTCAAAAAATGGGACATGAACATCTCAGGCCATGTTTTATCTGGAAGTCGCCCTCCCCAGCTTATGAACACAATGAGGATTGTGTCTCGGGTACATTGAAGCTACTTTGCTACCGTTGGTGAATTAAGATGGGAAAAGCCAGGCACAAAAGGGCTTAAGTGATTTGGCTCAATTAACTATAATTTATGAATCCTAATTCCCAGTTTACTAATCACAGTATCACACAATGGCTGTGATTTCAGAAATTGCTTAAATGTGTGCCTCTGCTCTACTAGATGTTCAACACATGCATAAAAATAGACAGATGGGCCATTTTTGAAGGAGGAATGTTTTTCTCAACCCAAACTTATTTCTCAAAAGCAAGTAAGTGAGCTTTTATATTACCAGAATTTAGCCCTTGCTTTGCATTTACCTGTTTTGAGGAGGGAAGTGTCTGGAGAAAGGAGGGAGAGCTGAAGTCTGAAAAACTCTGACGTTTTAAAAACTCTCTGCTCAAAGTCTTCCCGCAAGATGGGGGGCTGCAGAAGCTGCCATTGGGGGTCCTCTGGCCAGTGGGTCTCAATGAAGTGCTCAGGGTCAGTAAGGAAGAAAAAATCGTCATGCCTGCGAGGTGAGAGGAGAAGACACCATGGAAGGAGCAAGAAAACCCTCAGGGTCCCGAGTGGTCATGATGCACGATTCTAAGGGAAGGGACCTTCCTCCACACCATCAGAGCTGCACCAACTTCAGTAAGGGAGGACCGAGCTCTCATTTGGCATTTCATTTTCTGCTGCCCTTATTTTCTCTCTATTTTTCCTGTAGAGATGCTGTCCCCGGCCCTGTAACGGACCTTTTCCAGCAGCCAGTTAAGGTGACCCTATGAGCTGCAGAGGAGTTAATTCTGCTGAGTGACTCCTCTACCAATGCCTGTTACTTGAGGATATATTTCAATATGATGTCTGATATTGGTTTAAAGCTCTTCCAAGAATTTTCATACGATTTAAGAAACAAAATGCATCTTGGTTCCAATTTGAATATGCCTAACCTGATTCTCCAAATATCACGCCTGCTTTTGGTGTTTGCTGAGTGGGTCAACCTGCAGATGAGTGCTCAGCCTTGTATTGGGGTCATCCTGTGAAACCCTGTTGCATCTGTTGACCTGAAGGTTTTGAGGACACTGTGTTGGACCCACAAGAAGCTATTATCTCTGCCTGTTGCTCTAGGTGATGTTTCATTTTCCCTCTCCTCTTTTCCCTATGCTCAGCTAAAAACAACCCACACTCACTGGTGTTTTAAACTGTTCTCAGCAAGATAATTACCAATTAGAAATTCCACAGTTATTTCATTATGCATTATTGGAGAAAAAAAATTAAAAATGCAATCCCATAAGACCATTAATGGAAATTATTAAATTTTACAAATAACTTTCATGAGAGTCATTATTTGCTTAGCATGGGCTGAGAAATCTCAAGTAATTACATATGGAACCACATAAGAGCAAAGTTGCTGTGAAAATGAGGATTTGTTACTTCATAAGTGACGCTGATTGCAGATTGAAAACAAGTTGCGGGGAGGGGGGGGAAGTTGTCATCTGAATATTTACTGCCCCAGCTAAGGGAATAAGGCACTTCACGTAGATGTTTACACGTAGGTGATCCGTGTTTGCATGAGGTCCCTGAGCACCCACCGTAGTTGAGGATGAGCAGAATAGCTCTCTGGACCTTCTGCAAGTAGCCTCTGGGAGTGTACCCAAAAATAGGGGCTCAAGGCCAGCTGAACCCAGACTTTGAGTATATTGGAAGGGTTGGGATGGCCATTCCGGGGTGTATCCAAAATCAGGTTGAGCCTTGTTCATTTGTGTTGGGGACCATGTCTCCAGTGACGGCAGGGGCAGGGGTGTCTCACCTGGGCACGAACAACCTGCTCTCTTCATCCACGGTCCCTGCACCCCAGCAAGCATCCAGGAGGCACCACTGGCCTTCCAGCTCCACAGCGTTCCACATGTGGCTGTTCTTCTGCTGCTGGCACCGCCGGCCTCCGCGGGATCCTGGGCTCCGGCCAAGCCCTGGGACCTCCACGCAGCTCAAACCGGCCTCCCTGTCCAAGGAGAGCGAGCAGGGGAGATAACCGCAGACCAAACGCTGCTTTGTGCTTGCTTTCTTGGAGAGCAACCCAACCTGCACGGTAAGTACAACTTTCTCCTTCTTAAAGCCAGGGCCCCACTCGTGCAAGCTGTTGGCCAAATTCAGATTTTATCCAGCCCCCCCCCTGCCTTCCCCACAGCTCCTCCCAGCCCTTATCCCTCGGATCTCCGGTTCTGGTTAATCTGTCAAAACCGTACGTACTCCTCCATCCAAGTAGAGGAGGAAGGAGGCAGCTGCTGTGCCGGGGGATGTGGTGGGTGAATGATGGTGGTTGTGTGGCAAGCCCCGTGCCAGGTATATGTCCCCACTTCACATCTACAAGAGGACAGAAGAAGAAAGCCCAAGGTGAGTTTTACCTGCACATTTCCTGGCATAAATGGGCATAACCAGAGCACACGGCTCTTCCCGTTTGCAGGACCTGCTCTGGCATGTGGATCTTCTGAGACAGTCCCAGGAAGCCGTCCACGTCATATTCTAGGAAAGGGAGAATACCATGAAATTCAGGCCAATGTAAGGGCTTATTATTTCCATAACGATCCCATTCCTTCTCCTGCCCAACCCTATTTCTCTGGAATCCCACCCTGGAAGCCATGACAGCTCTTCTGTCCATCATTATTCAAGAGTTTGACAATTTCCCATACGAGCAAAGAATTGCCAAAGCCTTGGGGGAGCTGGGTTCCCAGTGCATGTAAACAGCCGTTGCGCCATTCAAGTGAGGTACAGGGACAATCATATTGTCTCGCACACATGGATGTAGTAGGGTAAAGTACCACGAAGCGACTGCATTGTGCTGAGATTCCTGTGTCCCCAGATGACTGCTGCCAAGTGTAGCTCAGCCTCACCGAATTTGCATTATCAGGGAAACGGCCTGCAATGCGTTGAAGCTGAGTGCGTGGGAGGCAGGTGGGCTTTAGCGGGGTCTCTGGGGGTCTGGTACCCACGTACCAGTGAAGCAGGTGTCATTTCCAGGGTGGAGGGTCCCGTGGTGGGAACCAATTCCTACTCCAGGCACTTTCCTGAATTCAAGAGGGAATTCAATTCATGACTGCAGCAGGATTACTGTGGAGTCTTTATTCTGCAGGGCATGAAAAGCCTAAATCCAGGAGGTGGCATATGAAGAAAGGGCTTTTCACGGCTCTGCAAAACAGCTGGGACCAGACTTACCGATGTTGTGGCAGAGCCAGAACCATATTGCCCGCATCGTCTCCAGTTTGCTCTGGGATTTGGCAGTGATCAGGGGAACGATGGCCTGGACGGACAACCTGGCGTGCCCGGACTTCAGCTGCAATGGAGAGGATGGGTGAGTTCAAGGGAATCTGGGTGTCACCGCTGCGTGGGTGGGTGCCCGCTCCACACGGCAGGCTCACTGGAAAGAAAATGTACACCACAAAAACCTCAAAGCTGCATTCCCCCCCCCACCCCCCAAAGTTAAAATGCAAAAATACTGTTTGTGGTAGAGCAGAGTGTTTTCCCCATTTTCTTAGGCATGGTTTTATAAACGCCCGAGGGCTGGAGTTGCAAGCTGGAGGAATTGGAGGTGGCATTTCCCATTCCTGTGGAGCAGCTGGTTGGGATGTACTGGTGCCCTCTCTGTCCAGTCCATCGTGTCCACTGGCCCAGAAGGTCTTGCCCTAGAGGTGGGTTTCTCCAGTGACGCTATTCTGCGACACTTAACTAGGGACAGCGGGTTTCCAGCCCCGCACTGATTAACATCTCGGTGTATTTAAGCAGAAGTGGACCAGACTTGGGGGTCAGATGCTCATTTTGAGGATGTGAAACCTCACTCAAACCCATGCACCAAAATGAGCGGAGAAAAGCTTTTTGCCCTTAGCACTAAAATTTCACTAACTTTTTAATCCATACCTGACCCCAAAGAAAGTCTTTCTGTCCCTTTCCTCCAATTCACACATTCACATTTGTGGGCTCTTCCCTCCTTTGTGATAGCACAAACATTTTTAGCAGCAGGCTTTTCTTTCGCTGGGTTAAATTTAGTCCAGCTCCTTTCTGCAATGTCCTGCCCCTGCTATTTCATTCCTCAATGACTTTCCTGCCCCAACCATCTGTAAGATAGTTTCACATAGATGGAAATTTCTTTCTTTTTGCTTGTGGGAAATGTTGCTTTTGTATAGGCCAAAGATTTTCCTGGGGATGTGGGTTTAAAAATGATAGTGCAGCCAGGGGAGCACCGATTTCAAAATGATGGTGCTCCTGCTGATCTCTTGCATTTCTGTCATGAGGTTGTTATGAGCGTGTAGCTTCTAGGCAAACAAATAATGTTAATTATTCCCAAGGAAAAAAATAATACTCAGCCATTAAATATCTAGCTACCTGCTTCCCTGTTGGCACATCTTGGTGCAAATTGAGCCCAAGTCCATGCTATTCTTTGTTTCAGTCAGAGATGGTAAAAAGTAGGTCCGAGACTGAGCATTGCAACGTTCCCAAGTAATCCCAGTCCCGACTATGCCTGAGGACCCCAAAGAAATGGGTCAGAGCATCTTGTGTTGCAGTAGCCACGGGCTCCACCTGAGTGTTTGGAGTTGAAGGATGGAGCTGTTTTCTCCAAAACCACCCGGGCAATGATCCTGCCATGACTTTTTCACACGATTAAGGTGGATACATGCAAGCAAGTCCACAGGCTACTCCTAAATGGCCAGGGAACAGGTTTGGCTTTGTGCCTGCCCTGCCTGGGGCTCTCCCATCAACCACCTTCTCCCTGGGGACTGGCCCCAGGGCTTGGTGGATGGGGAGAAGGGACAATCCTGTATCCCCCACAGCACCGCAGCAGCCGTCACCAGGGGTGCAATACCCTACTCATAGGTGGTCAGTAAACCACTCTGCTACTGCTTTCGACAGCAGCAATTCACAGCTAAGTGGAAGAGATGAAGCGCAGCAGGTTTTAGTGCAGCTAGCACTTTGAATAAACAGGGAAACAAGTTGTTCTCACGACTCCTCACTGCCTTGGAGGTATTTTTGGTTGTTTATTACTCTCTTTTTCCTATCTTCCAACTCCCTCCCCCTCTCTTCTCTTTTTAATAGACTAGGTAGACTCTGAAATCCTCAAGCATCCTTCTTCCCAAGGGAGATTAGCCTCAGGCTAGGTAGAAATTACAGGTTTCAACAGTAACGGAGAGCACAATTATTCCTTGTGCCTCTTCGCTCTCACTAAGGAGTTGCTGTATAAGCTGCAAACACTGCGTCGGTTCAGCATTCCCTGCTTAGGCAAATTGTGTTGACCCTGGGGGAGAGATTACACTGACAGTGCGTGGTTCAGGTAACAGGAAGGAATTACAAAATTCGGCGCTCCCCTTCTGGGCTCTGGAGCTTCCAGTAAGTGGGAGCATCATATAACAGCAGATATCCTGAAAAAAGGACACAACCAATGCCTCCTGCTTGAGAAAAAGCAGGACTTGGTCTGCCACAGATATGAAGGGGTTGGTGGACACAGCCAGACTGGGTGGTTATTGCTGGCTCTGTGTGCTTTTCATGCAGCAGCATGCTGGTTCACCAGCTCCTAGGCTAACTAAACACAGCCTGTGCTGCCTCCGGGCACCCTGTGGTCTGAGTCCCTTCTTCTCCCCCTTGCACCCTTCCTAGAAGGTTTCCCAGGATCCCTCGACCCCACTGCAATCCTGTTTGGGACCCTGAAAAAAATCCTATCCCGTGATGAAACCAGCCCTTCTTCCCAGTTTTGCATGGTGAGCTGCAGCAAGCGCTGCGTGTTGTAGCTACACACCGGTGCTGGCCTTGGGTGGGCAGCAGATCTTCAGAGGTAGCGCAGCAATCTTTGGCCGTGGTCAGGACAAATTCACAGCCCAGGGCCTTGTGAGATCTCCTAGTTTTGCTGTAAGGCGCCCTCTTGTCAGCCGAATGTTAGGATGTGGATGTGGTGATGGCACCATCTCTGCTCCCACTGAAGGACACCGGGACCTACCTGCTGGCTCACGTGTAGGACGTGGGTGTCTACGTGGCTGAAAACCTTCGAGTCGGAGAAGAGATCTCTCCTGGTCTTTCTCCGGGGATTTTTAACCTGTTTCTCTTCTTCCAGGCTGCTAAGCCCTTCCTTGGGAAGGAGGGCTGGAGAGCAGCTTCCCGCAGTCACAGGCGACTTCTGCAGTGGCTTTCGGAAGGCAGTCGTTTTGCTGCTGCTGTTAACTTTGTTGGCCCAAAACGTGAAAACCGCCTTGGAGGAGGAATCCTTGGGCTCACCTCTTACTTTTTGTGTAGCCGAGACTTTCTCTACCGTCCCCTCCTTGTTCCTGTTCATGTTGGTGACTCGGTGAGGGAATTTCTCTGAGGTCTTGCAGCTGATCTCTCCAGAAATGTGTCCCAGGGGAAAATTGCCATTACAGACGTCTGACATCTGAGCTTCCCTCCAGCCAGGCAAGATGTTTTCTGCCTGGCATGGCATTGCATTTTCTCCGTGGTTCCCGGGATGGGCCCGTCTCGACGTGCTTTGGGCAGTTTGTTTTTCATGCTGGTTGCCATTCCTGGAGCGATGAGAGGGAATCGTCTCGTTTGCTTTGATAGTCTGAGATTTGGATGACTTGCCTTTGTCATAGCTGGTCTTCATCTGTGCAGTGGGTAAGGGGGTGAAGAAACTACGGTGGTCTGCGGGTGGAAAGACAGCTGTTTTTTTTCAAAAGAAGAATGTGCTCTGCTCCGATTACTTCAGAGCCTGCTTGTCTATATGGTTAATTACAGCAAATCAGGATTTGGTCAGCTGGGTTTAGCCAAAAGTACTGATTTTTTTTTTCTATTTTCAGAAGTAAGTTGGGACAGCAATGCCACAGAGAAGCCCTTGGCCTGCTTCTAAGTGCAAATAATTTTTCTTTTTTTTCTGGATAGTTGAAGATCCAGTGGTGGGCCATCAGCAGTTACATCTCTGCACCGGAAAGGAATGGAAAAATCAGGGTTATTCCTTTCACAAAGAAACGGAAAAGAGACATTTACGTGTGTTGGAAGGTTCTGCAAGTGGGTGCAGGGAATGGGTGGGTGCCTCAGGTTCCCTACATGAAAGGGGGAACTAATCACATAGCATTTCTCCTTGTCCCCAGAGCCAGGAATCAGGGAGAATAAAGAATTAATATAATTAGCGTTTTGGTGCTCCAGAGAGGTACATCTGCCAGAAAACCTTTCCTTTAGGAGGACCCCCACCTCCCACCCAGGATGTTTTTGTTTTGCTTAGGTTCACTTCTGCCATTCAGGATCTGCAGAAAAACGTCATTCTTCTTATTATTGCTTTGCACTTGAAATGTGTTCAGTGAGAAGTTCACAGGAGAAAATATGTGAAAAATTGGAAGGAAAGGTGCAGTCCAGGACTGATGAGGTTTGGGGGTTAAAGCTGTGGGTACAGCCAGCTCTTGCATGCCCTCAACATCTGCACAGCGCTCACTAGTTTTATCTTGGTTTAGCTTCTATTTGCTGTTGTTGTTTTTAATCATAAAATGACTATTTGTGCAATGCAAACAGCAGAGCCTGCTGTGAGCCACTTAGCGTAGCCCAGAAATGTCACTCTCCGTATTCATCCAGCCTCCCTCGTGCGGAGGCAGACGGGGTTTTCAACAGCCGCACTGGGGCACTGGCCTCGCTCTTCCAGGAAAGCGGAATGTCACTCATCCCTCTCTTTGCTATCCTGGTTTCCCCCTCCCTGCTTGGGATCGAGGCTTGCAGAGGTAGGACAGCCTTGTCCAGAAGGGCTAAGAGATCGTGACCGCTCCAGCCTTGCCGAATTTTTTTTTTTTTTCTTATTAACATACCCATGCATGTACAAACATGGAAAGGATGCAAACAGCACCAATGAGTTAATCCAGCGCTGGATGCTCCGATAACCAGAGGATGCCCCAATGGGAGGATGTTCCCTGGATAGGTCCTGACTGCAGGGGATGGTTTTCTTCGCAGGACAGCCGTACCGGAGCTCAAGCCACGGGGTTTTTGCACGGCCGGCCGAAGCCGTACGTTCTCTATTTACTCCCGGACCACATCTGAGCCTGAAGAGACGAATTGTTCGTGCCCAGCTGTTGACACTTCAAGTTGTCCTTGTGCGTGTGAGCTGCGGTCGGTGCTGGGCTGCTCTCCCATCCCCAGGCGCAGACACCCGCTGTCACAGGCAGAGAGGGATTTTGCCTGCCACTTTCTAAGTGAGCAACAAGAGGCCACTTCTGAATCCTTCACGGTCATTACCTGACGTGAACTGGAGCACGGTAACTCAAAAAAATAAATCCCAGCAGCTGCCAGGAGCCCCAGGCTTTCTCCGCGTGCTTCGGCAGGGCTTGCTTCTGCAAAGTGTACCCTACGTCAGAGGTACTGTGGGGGTCTAAGCCCAATTTTTCCACAGCCGTGCCTTCTGAGCATAAGTCTCTGTGCTGCCTTCCCACATGGCATTTTGGGAGTGGAGTAGCTTGGGACTGGGGTGGAAGATGCCCCCTCGGCGCTTAGCCACAGCCTCAGAAAAAACAGGTTCTCTCCAGATGACTGGAAATGTGAAAATCCCCGCTTGTCTGGTTTTATTTTTTAATCTGAGCACTTTTTCTTGGGTTCAAACCAAACATTTTATTTCAATTCCACGTCACTTCTGTATTTGTGGCTTCAAAAGAGATTTAAGCAAAAGCACCGCTTTGATATTAGCCTAAACAGTTTCCTCTCCCCATGCCTTAAACACGATGCTTCATACAAAACCCCTACCTCAGAAATCCCTAAATCACTGCTCGCCGACAGTGAGAGAAGAGGATAACGGGGGACTGCTGCTTTCTGACTTGCCCCACAAATTTAATCCATGCTTGGAGAGGATGGATCTTTGAGAGCATTGATCTTAGTACAACCTCCGCTCCCACCTGCAGGGTGGCCAGCCCCTTTCCCATGTCCCATAGTGCCCCGGAGGTGATAACACATTAATCCACGAAACACCAGCTCCGGGGGGGATATTTCAGTCTGGAGATGCTGTTGCAGAGGACTCAGGGAGGGGTGGGAGAAGGACCCCATGCCTTCCCCGGGACGGTTGTGCTATCAGCAGGCTCTTGACTCATTCCCAGGCAGGCATTTTGGTCTGCCCTGACCACACTCCAAACAGGTAAATGGAATTTTCAAGTACTCCGGGCAACACGATCGCTGGCGGCTCCAGCGTTGGGAGTACAGAAATGGCTTTGCCTTTATGAGCTGTAATGGCAGCGGCTTAGAGGTATAAAGGGTCGAGTGGAAAATCTCCGCAAGATGAACAGAGAGAGACGGTCTGACATCTCTGTAGCATCCTTCCCGTGGTAACTGGCCTGGCAGGGGGGTGGAGAGGGAAAGGGCAAAGCCGTGGGGAGTGCAGAGTGGGCAAAAGAGCTGTTGGGGTGCGGAGGGTTTGGGGGGAGGAAGGTGGAGGTGGTCAGGAGATGGGGGAGAACCATAAAGAGGTCACCAAAGCAGAGCCACGCTGGACCCTGGCCACTCCACGTGGGGAATGTGGCACTTTTTGTCCTGTGGTGGTACAGGCAAGGAAATGGATGGAACTGAGGGAATAAATGCAGAGAAATTTCCAAGGGAAATGTTCTCTGGTTGGGTCTGTGCGGTGTCCCTGGAGAGACCCAGAGCAGCATGCGCGGGGGCTAACGGCACAGCTGGTTTTTTTGTTTGGTTTTTTTTTGGGAAAAAGGGCCATGTTCCTACTCACCCTGCTCGCAACACAGCCGTGGCTCCCCACCGTTTGCAAAAGGCAGGCAGCTCCCAGCAGCCCCCATCCCTTTTATACACGTGCCAAATGGGGACCGCCTTTATTTATTTTTTTTTTTTTCCCCCACTTTGCTAATGTCAGGAGGGCTAAAAATACTGTAAAGTGCCGGCGTTGCTGCTGCCAACCAAAGCCTCTGCAGGCCTGGCACTTCTGCAGAGCGTAGGGTCTAGGGTGTATTTACAGGAGGGATAGGGAGAGATAAGAGGCTTTCCCTTATCAGTGGCCAGGCTTTGGCAGGGGAGCAGTAGCTGGTTCTGCTTCTCTGGCTCGTGTCTGTCCCCCCTGCCTGGGGAGGGCAGCTGCCTGCGGGACGTAGTGCAGCCTATCAGTTTGGGGATTTCTGCAGGGTTGCTCCTGCCTTGTTTGGGTTTTTGGGGGTTTTTTTTGGTTTATTGGGTTTTTTTTTTCTGGGCAGCTTTCACTGCATCCTTATAGCGCTTTGAATTTCGTCATCCTGGCTTTGCCCTGGTCGGGATCTGGGGAAAGCCAAGAGCAGAGTTATGCTCTGGTGGGGTTGTCCTCTCTCCCCCTCTGCTCGTTAGTACTGCTTGGAAAGATCTTACTATCTTGGTGCTCATGGAAGCAATTCACACCACCTTCGCCATCATCTGCATCTGTCCTGAACTTATTGCGTCCCTGATTTTCCCACTCTTCCGCAAAATTCCCTGTGCCATCGGGCTGCATCTGCAGGGTTGGAAGGGGAACTTTTTATTCTGGCTTTGCGCAGCACAGGCTGCTTTGCAGCCCTCGTCTTTAGCTTGGTACCCTGGGAAGTCCCTAGTTAGCATCAGGATTAAGAACACCGTCTCATAGAGGTGACCAAAAATCTGAAACACAGATGTTGGAGTATTGTTCTTTATTATTATCTAACTATGTTCCACTAAGTGGCATCATATCCCTTGTTTCTGTTCACTCATCTTAACTCTGTCTCCAAATATTGAAAATTTTCTTCATCAAACAGACAGGAAAAAATAAAGGAGAAAACATATTTGCCAACTGAATGGAAATATATTTTTGGAAGAATTTTTCCTAGTTTTTGGCTGAAAGCGGGGAGGGGAAAGAAAAGGAGAAAATTATTACTTTGGAAAAAAGGAGAAACATTTCATTTAAACTCCCCCCCAGATCTTAGCCCCCCCCCAGGTTTGCTCCCTTCACCTGGGGTTCAGAAACCACAGCGTCCCGATGCTGCAGGTTCTCCCCACCTCCCCGCTCGGTGCGTTGGGTCCCAGCAGCGAGACCTTCCTAATTTACAGGAAAATGGTTTAAAAACGAAATTTTCACAGCGAGGGGGTTTTGGCAGCGGGAGGCTGGCAAAGGAAAGTCCTGGGTCTTTGGGGAGAGAGCACGAGATGCTCCAAGATGTTTCCCGTTGCGTATGGTCACTAATGGGTCTGGTTTGCTATTTGTCACCCTGCGCTGGTCTCTACCCAGTCCAGAGACCTACTGAAACACTGTAAAAGGCATTACACCCCCTTGGCTGATGTAGTTTTGGAGCCAAGGTATGAGTTCATGCCTCTAGGTAGACCTATGGACAGCAGTCTGGCCGTGGTGGTGCCCACTGTCAGCGAGACCCCGGTTCTTCAGTCTGGGAAATCAGTGACATCTCCCCTGGATGCTGGCCATGTCCTTCCAGCAGCTACAGAAACAGATTTGGCTCATCCACGCTCACCAATGAGACAAATGAGGTGAGGTTGAACTTTGGTCTCTGACACGCAGCGAGTTGTCGCCGTCCTTGCTGTGGGACTCTTGCTAGGTGATGCCTGAGGGGTGAACTAAAGCTTTTGCAATTGAAATAGAAGGAAAAAAAAAAAACAACCCATCAGACAGACCAAGGGGTTCACCAAAAAAGTGACGAGCTGTCGTGGTTTAACCCCAGCCAGCAACTAAGCACCACGCAGCCGCTCACTCACTCCCCCCACCCAGTGGGATGGGGGAGAAAATCGGGGAAAAAAAGGAGTAAAACTTGTGGGTTGAGATAAGAACGGTTTAATAGAATATAAAGAGAAGAAACTAATAATGAATGCAGACAGGCAAGGAAAATAGCACAAGATTGCTTTCTTGGAAATTCGGCAGCCGGTAGAGGGTGAACCAGGTGAGCCTGGAGATGGAGTTGGGATCAGAGCTGAGACAGGAGGGGGCATAGAGGCCTCAGATAACAGAGGCAAATCACTTATTCCCTCCTTCCACAGGGGGAAACAATGCAAAGAGAATCAGGACGCAGAAAGAGTTGACCTGACCAAGGCAAGGAGCTAAAAATACTCTTGCAGAGAGGTATTTTGCATGTGCAATGAAGGCAAATTTGCATCAGACAAGTCCAGATGAGAGGCTGTGTCAGGAACCCCGTGCGGGGACAAGGGCCTCGATGAGCTGGTGGGCAGGGGAGGGCATTGCTTTAAAACGCCAACCGGGAGGGGGTCCAGGCTCCGGCTGTGTTAAGAAAACCTGCCCGCACTAACGAAGGCTGCTACAGATTTGATCCTAATTATCCACGTACGGCAGGAAGGGTCAATTTCTGTATTCAGTTGCAGCTGTAGGTGGGTGTTTGCGGATCAGGTCAAGGCAGATAGAGTTGTGCTGTCCCTACCCTGGTTGCATGGCACGGTGGAGAGCGGATAAAACCGCTCCGTTGCGTTGGATGCAGCCCCCAGGCTATACCCATCCCCGAGCCACGGCATTGCTAAAATTGCAGAGCAAGGAGAGATTTCAGACGGACAAGTATCTCTCTCTAAACTGGGGCTGGTCTCATGCTGTTTGCTTCATCTCTGCGGCGTCACGAGCGACTTGGGATTTGCAGGACCGGAGTCGAGCGTGGTGCCTCTGAGAGGGACCGGCCGTGGGCTCCCGACCAAGGCGTACGGATCGTGGCAGCAATTCTGCAGCCTTCTCATGCAGAGTGTGGTTGAGAAAGTAATTTTTATTGTAATCTTTTATTTTACTTGTGAAGCCTTCCAGACTCAGGGAGTCTCTTGGCTCAAAAGCCAGGAGCTGGTTTTTGGGTTATTTTTGGTTTTTTGTTTTTTGTTTTTTTTTATAAAGCACTCAGCAGGAATCCAGAATTTAAGAGACAAGAGAGAATTGCTCACTCTTCAGATATTGGCAGCGAGCTGCTTTTCCAGTTTATTTCCCTGGAAAGAGGGGACAAATACATGGAAACAAAGCAAAGGCAGTATTTTAAAATCCTCCAGACAAGCACCTTTACCTAATGTAGGTCTGGCTTGGCTTTTCAAGCTGCAGCCTTCCTAGCCTGGCAGATCCTAAGCCCAGAGCAGGCAGGGAAATCCACAGCTGGTTTTGCAGCCAGCAGTGAGCTGTGTTTGAACAACAGTATGTCTTTCAGGAAGGAACCCCAACTCAAATCAAAGCATCCAAGAGGGGTTGAGTTCACCCCAGCCACTCAGAAACTAACACCGTGTTGTTTTTGCAGCTAAACCCCCAGATTTACTGGGAGTCTGCAATTTTCCAGTCTACAAGGGACAGCTGCTGGACACTGGTTTCCCATCCATCTGCTTGATTTAAGAGCCGTTGGCCAAAATGTGCACTCTTTGGGGTTCAGGGCCACCTTGTTCTGTTCGTACAACACCTGCTGGGTTGGGGTTAGTGTCCAAGTGATGCTGTTCGTGTCTAAGAAGTTTACAGCAAGCCCAGCTAGGGAAGGATTTGTGTTCTGGGGTGGCCTTTGAAAGCATGAGGTTTGAAAAACAAACAAAAAAAGAGACAAAGAGGTGATGTTTTCTGATTTGGAGGTCTCTCTAACACTGTGTTTTAAAGGCTTTTTTTACAGTATTCATGGAGAAATTAGGAGACCAGAAAGAAGAAATTGAAAACTGTCATTCCTGCTTTCTTGCCTGCGGCTGTAACATAAACCACAGAGGCTTGGTGTCTCCTAATCAAATGGGGAGCACGGGTGAAAATGCCCACGTTCCTCAGCTCCTCTTGCTGCACGCTTGCAGGGACTTGAGCTCACGACCGCCCGTTCTGGCTGTGCCTTTGACCGCTTGGCACGTGGGATCCAGTCCCAGGTGGGACCTTTCCCCGCTGCTGCAGTGCAGGGAACAGATTTACAGTGTTGTGAAAAGATCTCTCGGTGGGAGCGAGCTCCTCTTTGGTAGAGCTCACCCATCCGCAACAGGGAGCTGTTGCGGTGCAAAGGTACGTCTTAAGGAACAATACGGGAAATAATGCATCAGACACGTCTGTCACCAAGTTGCCTCATCTTATGCATCACTGTCTTTGATGACCTTTTTCAAGTGCTTTCCCTTAATGAATAGTTGTTTTTCGCAGACTGAGGAAGAACACAGAGCTTTTGACAGTTCCCTTCCATCATAGTTTCCCTTCCTTTTCTTTGTTTTGTTTTGTTTTGTTATTTCTTTCAGATGAATACTTGAACCAGAAATGAGTCAAATCTTTCTCTTTTTTTGATCAAAAGCACAAAACATCCCGCAGAGACTGGGCACATTGTGCTTTCTGAACTCACCCGGCCCTGGCATCTCACCGCGACGACGATGTGTTTGATGAGCTCCTAATAACGCTGCTAAGAGCCATCCCCCCTTGAAGCCCGCCTCCTGGCACCAATCTAACACTAAAATCTTTGAAGCTTGGACAAGTATTTAATTGACATCACTGAGCTGGCCTGGTATCATCACGCTGAAGCTGTCAGACTGCTGCAGACAAAGTGAAGGAACAATGTAAGTGACCTTTTTGTTTAGAGGAGGCTGGAGTGGTGGGGAAACACAGCTGAGGATTACAGCAGACTCGCTCCCTGGTGCATTTCCATGCTTTGCTACCCTATAGCGTGTTTTACCGTACAGAGCACACGATGGCCCATAGGATTTCCTGATGGTCTGGTAATATACACAGCAGTAGGGTCATTTTTGGCTGTGGTTGTTCGCCTGGTGATGTAAAAAGTCCCCCTGGCTCAGCTGATGCATCGGAACACATTAAGGTTCTTTGCCAGGGAGAATGACTGTCCTTCATCTCCACTTGCAGGTCCCAGTCAGGAGCTGGTGCACTATGAAAGACTTCGTGATTACGCAGTATCCCAAAAGATATGAGATGTTCTGGGTATCTAGTAATGCTCTCAGCACTGGGAAAATTTCCAAACACAAGTCTCGGGGGAAAAGGTGGGGAAAATTACGGACCAAACCTCCAAGTTCTTGAGGTCTGTTTGCCAAACAAAGGCAGAGAGTCCGTGGGGTCCATGTGGACCCCCCAGCAGGTTTCCAGACACGGTGATGGGCTGTGACAGTCTGCAAGACAAAACTGCTCATACCACCAGCAGCAAATCTGTCAGTAGAAGAGGCCACACGATGCCACCAGGTGTGTAATGATAAATACACCTCCCAGCTTGCGCTAGCGATGTTGACTACGTCGTGTCTTCTGGTTTTGCGCTGGTTCTTGTCTCCTTTTCATCCGCCGTGGGTCACGTCTGAGTCAGAGCAGACAGGGCAGGCTGTTACAAGAGATGCACTCCAAGAAATGTGCTGCTGTGGTTTATTTTTATTCATCCCTGCTTTGCAAGGATGGAGTGTGTGGGAAGAACAAATGATCTATCTTTGCAGATCGAAAGTGAGGGAGAAAGTAAGTGATATTTTAGTACAAGATTGTGCTTGAAAACCAGCAAGTCTGGATTTTAGGCCTTGATTGGGCTCAGAGGTGACTTTGCAAGAAAAATGGACAGCTTCCAGTCCCTGGCACAACCACCAGGCAGGAGAAAGCTCTGAGACAAGTAGCCAGCCCTTCTCCAAGAGGTGATTAATTCACCTTTCTCAGGAGCTTGGCCATCGACATGGCAGGCATTGGCTGTTCTTGGACTGTAATTTTGACTTACAGTTTCCTTGGTGGCCTGGTGGTCCCTAAAAAACAGAGAAGGGACCTTGGATGCCATCCATTGGAGAGGTGTAGGAAGGGGGACGACAAGCTGGCTTCATCTGCATGCGTGATACACCACCTCAAAGGGACCGTTTTTTTGGCTCAAAAATTCACTTCCATCTAGAGTGGGTGGGTAATGAAGTGTCTTGTCTCTGTTCTACAGCAATAAGGCAAAGGTAGAGTCTGTAGTATGGGTTGTTCAACGTAAACATCATCTCGGTCAAACCCTTCTGGGGAATAGAGTAAGGAAATAGAGTGATTTCTTAGCAGCGTGTGGTTTGCTGATGCTGTATCTGGGCAAAGGAGAAGAGCAAAGGCCATGGCTGGCTGGTTCTGCTTAGCAGTTGTGGAGCTGTTTGCTCCGAAACCAGACACTTGCTCCTCTCCTGGTTGGGTGACCAAGGACAACACACACGCTACTGACATTGTAGGACTCAGATGTGTCCAAAGTAATGTTCTCCTGATGGTCTCATCAGCGTCCAGGAGATCTGGGACAGAGAACTCCTGGCCAAAAAGGGGAGCGGAGGGGTGCTTTTACTATTCATACATACAATAAGGTTCAGTTTATTGCAGTGTCTTGTTCTTCTCCTCTTGGGTCACGCAGGGTTTGTGGGGACCTGTGGATGCTGCTTAGGTTTTCCAGGGGTTTTGCCCCCTTTAGAAGGACTATGTGTCTACTTGGTGCTTGAAAGCAGTAGTCTGATTCCAGCTGGCACCAGCTAGGGATCCAATATACACACTCCACGACTATTTTCATTGCACTAATTATCGTTGCTGGTGTAACAAGCGGCTCTGTAATCACAAGTCTTGCTCTTCATGGATCTCCACAGACCCATTAAACCTCACTGTAATCTGTAGGATCCTTGGAGTACATGAAAATTAATAGCAGTGCCCATGCATTACAACTACCACCAGGCAAAACTCGGAAATTCCTTTTTGCTGAAAGTCCAATTCTCTGGAAAACAGTTATTCAGAATTACCAACTCTTAGGAAAACAGGAATCCTGAAATAAAAGTTCAGAAATCCTCTTTCTCAGCTATTTCAAAAACTGCATGTTGAGCTTCTCTACAAGAGATCAGCCTCTCTTTTTCTTTTAATTTACTCTTAGTGTTATACTAAAAAAACCCCCACAAACCAGCTGCTACTCTAATTAGTATTGAGTAAAACAGTTTCTTGTACCATGTAATTCAAAATGTCAAACAATTCCCTTCTAGCAGCAAGACACACATCAGACAAGCAGATAAGATGTTTCATTAGAGTAGTAGCTGCTTTCAATATTGTGGAAAACTGATCACAGGCTAAAATAAAAGCAGAAAAATATGGAGCTGGACTGGCAGGTGGGCAGGAGAAATCCTACATGAAGTTAGCACCCAGCTGTTTTCCCAGGCAGACCATTAGATGCAATTTTTATTCTCTTTTTTTTCTTTTTCTTTTCTTTTTTTTTTTCCTGGCAAATTGTTTTCTGAGAGAAAATTTCAGTCTTGCCAAAACTTCATTTTTCTGAGCAGCTGCAGTCCTGATAAACCTGCGGCCAACAGGGAAACTCTGTTTGCAGTGAAGTAAACGCACCTTCTCTGCAGATCCCCAAGAGGTGGATAGGACAATCCATTTTATGCCCAATTTATGGGCAAAGAAACAATCCAGGTGTGACTTAGTCCAAACCTTCACCCGTGTTTAATCACCGGCTTGTAGGAACTACAGTTCCTGCTATGCAGCATGAGCTTTCTAAATATTCAAAGAGGACAATCCCTACTTTAAAAAAATCCCAGTTTAAGTTTAAACATAGTCAGGGATTAAAACAAGAGCAATGTATGTACAAAGCAGCATCATTCCCTATGGGTAAGCAAATGAATGGAGACTTTCAGGGTATTCCTGAATTAAGTATGCCAGCGGATCTCCAAGCCTCGCGTGCAGTCCCTAAGGTGACAAGCAGAACCTCAACCTTATGGGTTTCCACAGCTGTGGAAAATGTCTAAAAGAGGATAACACAGTAGATACTGTGCTGAAACAGTAATTTAGTTGTGTTTAAGGTGGACCTGGACTTCTGCTCTGGAGATGGGGCTTGAACCGTGGTGCCCAGCGACTGCTCCAGCCATCAGACGTGGCCGTGGGTTGAGTTGGGAGAGCGAGGATGGACCTCTGGCATGGATCAGAAACAGTCCCACAGCCTGATGACCTTTCCGCTCAGCACCACGCTTTCCCAGCTTTTTTTTTTTTTTTTTTTTGACAAGTTGAGTTTTTCTGACAAAAAATATTTGAGGGATTCCTGACCTACTCCAACCTGTGATAGTTTCTACCTGCTTGTGCCGGGGATGTGGGCAGCAAGGGTCAGAGGGTTTTTGGCACCGCAGATTGGGTGAAAAAAAAAGGTGGGAGGAAGCAGCACAGACGTGTTTTACTTGGCTGGAAGTTCTGGGAGAAGCTGGGAAGCCAGCTGGAGAGCTCTTCTCTGTAGGAGGTGAGTTTTCCTACCTCCCTTGCGTGTGGGGGCGTTGACAGCTCCTCCAGGTCTGACAGACGTAGACAGGTTTGCTGTAGGATGCTTAGCCCACGAGTGCTGGTGCCTGCGGGGTAGCTGTTATCACTGGAGGGCTTGGTGTCCCCCTCTGCTGAATCAGCACTGGTCACAAGTCATCGTGCAACCACTACAGTCATCTTCGTCTCTGCTCGGTGGTGTCCCCAGGGGACATTCAGGAACCCGAGGACAGTGGGGTGCACGCTGCGCATAAATAGAGGGCAGCTGCGCGTCGCTGCTAGGAGCGAAACCCAGTCTCTCTATATTGTTTGAGTAACAAACAGAGGAAATATCTGTAATCTCTCTTCCCTGCCACTCCTAGGGAGCTATCTTGTTGCTTTTCCTGTGGAGTCCTCTGCTGTGGTTCTGCCTGTGGGAACTGCTACCCAGACAGATTATTTAAGCTTTGACCCGTTCTTCTCAGGGGGTTTTGCAGGGTTCCCCCTTTTGCGCATCTTTCACAGCAGGAGGAAAAAACCTGAGTGGTCTCCAGTTTCAATCTGTTTCGTGAGTTGGGATGATCTGGCAGCTCCTCTCCTGCAAAAGCTGAGCTTGTGCAGTGCTTCTCAAAGGTCTGCCTTCTTGCTGACCCTTCCCCAGCTGTTACATGCTCGGAGATGTCTTTTTCCCAGAACACATCCTCTTCAGTAGATCACACCTGAGCTGGAGAAAAGCCCTGCCTGGAGCCTAAACAGCAGAGTTTGGTACTGCCTAGCCTTTGTTACCAGCACCCTGTTCAGGCACCGAGGTGTGGGCTGCACTTCCATTTCGTTGGTTTGCAAAAATCAGACCCTTACGGGACAGAGGAAAAAGCCTTGTTGTGGCGGAGAGAAGACACAGCAGCTGGAAACGGTGCTGTTTGTATGGGAATGAGGACAGGTCTCCACGACACATCATTGCAAAGCCTGGTCACGGGAGCTACCCGTGGAAACCATCTGCAGAGTAGATGAAGTCCTAAAAAGAAGCTGTATGGCCCCGAGATCCATGACCGAGGCAGGTAACGGAGGCAACATGCCAAAGTTACAGCTTTGCAGTTCAAGGCAGCAGGGAGCAATCCCATACCCGTGCCCTGACATAGGAACCTTTGGATTATGTAGGTCTGGATGAGACCCTGCTGTCACAGATAAATGTGCTGAACAAACTTAAAGGCATCACGCCATAGCTGAAAGCAACTCAGGTCATGCCACAGTCACTGAGCTTGGAGGGGCAGCTGAGGTTCCTCAGTCCTCCCAATGTAAGATCCCAATTAAATTCCTGCCAATTAAATTCCTGCCTATATTCTACCCTTGAGCAGGTTCCCATCCTGCTAGCACACAGCACGCCCGCCTGCCCCCAGCTAAACAAGCCCTCATCCTAGCAGACACAGAACTGCTTCCCTGCATGGTTTTGGGGAATAAAAGAGTCTTTTCTAAGTCCTTGTTTGGGAAGTTTGGGATGACCCACGGCCATCCAGGCTGGGAGCATGGATGCCTTGCAGCCTTTCCCAGCCAGCGCGCTTCTCTTCCAGCAGCACGAACCTGGATGCCAGACACCCTAGGATGGAGGGAGGACATGTTTCGGCTCCTCCAAGTCCCCTAGCTTTGCTGCAAACTTAGATTTTACCTTTCCTGCTCACTGTAGTACCACTCCAGCATCTCTGTCCTCCAAGCACGACAGTTTGGGTTCAGCTTTTTAAAATAAGAATAATCAGAACTATTCAGGATGTGCCAGTTGTGGTCTCACAAGTCTGATACAACGGCTTCAAAGTTTCCTTACCAGCACTGAAACTCCTTGCCCAGTACATCCTCGGATGACATTTTCCACAAATGCCTCAATTACCTAGGTTATAAATATCCCGTATCTCCACAATTTCTACTCTTCCTTTATTTCCAAACTGTAATTTTTTCCCTTTTAGTCAAACTTTTTGTTTGATCCCCTCAGTACACACTCTCATACCTTATTAAATTCCACCCTTGTTAGGTCCCAGGCTAAGGCATTTTGTCTTTTATGATAATTTCCAGTTCTTCCCTCTGCAGATTCTTTATCTCTGTACCCACAGCAATCATCAGTTCCCTGCTCTCCCTTTAGTCAAAACTATTATTGAAAATACTTTTTTTTTTATTAAAAAGGGGCCCAATGTCTCACCTTTCAACTCCATTGGAAACTTTATACCCATCCATCGGTTCCCCTTCTATCAAAACCTGGTGTTGGCTACACCCTGTCCTCAGCTTGGTGTTTACTCATCTTCAGAGATTCAAAAAAAATCCTCTTTTTCAGGACATTACTGAATAAATAAGACACCAGGAATGATGTCAGCAAACAGATCAGTGAGGTTGTCAGACAGAAGACCTCTCCTGTTTTACTTTTCTAGGAAAACACTGTTTTATGGCAACGAATTAAGGAAGGTGGTATAGGAGGAAAGCAACTGCGGCAGCTCCTGCTGTTGGGTAACAAATGTTTTATGAGCAGCAACTGATTTCCTACCACAACAACTGGGGCTCATCCTACCTGGTTTTTGATGTCCACGGTGTGGATAGAAGATCCAACGTAGCCACTTTCCATCCCTCATGCTCAGGAGGGAGAGCAGGTACTGGTGGGCAGCAGTAGGTCTGATGAACTGCATGCAAGGAAGAAATGTCATGATAAACCTTAATCTTGGAATTAGCTTGTGAATCCCTCAACCTGCTGTGGAAATCACCTTCCTCCTCAGCAGACTTCTACCCTGGCTTTGCACAGCAGATCTGACAACGAGCCGCAGGATATCCATCTTTTCAGAGATCTTTCAAGAGCAAAGTCTTTGAGGGCCCAGGTCCAGACCCACGGTGTCACTTGCTGATTGCATTAATGCGATGCCAGAGATTAATCTATCCCCTGCCTCGTAAGCACTAAAGCCGCAGCTGCTGGGAAGAACTGCTCCAGGCTAAGTCTTGGCAAATATCTTGGCATATGAACATTTTAAAGATGACTTCATAACTCAAAAAAATAAAATAAACCAGCCCCTAAACCGTGCAAGGACCAGCGAGCCATTGCGTATTGGCAGGATTTCTGATGGGAGGTGGCCAGCACAACGCATCTGCAGCTTGTAAGGTATGCACAAGCCCCCAGGGTTGACTCTGTGGCCAGTTAGCCCTAACTGGGGGCTCAACAAGTAAAAAGCAGAACAGAAACAGCCAAGGATCAGAATATTGCGAGGTTACAGGCGGAGAAATTCACAGCCTAGCCCATCCAGTGTCACTGACTTTATCCGAATTCAGCCTTCTCTGTATCCTTGGTGTTTTTCCACATGAACCAATTCCCATTTTGTTGCTTAGGAGAATTAATTGTATCATCCAATTCTTCAGATATTTCATCCAGTCTCTCCTCTGAATGAGGAATTTAAAACCCCCGCAGGTTTTATTGATACCCATTATAAAAGAACATAATGCCTATAAAATGTGCACTGTAGTTTTATGTTTTTCTGCATCCCCACAGCATTTCAATGTGACATAGCTGCATGTTGCCTCTGTCTTTCTAATGCAGGACTTGCATTAAGGCCCGAGATAAACTTTCCCACAAGGTACAACAACCCCAAAAAGAGAAGAAAATATTGAATGTGTGTGTGTCAAATGCAAGTAAAATGTTCGCTGGAGAATGACCCAATTTATAGGGTCAGAAACCCCTTGCTAAAGGTGAGATGAGAGTTAGGGAAGCCTTGCTAAATTTCTCAGAGCACTGAATTTTCTTTAATTGGCATTTTCTCCATGCTGACATGTTTGTGAGGGTCCCCAGGACAGAGGAACTTTGCTAAATCTCTGGTCTTTCATTCTATAAAATCTCTCAGACACAAGCTGAGGTGTATTGTGTCACCCCAGGTGCAAAGGATGCAGACACCACTAAGAATTTATATTTTCTATTACCTTGGATGCTTTCTTTCCAGGGCTGGCTTCTTAACGTTGTATTAATGAAGCCCACTCCCAGGCAGAATTGCTTCACCAGCCTCATTTGTGTACTGTGAGATAAGGGAATGAAGTTGGCTGGTTGTCAGTTAATTAACAGACCGCTGATGAATTTGTGCCACTATCAGCAGGGTGTTAGCACTCTCCTGGGTACCTGCTGTCAACGGGAGGTGGAGGACAGAGAGTTTCTGCAACATCCATGCTACAGAGCAAGCAGCCCCCAGGTTCTGTACAGCTCCACTGAGGGCAAGCACTATTGCTACTCCCAGATATCACAAAGCAATGGATGTTTCTAAAGAAAAAAAAAAAAAAAAAAAAAGAAAATCCAGAGCAGGGTACCCCCATGGCCTCCACCCAGGATAGAAAGGCTTGCACATACACCTAAACTGTAATTATTCAGGCTGAACACTTGCAAGAAAATAACAATTTTTCTTTTCTTTTTTTTTTCGCTGTGAACAAACGATGAAAAATTCCAGCAAGTGGAACTTGAAGTTCTCCCTTTCCTGTGAGGTCCTGCACCCCCAGCTGCCACAGGGTTTGAATACTTCAGATGGAGAAATAAATGAATGGATTTTCCCTGATCCTCAGTCTTTGCGCAATCCTTTCACTCTTCTGGGGTACCAAAATGAGCTCAGCCCAAGGGTCAGGGTGGGTTTCATTGAAAATGGGCAACATCTCCCAGGGTTTGGCAATACAAGCCTGCTGTCAGCGGGAGACACAGGGCTTCACTGTGAACAGATGTGGCTTTGGGGAAATCTCTTTCTGGTTGCATGTTTTGGGGACTGAAAACCCTTTGCTGAGCCCTTGCTGAGAAAAAGGTACATCTGCTAAGGGGTGAGCAAAGAGAAAACACGTGGAAGGGGAAGGAATTGTGAGCACGTGCTCTGTATGTACAGAGAATTATCTGAGCTCAGGTATAAAAATAACAAGTGCCATTTCTGGGGTTTTTAACCAACCTTTAATTCTTCAAATTCTTCCACTCAAAGAGCATGTCTCTATCTTGTTCTCCCTCCTGTAAAGGAGTGATTCTACCCTAGAAGGAAAGAATCAGAAGAAATATATAATAAACATGAGACACCTTGGACTTCCAGGGCATCTGTATAGTGGTCCTACTATTCCCAACGGGTTCCCGTGCCAGCCCGAGAAGGTGCATGCTGCAAGGGGAGTGAGACAAGTTTCTTCAACAGTTTGGTGTCTTACAAAGCAGCATGTGGTATTGTGCAGAAGAGTGGCCTCAGAGACCTCAGAAAGGCCACTGAAATACAGGCTCATGGTCGAAACGTGTTTATTTGTGATGTTGGACATCCAGGAAAACCTCAGGTAAGCCATGTTTGTATGGTGGGGAATGCTGTCTGGGGAGCAGTGACTGAAAAGGATTTGGGGGTTGACCTGTTAAGTCCCAGTGCCCGATGTGATGCTACGACCGAAAAAGCTGGCAAGGCTTTGTATGTGCGAGGTGGGGAAGCTCAGGTAGGAAGGTGGGATCAGGTTGGTGACCTAGGGCCACGGACGTCATCCTCACTTCAAGAAGTGGAGGTCTGAAAACGCAATTTTCGCGTACATCATCAATTTTTTTTAAAAGGTTCCTCCTGATTTGCAGACCAAACCCCACTGCCCGAAGTCAGGACCGTGGCCGTGGTGGGAGGCAGCAGCGGGGACAACAGAGACAGGGGCTGGGTCGGGGCAGGGGAGGGGGCACAGGGACCCTTGGGATGTGGACACAGGGGTAACCCTCCAAGTGAGCTGAGTTCTCTTCGGGTATGGATTCTGACGGCAACCTCCACCCTTTTCCAAAGCAACCTCTTGCTTTGCTCTTCTCCCTGGCCCAGCCACTGCTAACTGCAAAATATCCGTCAGGCAAAGAGTGCTCTGCACCCAGCCTGCTCCTGCCTTCACCGAGTTGACAAATGCATTGCTCCCTGACCGACAGCCTAAGACTGATCGTTTGCAACAGCTTTTTGTCTCTGGGGCTCTCGCTACCGTAATCCCAGGGGCTGTGTTTGTGCTAAACACAGTCCCAAGCCCTCTCTCCGTCTTGCTGTTCGTTACATACGTTATTATCTCTGAAGTCCTTTGTAGAAGCAAAGCCCAAGCAGATTTGTACTTTCATTTATCCTCCCTGAGCCAGCTGAACGGGGGCAAGACTAGGTCACACAGGAGCATAAGAGAGGCAGTGCTGGGTCAGACAGGACACCCGTCTAACCCCACGCCTTGTGTCTGACCACGGCCAAAAGCAGGATCCTAGAGAAGGGTGGGAGAGCAAAGCCTGCTGCTTCATGTCCAAGCAAGGTCCTCCCAGCCCCCAGGCATGTTGTCGTAGACACTTCCCCAGCTGAATGTGGCCTCTTGTGCATTTAGCAACTCTCAGTTAATTTCTCCTCCGTTAATTTGTCTGGTCTCCCTATGAGCCCACATAAGCTGTCAGCATCCTCGTGATCCTGTGGCAAGGAGATAGGTGGCTCAGACGTGAAGAACCATCTCTGCAGGCCACTCTCATATATGTGGCCCTCACTGCCAGCCTTCTCTGCACCTTCCGCAGGCATCCCAAGAGCTTTCTGGGAACAACACGGCTGTTTCAAGCCAGGTCTGTAGGATAGGCCAGGTAATGTGGACAGAAATTACCTTTATCACACAAATGGTCTCCAAGGCCACTCTTTTCATCCCATGTAAATGCAGCCCATATCCCCCTGGGGTATCATTTGTGAGTGCAGCAGCTGTGTTAGCTTCATTTGGAGTTACAAATTGCAAGAAAAGGGCCTATACTTTCAGAGTTGATGCAACATTAATATTGCGTTGCTGAACAGGACTTTAAAGGACCCACAGGGGCACTGACACAGCCAAAACCCACGGGATTTCAGCAAGGGGTAAGTGCCTTATTCTCATGGGAAATAGGCGGCTTTTCTCTGTAATCTATCTTGTCCTCTAAGCTAGGTAAAAGAAAGCATTGCATCTTGCAGCGTGGAGAAACATTTGTGCAGGTCTCCTTCTGCTTGGATGATAATCCTCAGCCATTTCTGGTTTCTTGTTTACTTTTCTTTCTTCTTTAATTGAAGCGCTGCTGCAAAGAATTAAAACCAAACTTTTTTGAAGATGGGATACACTTGGTCATAAGTAAAGCTGTGCAAGCTTCACCCACCCCTTTTGGAGCTGCTCGGAGCTCTGGGATTTACTGACATGTGTCTTTCTGTACTGAGTTGCTTTAATAGAAATTTGGTCTTTGCTCCTCTGTCTCCTAAAGGCATCTGCAGCCCTCACTTTCATGTGCTCTCTGCTTGGAAATGCACCAGCTCCGATGGAGAACCTACTAAAGAGGGAGCAGAAGATGGGCAGCAGCATCCCTTGAGGTGCACCGTGCCGGTGGTCTCCCACCAGCCGAACATCTCCCTGTCTGCAGCCCTTGCCTCTTTGCTCTCCCACCCGTGGCGGTCAGCACCCTGCCTCGAAGCACGGGGCCAGACGCCGAGGATAAGTAATGAAACGAGGCAGAAAGACTGACAAGGAGGCAGAGGTGAGGAGCAGGGAGGACGATTCTACACTTGGATGGGAAGATCGAGGGTTCAAAGGAGGTGGAAAGGCCAACAAAAGGGGAGTTTCAGGAATCAGAGCTAGTCAGCAACTCCCTTTAGCCCAGGGTCATCCTTCGTTTCAGCACGTGGGCTTGGCACGGAGGCGAGCGCCGTTTGTGAAATCTCCTCTTGTGCTGTCACCTTCACGGACAGATTGTTGAGTCTTGGGAATCCTATCTGTCCCATACAGCCAAGTCCGAGAATAAATAAGGCTGCAGTGTGGGGACTTCAGTCTGAGTGCTGCAGGAAAGCCAGGAGGCACCTGGCCATGCTTGCAAGGCTAGCATTGGTCTTAAAATCTGCTGTACTGTGGAAAGATTCAGCCCCCTCCCCTCTGATACAGGACAGATCCTCCACCGACAGATATCGGGTGCCTCTGCTCGGTTGAGTTTCAGTTTTTATCTAATAAGACCTTGCAATGAGTTTTTAACTGCATTGGAGGAGCCAACCCCAGGCACCAGAAAAAGCAGAAAAAGGAAATTTCTGCCGACGGCAAGGAAGAGAAGAGTGGCCTCTACAAGGAGAGGATGTACAAGGGCAGCCGTGGAGGAGAGCAGTTTAGCAGTGATTTCTCCCGGTTCACGTTATTGGGATATTGATAGCAAGGCTAGTGGCCCGACGGTTCTGGATACAATGTGCAAGACTGTTTATAGCGTCTGCTGAGAGGCAGTTACTTTTACTCTCGTTGGCAAATCATTGTTTACGTCTCGTGTTTCGAAATGCAGCTGGGTTCCAGCCTTTCCTCACCAACTGGCGGAGACGAGTGAATCCGTGCCCATGTGCTGCTCTTTAGCAACACAAACAGCACAGCCAGATTCCACTTAGCAGGGTTTGCTCACTCCCCAAACACGCAAGGCTTGGCTACGAGCGCACCAGCGCGTTTCCGACGGCTCCTTGAGCACAGCGAGTGCCGCGGGAGACTCACGAGCGGGTTAAAGGGTGGCCGGGCACCTGCGAGATACCCTGGAACAAGAACGGCCTTGATTCTCCTGTCAAGGGGTGTGCTGTGGTTCATTTTCTTGGCGCTATCTGCTCCTCTTCCTCAGTTCCATTCGTGATCCTGGAGGTGTCTGTCGACTCGTGTAACCCTCGTTTCATTTTGGCCTTCTCTCTACCTTTTCTGGGTCTGTCAGCAGCAGTAGGTTGTGTTTGCCCAACCTAAACGTTGCAGTAAAGACCCTGAGAGCCCAAACGGCGGTTCGAGTTGTGAAGGTGGAGATGAAAGGCTGTAGCTCCGAGGAGATCTGCGTGGGTATCTAGGGTCGGCTTGGATGAATCGCATTCATCCATCATGAGCTGCACATGGTGCCATCTCCCGCTGTATGTTATTTGGCATGGGGCACTAAAGCCACCCTTGCTGTCCTGCTTGTTCCCGCTTGGAAGGACTCTTGTTCCTCCTTGTGGGTTTGTCATCAGCTATGGGAAGAAGGGACACGGCATCCAGACGATGAGTAATAGGAGCTGTTGTTGCTGGACTTCACCTGCTCGCTGCCTAAAGAAGTCCCAGATGCCCTTTTAGGTTGGAAGGTCTTCTGCGCAGAACTCCAGCAGTGGTACAGACCGATACCAGCTTCCCAGTATGTGCACGTGGACTTATGGCCCAACCAGCACTGCAGACATAATCTTTAAGATCTTTTACGCACGGTTAATCTATAATGTTTAGACACAACTTAGAGGTGAAGACCAAGCTGAAGCCAATTCCCTGTTTATTGGTGTGAGCTGTAAATGAGACGGTGGTGTGCAAAAAGCAGAATTGTAGCAGAAGTGTTACAGTGATGGGTTAATGCTGTATTTTAGCCAAATGGGCAATGAGACATTATTCAGGGGCCAGATCTGAGAAACAGGGGCTGAAGCCTGAAATCTGAGATGGAAACTGAGGGAAAAGAAGAAATTTAAAGGAAGCAAGGGCAGAGCACTAAGCCAGCCCAAAGCTTGTCGGTTCATCTTGCACAGGTGGGAAAACTGAGGTCTGTTGGCCACAATTAGATCCAACTTCCAAAAAAGCTGCGTTTTGAGTGCTGGGGCTGCCCAGTGCACCGTTCCTCCTTGCTGGGAAGTGATCAGGGCTCAAAGGAGAGGGGAGGACCTCAAAGAAAATGCTGGGGTTTGTTTCCTAGTCTGGTCCCAGGTTTGGCTCGCTGATGCAGCAGTGAGGGATGGCTGACTTATCGTGCATTGTCCAGTTTTGCAGGAGCTGTACGGAGCTCCTGCCACCCTCTGATTTTGTGTTACGTAAAGTAGATACACCCCAGTGCCAGATGTGCTATATCATATTCCCCTTTAGCAGAATCCTTCAGCTCTCCAAACCATGTCCCAAACACCAATTATGCAATCTTTCCCATTCTTTCTAGCCAACAAACATCCAATTAAAATGTGCAGTTACCATGGTTTCTTCCTCACCAACCTAGGTAGTTTAGATGTGAAGTTTGGGTTTGTGGAAAAAAAAAGGAAAAAAGAAAAAAAAAAGTATTTCCTTGCTAGAAAATGTACTTATTAGACTGATGGTCTTAAAATGTTCTGTTCAGCCTACTTTGTGTTTGGGGATTTTGATGCTGTTATTTTGGGTTTTTTTCAGCACTCAAATCTGTGGAAAGGGAAGAGCTTGGGAATTGTTTACCATGACAAATACATTGTTTTCAGAGTAAATTTAAGCAGCCAGAGAGGAGGACTGGAGCTGGGGAATGTTTGCTGGAGTATATGAACGTGCTGTTGGAAATAGTTTGTTGTTGGTAAAAGCTGGGTTTAATTGTAGTCTCTTAAAAATCCCCGAATGTCATATAAAGAAAAAAGCTTTACAACAAAACATGTCTTTTAGGCCAGAGTTGAAAATTAATGTAGAGCCTAGAAACAAAGTTGCCTGGACTGGGTTGCAAAACCATGACTTTTGTTATGCAGCATGTCTCACTGTCCTGCTTTTCAGGATCCTTGCATGGCAGAGGAAACTGGACTCCAAACCCTGGCTCCATGCAATACCTTAGGGATCAGGCAATGTAATCCAACTAATTTTTCCAGTTTTCCCCACAGGGAGAACAAGAGGCCACTGCAGGCTGGTCACAGCAGCTGCAGAGATGGAAAGCAGAATGTGTCAGTGACATGGTGAAGTCAAGCTCAGCTGAATCCCATGGCATGTTGAGGCAGGGAAAAACTTAGCCTGGGCTGTGATAGAGACAAATGGCGTAATTCACAGCCCTCCAAGCCATCGGTTCATGCCTTCTCCCTTTGCAAACCTAAGGGAAGGCACAGGGAAAAAAGGTCAAGACTCACTGAAACCTTGGTAGGTCTGCAGAGAGTAGCAATTCATCATAAATAATTACCAGCAAATAAGTGATAATGATAGCTGACCAGGCCAAGCCAGGTAGCTGGCAAGGCCCTGGAGAAATTTCATCTAGACAGATTCATCAACTTTGGCTTCCTCCTTTTTCTTCCTCCTGCCCTTGTTCAAGGAAGATGAACTGAAGCAGAAAGAGTCACAGAGAAGAAGTAATAGGATGACATTAAAGGAAGCCTATTCTACAAAAAAAAACCTCAACCCCCCCCCCCCCCAAAAAAAAAAAAAAAAAAGATGAGAGTCTGCTGGCCAACAGAAAGCCATGAGGGAGATCCCAGCAGCTGTCTGGTCTACAAGGCACGTCTTGCCACTAAGTAGACGTAATGGCATAATAAAATAGGGTGGACAATGGGTTAAAAAACTGCCAAATTATCATCCAAATGGTTTCATCTCCCCAGTAGGTTTTGGTCCGGTCTGTGCCAACTAGCACTCTCCCTAACAAAGCGTGGAAACGTTGCAGGGGACAGCAAGAGTTGGGAGCTGTCACCTGTAGGAAATACAGAAAAAACTATCCTATTTTGGAGTAAAGGGGAAGACTATGATCACAAGCCATGCTGCTCTACTTGTCTTCAGGGCTGGTGAAGAGGCCTTGGCCCTGTTTAATTTGCTAATCCACATTTTTGCCCTGCCTAACACATTGTTTTTAGAGAGCTTGGTTGAACTGAGGGGCTGTGTTTGGGTTGAATAATGGGGAAGAAGAAGAGTTAAGGAAGATAACAGACTGTCTGCACAAGCACTGGTGGTATGAACTGGGGAGGGGTATGTTCTGGATGAGGTTTAGAAGGTGGCTTTTTAACACCACAACCATGAGGTGGTGAAGGGGCTGCTGATGCGAGTGGTGGCTGGAAAGATCTCGAGTGGACAAAGACGTGCGTGCCAACCGCTTGGTTTCCCCCTCTCCTTCCAAAGGGAAATAGCTTTGCAATGCCATTCCTCATCCTACACTTGTCAGCAGGGTTTGAATTTGAGCAGCGAGTCTTTGTTTAAGCTGGGAGATGAAGGTTGACTCCTGGTGCATCCTGAGTGTATTTTCTTCCCATCTGTGCTGATTTTTGCAGAACGGAAACCCAAAGGGAGCTGTACTGGGAAATCGGAGACGAGAACTGGTTGCCGAGCCCAGTGTGAGCGTGGACCTGCTGCTTAACGGAGACGTCGTCTGATGGGAACACAGTGCTGTCATGGTCTGGGGATGGCAACACGCACAGGAATGAAGCGGTACCTTGCAATGACACTGCTGGCGAACCGCAACGATCCTCTGGTTTTACTCCCATGCAGAGTGGAAGTTGACTTTCCTGGTTGGAGGAAAATCAAACCCCGCAGCCAGAAGTCTGCGCCTTTGCAAACAAATCCAGGACAGAGCTGGCTTCTCCAGAGGCCAAGGCATATCACAGACTGGCTTCTTCCAACCCACTGGAAGGGGACTGGAGCTACCAGCTCTCCCATTTCGATACGTTTTCTGGTAAGCGTGGCCTGCGCAGTTTCAGCTCATGAGATCATCTGCTTCCCTAGGGTTAGGATGGAACAACATTTCACCACTGGTGGAAACCTCAAAGCAAAGCAAACCCACTGAAGCCATAATTATGTCTTCATTGTCCAGGGCCAAGCCGTGTGCGGCCTGGCAACGTGCCTTTCATTCTGCAGAGACGATTACATTTATACTACATTACACATTGTGGGTTGGGGTTGGTAGTGCTGTTGTAATTCAGCGAGGGGCATCTCCATTCAGATCACTCGCTTGGCAGTGCCGTGAGGGCCATGTGTATGTAGATCCCATAAAGAAGGACTTTGTTGCCTTTCTCCCAAGCAAGTCCCTCCTGGCCACCACATGGAGTGATGTAAAAGGGCTTTGTGTTGCTTGTCAGCAGGAACGCTCCAGCTGAGACTGAAAAGGGCATGGATGAGGTGGGTGTGCAGCAGAGACGAGGCAGCAGAGAAGGAGCAGTGCAAAGGTGGTTGCTATTTTGGCCGGTAAAGAAACGTGGGGCTGGGGCATGACTTGTGAAAAAGGAAATTTTGGAAGCGGAGCAGTCCAGTGAGGAATGTGGAAGAGCTGGAGGAAGGAAGATGGATTTGCTGAGAAGAAAGCCAGCCTGGTGGCAGGATTAAGGCCATATGGGTGGAATGATGGCAATAGCAGAGAGATGGATATGGGCTGTGAGCCAGGGTCGGTTGTGCAGACGAGTGTGGTGCTTGAGGACGTCAAAGGAGCCAAGGGCTCAGGTGTGTGGTGGGGGAGATGTCATCAACGTGCCCAGGTGTGACCAAGAGGGACTCTGATGGAGGTGGCTGGAGATGGAGAGGGGACAAGCTCTTGAGTGAAATGGTGAAAAGCAGAGTAGAAGGAGGGCTGCTCGTTAAATGAAGAGGAATGAGAGAGAAGAGCCGAGTCGAGATCCAGAGAAGATGAGAGGAGGGGCAAGAGGAGAAGGGTTTGAGAGAGGCTGTGGCATCAAAGTGACAGATGTTACAGTGAAGAGATTTGAGGTAGGTGAAGAGATTTGAGGCAAAGGCCCTCAGAGAAGAGGAGAGAGGCTGGATGGGAGATGAATGTGGAGACTGAAGAAGTGATGAGGATCAGGCAGGGCTGTTTGTTGCAGGAGGCTAAGGTAAGGGAAAGAGGGAAAAGGAGGGAGCTGGGAAAGGGTCTGCATTTGACAAGGCCAGCATGGGATGGGATACAGGGAGAAGGGATGGGTTGAATGCTGCAGAAATGCTGTGGATGTGGTGCTCCCCATATCCTCCCTTCTGCAGAGCTGGAGCGAGCAGTCCTGCACCCTTGAGGCAGGGGTTGTCCTTTCTGCTTGGCCCTATAGCCATTACTCTCATCCACAGCAGGCCTTCTTACTACACCAGCCCTACTTCCCTCTCCTGAAGAGTTGCTCCAAAGCCAGGAGAATGCCAATGGACTCTTGAATTGTTTGGCACTTACCTGCCCAAACTCATCCCTCACCCACCCTCCAGACCCCATGTGTGTGTACAGAACAAGTAAACCCCAGGCTCTTCCCCCCACCCCGTCTCAAAATTTTGAAGACATTGGGGAAGGAATAAGGTGTTGGGTTAATGCTGGACAACAGGCAATAGGGAAACAGTTGAATAACTCCTAGGAGATTGAGTTTTATGTTGACGGACAAGAGATGGTGAGTTTCCCAAGGGTGTGTAATGAGCCCAGGGTTTTCATGACCACAAGGAACTCCACTGACTTTGCAGGAGTGGCAAGGACCACCTTTCAGTCAGGGACCTGTGGTTGGCCCTGGCTGAAGGGAAAGTCCAAGATTTGAAGAAGCTTATGTGATTTGGCAGCTCCTATGTGTCTTGCTTTTGGTCAGAAGGCTGCAAGATAGTGGTGGTGGTGGCAGTTGGACCACAGAGCAGCAGAAGATGTTGAGCTGAACCAGCAAGGGAGGGCTGAGAAAATGCCACAGGCTTTGTCAGAGGAATATGCAAGGTTCAGTGCCATGAACTGTTGGGCTGTGGACATATCTTTCTATGCATTGAATGACAATGCAAATCCAAAGTAAATGTTGAACTAGGCTAAGAATAGCATGTCAGCCTAATCCTCAGACACCAATGGCCAAGGGAAGGAGAACACCACACAAACCACACCAGATGTTTAGCGTGGACAAGATCTCTGCTAATAATCAGATATTATCATGCCATTTCTGTAAAATGTGTTTCTTTCCCGCAGAACAGGCTGTCCTGATCTCCTTCCTTGGGAGGGGTGAACAGAAACCAAATTGACCCTATGGGGCAGCAGTGGTCCATGAATGTCCCCAGGCTCCTCAGTGCATCTTGGTCATGCTTTGACTACATGTCATGAGGCAGGGTCATGCCCAGTTGAGTTTCTAGGGGAGATCTGGGTATGCGGGTATGCGATGAGATGCAGTGCACTGCAGTTCCTCCTCCAGCGGGATTTATTGGGGGAAGGACCTAAGCTGTACTCTAAAGGACTCTTGGGACATGTCTGGCACGTGCTCCTGTCCTGTAACATGGACACAGCCAGAATGACTAGGGAAAAGCTCATTATGGGAAGATGCTGGAGATAGTAAGACTACTTAGGATGAAGAAGTAGTGGGAAGCTTGTTGGGTCCAAAAAAATGCATGGGCCAATGGTAAATTATATTTAGACACTACAAGGGTAGTTACCCACCAGCCTGGGACTCAGAGACTTTTCCAAAGTTCCCTCATACAAACTTGAATTAATCGTTTCACCTTCTGTCACCTCAGTAGAATAGGGACATTACTGCCTCCTTCAGCAAGGTTGTCAGCATTTCTATATGCACATGTCCTGCTGTGCACCACAAGTGATGACAGCAGTCACGGAAAGCAACAGATCACTTGATGCAACTGAAAGGTGACAGAGCTAAATCAAATGAAAGGAAATTTAGGCATCGGAGCGTGTTGTTTCAGGACGTACCTGAGCTGAGAAGAATTCATGAAAACATCACAAGTATGAAAACACCCACTGCGAAATACTCAAAATGACCTAGTGTGAAGCAAAAGCCAGGGAGAGGTTCCTTGCAGAAGTGACCCGAGTTATTCTGCAGGAGATACCCAGATCCTCCTTGAGGCCTCTCCACCCAGTCCTAGAGGGAAGATAATGGGTGAATTGGCCTGATCCCTCCAGGCCATCCCCAGCTCTGTCTGTCCTGGCATGACAGGGAGGCTTCTCTGATTAGGTAAAATGCTTTGTGCAACACAAATGCATTTTGTCACATTAAGGGCAGAGTATTTCTGAGTGTCTTGGCTCTTCCACGTTTAGGGAAAAGATAAATGAGCATCCTGAGTTGCCATGGTAAATAATACAGCAGCACCCCTGCTTAATGCCACTCTGCAAATACTTTAATATTGAATGACTGTAATTTTGCTTTGGAGTCTGGAAAATAGATTCTGAGACCAATGGAACAGTAGCTAATGAAAGTGATTTTGCAGCGGTCTCAAGCATCCCCTAACTCAGCCAGTCATGCAGAAGCCAAAAAAATAAGAAACCTTATAGTCTGACTTTTTTTTTTAAAGTATCTCAAAACAGAAATTGGATTGTAGATGTGCTATCAATGCACTTACTGGGGATGTGGGTTTCCTAGTGATTAATGGCGGGAATGCCTTCAGTATACATCTCCATTATTTATTAAGTATTGACAGTGGGTTTAGAGCAGCACATGACAGAGGAGAAGTCCCAGTTCTCAGCACAGTGATTTAAATAGCTCTTAGGAGCAATGCTGCTTCAGGGGAAGTGTTGAATGTGGTGAATAGCTTTGGGAAAACAAACTCCTCCAGGACCTCCTTCCCTTTCCTGATGCTTTCTCCCCAGTTTCTCCTTCATTCCCCTCTCTCAGTAGCCTGAGCAGAAATGCTGTGGTGACTGGAGAGCATAAATTTTCCTCTCTGTGGCAGGGCAGAACGTAACTTCAGACTTCCGTAACTTAGCCCTTGCCTGGCGTGCAATCATTCCATGCTTGCCCAGGCTTCTTCCCAGGGGAGATGCTTCATGCCTCAATTGCAATGGAGAAGATGGGCAACTCCAGCAGACTTTGCTGAACAAGGAGTCAGGGGAGCTGGAGTCTGTCCTCTGCTCTGCCACTGCTGTCCTGTTTCTCCTTGGTCAAGTGATACCTCTCTCTGTTGTCTTTTTGGGCAAGGAAGCTACCTATGGGTTCAATATCCCACATCCAGAGGTGCTGTTCCTCACTGGGTTTGCTACCTCCCCCCATGGTACTTGGGGTAATAACAGGCTGAGGTGACATTGCAGCTGCCCCACAGTGGTTCTGCCAAGTTTCTCAAGACAGCAGCTTTTATCAGTGGTAAATACGCTTTAAAGGTAAAAGGCTTCAAAGTGCCCCACTAAAACTCGGTTCAGCTGAAACAGTTATCTTCTCCACCTGCCCAAATTCAGGCCGTGATGAATGAGAAGGTGTTAGGCATAGTAGAAAGCCCTCACAGACACCTAGCCTGAAGAAGGGGAGACCTGCTTTCCTCCAGCTGGAACCAGTTCATGCCATCAGAGCTGGAGGTGATGGCAGTAAAGGAGTAGAAGAGGGGACCACCTGCACAACACCGTAGGGGATTGGTCCTCGTCCTGGTCGGTCTTGGTCTTGGTCTTGGTCTTGGTCTTGGTCTTGGTCTTGGTCTTGGTCTTGGTCTTGGTCTTGGTCTTGGTCTTGGTCCTGGTCTGTAGGTACCGCCTCTGTCCTGGTCTGTGGGTGGAGGTGGAGAGAGCTGGAGAAAGGCAGAGGTAAAGGGAGTGTCTGTCTCCTCTCAGGGCCAGGGAACATCAGGGAACATCCCTGGACTCACAGTGGAGCTGGAATGAAGTTTGATCCTAGCCCCTTCTACGCTGTGGATGGGAAGACCGGCATCAGTCAGATCCTTAGGCTGTATTCTGGACTAAGTGGGGGACCGTAAACACACTGGAAGGCTAATCTTTAGCCAAGATATTGATCAGCCAACTTGGCAGCCTGAAGTGGTGGTTTCTGGATTATACACATTCACTGAAAAGCATTAGCAAAGGGAAATACAAGAACTCTTCATAAAGTCTTCTGGCTATCCACTGGATAAGCCTCCTCTGAGTGTTTAGTTTGGGGCACTGAAGAGATACTGGCTCCAAAGCCAAATGCATTTGGAATATATTCAGTGTCTTTTCCTGTTGCTGAAATCAGCATCTCACAATAGGAGAAAGGAGAAGCAGGTGTTGGCTTTTTGTCTCCTGCCTCTGGGAGTCTGAGAAGGGTGGGAGATTGCGGTGAGCAAGGGGTGCAGGCATATCTGATTTCTTTTTTCCTTTTTTTTTTAAAAACAGAAGCAACTGAATGATTCATTTAAAAGAAGAAAAGTAATAGAAAAGTTGTGCACAAGATCTAAAAAAAGAAAAAAAAAAAGGAAAACAGAAAGCTATACTCTCTCCTGTATCCTGGTCTTGATAAAAGATGACAGATTCTTTTCCTTGACAAAACACCAGTGGTAGGTCTCAGAACAGCATGTTGAGACACCAGTTTCTCTGGGAGATTTCTCATTCATTCACAGGCCTGGAATACATGGTGTGCTTCAACCACTGGGCAGGCTTGTATTGTCAAGTTTTCATTCCTCCCTGTGGTTTCAGTGGCTGAGGAAGCTGGAATCAGGATTACTAGATATTCTTCTGCCCAGCTCCAAATTGTCCTGCTCTTTTCCTGCAGCAACCTCTTCCTTTAAAAAAGCACCACCACCAGTCAGAGAAAACAACCCTCTTAAGGACTTCAGAGCTGGTTGGAGACAAATCAGAGATGAGGACCTCAGTGTTGGTTGGAGCACTTGTGTGCAGAAGACCTCACCTCTAAAATTTGGGTGAAAACTTGGACAGCAATAAGAGAATGAACTTTTATTTTCCAGGGCATTTTGTTGAATTTCTATTTAAAACAGCCTGGTCCTTTGAATTGTTCAGCACTCCTAAAAGGAGCTGGCCTCATTTGCCAATCCAGGTCATTGGATTGGTCTTTTAATGAGTCAAGCCTCAGTCTCCCCAGATGGACTCTCCACATTGCTAGGACCATTTTCTGTGATGGGAGTGCCCACAGCCCTTTAAAAGCACCAGAGCCGGTCAGTGCTACCTTTCTCTCTGTGGAGTTACTCCAAGAAGGGCATAGAGGCAAAGCTGAGCATTTGGGACAGGAAGGGTAAGGCATAGAGAGGAAAGAGAAAGCTTCCACCCATCCCTTCCCAAGGGCATGGCATGCCCTACCTGCACCCTCTTGAGATGGAGGCTGCTGCAAGTTCAGCATAGGTCCCAGGAGCACTGGTTTCCACCTTTTTCCTCCCAAAGCTGGGCAGACGTGACTCCTTATGCTCTGTAAATCACACTGCTTTGGAGGTCTGTAGCTTTATCATTCCTTGTCTCTCCTCTCTTGGCCTCTGTCATCACTGGCAATGTATTTCATCATTTGGCCTTCACGATGTAGTTCATGTCCTACAGAGAGGGGTTTCTCTTCCTTGAAGGGGACTTATAAGAAAGATGGGGACAGACTTTTTAGTAGGGCCTGTAGCAATAGGACAAGGGATAATGGTTTAAAACTAAAAGAGGGTAGATTCAGAGTAGATGTAAGGAAGAAATATTTTACAACGAGGGTGGTGAGGCACTGGCATAGGTTGCCCAGAGAGGTGGTCGATGCCCCATCCCTGGAAACTTTCCAGGTCAGGCTGGACGGGGCTCTGAGCAACCTGATCGAGTTGAAGATGTCCCTGCTCACTGCAGGGGGTTGGACTAGACGACCTTTAAAGATCCCTTCCAACCCAAACCATTCTGTGATTCCTCTTCTCTCAGAGCAGCAGAGACTGCTCTCTGGCTTGTGGGTTGCACGCAGAATATCTCTGAGAAGATTTCTCAAGTTGGCAAGACCTTCAGTCCTTCTCCTGGAGCCCTCATCCCACTTATTCTGGTTGCTTCAAAGCCATCCCTGCAAGACTAGCTATGTCAACAAGAAGAGGCTGTCAGGGCTGCTGATAGCAACCCAGCAACCCTCAGTTACAGGGGACATTTGTTGTGGACATGGTTTTTAAGGCAGGTTTTCATTATGTGGAAAGTGTATCCAAGCTGTCCTGCAGGGTGGCGTGGTGCCTGTATTTACAGTGCTGGCAGCTTTCAATAGCAATCTATTTTTAATGAAACCAAGCTGGAATGTGGTGCCTAAACCCTTGATTTAAGGCAGATTTCTAAAGGGAAGATTTACGCAAATTTGCTTGATTGGAAATTAATTACTGCAACAGTCAAGTTCAGCTCAAATAATCTTGCAGAGACGGCCGCAGGAGTCAGATAATTCATGTCGGAGAGAAGACATCAATTTACATTCCTTACATTTCCATTTGGAAGGTTTCCTAATTCTGGAGCAAGCAGGAGGCATCACAAGGAAAGCGAAGGGCGAGGGGGACTGGTAGCAGATTGAGTCATTCCCTGAAAGCCTCCCGAGAGAGGCATTGTGCCTGAGTTATGGCAAAGCCGGTTTCACGAGGGGAACGAAATACTCCAGACCCATTTGGTGTGCCAGTTCTGCCGGATGCTTCTGTGAAGTCAAAGGGATGCTTGGGGGCCCAGGTGTGAGAGGGAAAATACGTGTCGGTCTTGGTGAGTGAGGGGCTCCGATTTGCAAGTGTGGGGTTGGTTTTTTTACTTATTATTCTTATTTTACTGTGAGGAGCCCTTATCAGGTTTACTCCTAAAGTGAAGGGGTGTTGTGGGCATGGGGAGGCTCTCTTGGGCTCTGGTCCTGCTTGCATTTAACAGCTTCTCTCCCATTTTCTGAGCCATTAGACAAATTTGGGGAATGGGAGAGGAACTGAGCCAGCTCCAGGGCTCAACAGGTGATGGGGGTATGTACTGTTTAAAGTCACCCTGCATTACAGCATTGTCCTTAGCCACCTAAGTTGATTATTTCCCATTTAATTGCACTCCAGTCCTTAAAGTATAATAGGAAACCAGCGGTCTGGAATGCACACAGAGATGCGAGTCCCTCACCCTCCCAGACAGGGCATGCCAACCTGGTATTTCAGTTATTTATGGCAGGATTGAGACATGGGGCTCGCTCTCCTCCATCTGCGCATCGCATGATGAGCTTAATGCCACGCTGCCATCTCCTCACCATGACTGGGGGTCCCCAGCACTTACTGGGTTGTGCACATCTAACATCAGCTCTGGGACAGGTTTAATTGCCAGCAAGCATCTTCAGAAAGCTTGAAGGACATGCTATCTCAAGTCCTGACCAGGATAGCCTCTGGTTTGGATTTTTCTAAGGGTCAAAATCTGCCCCTATTCACAAGGTCTGAATTTGGGCACTGTTGTGTCGGAACCTGAGGCAGGATGGAGGCAGCAGGGAGCAAAGAGTGGGGAGAAGAGGATCAGGTTGGGAAACCCGGCGGTTCCTTGGCAAGGTGCCTGCCCTGAGCCCATCTCTCACAGTGGGGAGTGATTAACGAGACGAAGTTCCCCTCCTTCCACTGCCGCATCCCGCTGGGCTGTCCGTGTTGGTGGAGACCGTGGTCTGGGTTTCTCTTGTTTTCTGGGCTGAAACGCAGCTCCGGTGATGAAGGGAGAGGCTCTGGCTAGATCACTTCTGCTGTTTTCAGCAGCATCTGCACCTCCTCAGCCTCTCCCCTGCCTCGCATGCTCCAAGTCCATTTTCCTTGCCTTCATCACCGTGCTGCACTTCAGGAAACAGACCCAAGATAGGAAGGATGTTCCAAATCTCTGGAGCGCTGAAGGCTATGTTTCTCTTTGAAGCTGGCTTGTTTTTCCAGCCTTTTCCAGTTTTCTGTTGATCAGTGTGACGTCGCTTCTCCCCCGCCAAATGCACTTCAGGAATTTCTCTGATCCTTTCCGTAGGCAGAGGGGAAAGCAGGACATGTCATCCCTTCTCCTTCCAGAACTCAAAAATGAAAAGACTTCTAACCGAGCTGTTGCACATTTGAACTAGAAATGACACCTCATGGATGGGTACTGAGGTTCCCCCTGTTTGCCCACAGTTATCAAGAGCTTCACGGTCGTTGTGGCTGCAGACCACAGGCTGGGAGCTTCTGAAACACCTACCACCTTCTTGAGGGAATTCTCTGAGAAAGGACTGCTAGGTTTGATCCCAGACACTCATCTTGCTAAAATGGTGGCATCCTACTGAGGTCCAGCTCTAGCCTAGCGCAATGTTATTAATACATGAAAAAGGAACTGTTTGCAAATAAGGACAGAAAAATGGTCATTTGTCCTGGAGTAAAATGTCACCTTGCCCATTCTCTGCCAGTGGACAATAGTGACGATACAGGAAGGTTGTAGTGATACTTCCCCAGATACTCTCCCAGCCTCTAACAATTTGTTTAGGGTCTTCCTGAACCATAGGGCTCTTGATGTTTAATATCCTGTGATGCATTTTTCTTCCCTGAATTTCTCCCATCGCATTTTGAACACGTATAAAGCACAGGCAGTATTCAGTATTCTGCCCCTACCTCTGCCATAGGTTCCCTCAGTGATGCTGGGCAAGTCAGCCCAAATTTTGCCCACAGAATCTTGCCTCCAGTGAACACAGCTTGGGATGCTGAGGTCTAATCCATCGTGGTGCTGAGCAGTCAAGAGG